>NC_143588.1:63273324-63586657 GCF_048544385.1 Mastigoproctus giganteus
TCAGCAGAGGATTATAAACCATAGATTATAGCACTGCTTACGTGTTTTAATAATTTAACTTGTCACAGCATGAGTTTGTTAAGGATAAGTCTTGTCTGACCATTGTGATTGGATACTATGATGTGGATACAAAGCAACTGGATGCAAAAAATAATTTTGATATCATATACTTGAATCTTAGAAAAGCAAAGATTTTGATACTGTTGCATATGGTAGACTACTGTGCAAATTAGAGCAGTATGGCATTACGGACAAAATGCTGCTATGGATAAAGGGATTGTTGAGTGGGAGAAGAAGACAGAGAGTGGTAATCAATGGACACTGCTCTTGGTGGACTAATGTTATTAGTGGAGTCTCCCAGGGTTCAGTGTTGGGTCCATTGTTGTTTTCTGTATTTATTGAAGATATTGATTAAGGTAGGTATATCAGGCTGAATGTCTAAGTTTGCAGACGATACGAAGGTTGGCAGGGTTGTTAATAACAGTAATGACAGTACGCTACTGCAAGAGGTTCTAGAAAAGTTGAGCAGATGGGCTGAGAGGTGGCAACTGAAGTTTAATATTGACAAATGTCAAGTACTGCAGATGGGTAGCAGTAACCCCAGAGTAACATATCAACTGTGTGGTACTACACTTAAGATGGTAGAGAATGAAAAGGAACTGGGGGTAATTGTGCAGTCAGCTTTCTGAGCAGTGCAGACAGTCTGCAAGATTCGCTCATGGTGTCTTGTCAACGATATACAGGAATTTTTTAGCAGGGATAAGGAAGTGATTATCCTCGTAGAAGGCAATGGTCAGGCCATACCTTGAGTACTGTATACAAGTCTGGAGGCCTCATTTTAGGAAGGATGCTGGAATGATTACAGAGAAGGGCAACAAGATTAATGAATGGAACAAAGGGTTGCTCTTACGAAAAAATGGCTTAAAATATGCAAATTACAGTGTCTGTTGACTAGGCACCTGAGAGGTGATCTGATTGAGGTGTATAAGGCTTTGAATGGTTGAGCAAGCTCAGTGCTGATTGGATTCTGCCTCTTCCCCAGATCAATCGCCTGAGGGGGACATAAATTCAAATTGAAGAAAGGCAGTTGCAGAATAGATGTGCGGAAGATTGCCTTTAGCTAGCTTGTGGTTGTTTGCTGGAACAAACTTCCATCTGTCGTTGTAGAAAAATTGAAGTCAGAACTAGACAAACCTTTGGAGTGAATGGATGGGTGAAGTGGGAAGGTTTTTTTTTTTTTTTTTTTGACTGATGCTGTATAAGCTTGCTTTCTTGCATCATATGCCTCTACTAACGCTAAATGTCTTATTTTAGGTGCGTTCTCCACACCGGACGATATTCCAAGTGTGATTTCACCATTTCTGCCAAGAAGACGGGGACTCATAGTTCGTTGATTGGCGTATCCCACAAAGCTACTCGTGGGGGTTTCCTTTTAATGTTCATTGAGCAGTTATATAAATTCTATATTTGAGGCCCGACGTAGCGGAGTGGTCATGCACGAGAGTGCAGTAATGTATTCCCATATAATTGGACCATTATTGAAGCCCGCGTGACTGCTAAATGCGGTTAATAGTAGTAGTAGTAGTAGTAGTGGCATGTGATGCAAGAAAGCAAGTTTGTTATTATTGTTATTTGGTTTTTAGGAGCATTAGCAACTAAGGCCATATTGCTTCAGGAATATGCGGTGGTCATTCCCTGACCTTTCCGCATCCTCCGCATTTGGTGGTCACGGGCTCGAACTCCGGTCTAATCAAGAAGCGTGTGCTACGCACTGCTGCTCCTGCCCACCTGGCTACGAAGGCGCCCAGAAAGCAAGTGTATGAGCTTATGCAGCATCAGCCAACAAAAAATCACACCATTCCCTCCAAATGCCTGTCCAGTTTCTCCTTAAATTTATTTAACCTACCAACTTCCACAACGACAGATGGAAGTTTGTTCCAGCAATTAACCACCCGCTGGTTAAAGGCAAATTTCCGCACATCTATTCTACATCTGTCTTTTTTTAATTTGAATTTATGCCCCTTTAGGTTCGTAATCTGAACAAGTGGAAGGATCCCATCAGAATTCAGGGTGCTTAATGATTGTATTCATTGTCAAAATAATTAATTGTAGACTCCTTTGGCCTAGCGGTCGTGCGAAAGTATAAATAAGAACATTCCTTCCTTACGCTGTATTTCATATTTCATGAATCATCCATGAAGTTATTTTCTGTTTCGCATAACTGAACTCTGAATGTAATAACCCTCATATTGCTTTTATAAGTATTTCTTAACGTTCTCAGAGCAGATATGCTGAAGTAGTTTAACTTAATTTCAGCTTTAAAATTTTGGCGTCGGCTATATTTCTGGTGAACGTTCTAAATATTACAGACCCTCGCGGCTACACAATGGTTATAATCACCATCCTCCAACACCCGGTTGAAAGGTATGAGTTCAGATCCCCTCCGTGATGCGAAGAGTTTGTATTTTTTATTTTTTTTTTTCTCCTCACAAGTCAACCTCAGGCGAGGATTGCATGGCTTTTCACTCGGAAATACGGGTTTTTTCGTCCAGCAAAACAGCAACCTAACCGAAGAGTACAATAAATAACTACGATCTCCTGTAAATAAACTATGATCAGACACAATTCAGACACTTATCTCAGTAGCACTTGTGTTGCTGAACCCCAACCAACTAACGACAACAGATAAGATATACTGTATACCCCTAATAGCTGTAATGTCTTTGCCACTTAACGCACTTCTATCTTTATTATGTTCCAAAAACATTAGAGACGATTGAATTATCAGCTAATTCAAGCTGTTCATGTGAGGGGTACTCGAACCCGTATATTAGATATTTACGCTTGCTACCAGTTTCCAAGCTGTAGAACATCACTGTGAAGAAGAAATTGTTTGTTTAATAAGCGCTTTTGCCACTTTGTCGCATAGTAAGTTAAGACGCGAAAGTTTTCTGCATAACGTGTTGTGCTACTTGAAATTTTTGTCTTCTGAGATAGTGTCTTGAGAATTATTTCTTACATATAAACCCAGCGTGAATGATTTTATTGGGCTCTATATAAATTGTTAGTGAATGTATATGTTTTCGTTAGAAGTTCAGAGTTGTCATATCACTCTGCCTCTTTGCTTACCGGTTTCCTTAAATTGGTTGTGCACTTTTCTCCTTCCCATATCTTATGTAATCCTTCTGAGGATAGACGCGTTAGTTCGCTTTCTACCTGGATAATCGATTTAAATTGTGTACACAGCCATATTAATTCACTAGACTGCAGTTTTTGGTACAGCTAACACAATACATGTACGCGGAATTTTTATTTTATTTATTTTTTAATGTTGATTTGAAATCCGACTGCCTTTTTATACAGCATTAGTTTTTTTTTTAGTTAATTATTCTGTTGAACGGGTTAGAATTCGATTATTGTTAATTTCTCATTATCGAATATTTAGCATTCGTTTTAACTTTTAATTCATTAAAAGACATTATTTCTCTTAATCATAATTTCTCTTATGTCAGTTACTTGTTATGAATGTTTGTTAGAATGCGTGTCTTGGTGATTGAAATTAGTCTACCCGCGCAGCAAAATGTTTATGATAGTAGAGAGAGAGATCGAATGAGTCAACATTTCAGTTCATTCGCTATGGTGACTTGGGAGAAAACTTCCGTTCGAACAGTTCTTTCTACTTGAAAAATTGGCGCATCGGATCCTTCTTCAGGCTGTGAAACTGCACACTTACTATTAGTATCAGACATATGGTGAAAATAACACCAAATATTTACTATGAAAAAAAAAAAAGCAAAAAAAAAAAAAAAAAAGCCTTATTTAACTGCGTGGTTGAAGCTCTCAGCTTCAACCACGCATGGACGTATGCCTGCCCGTTATCAGTGATAATTAAAATCATTCAGCCTCCTGCTGATTATTTTTTTAAATTTGTTTTAATTTCTCTTTTTCATTCTCAGCACTTTTTCTCTCTAAGTACAGTACTGCTATTAATGAATCAGTCATAGTAGTATTGATCGTTTAATCTCACTTGTAATCTTTCGTTGTGTTTAAAATGTCATTCAGTTTATTTAATATTATTCTGCAGCAATTAGTTTTAATTTTTAATTTTATTTTTAATGTTAACCCCTTTAGCGTCCATGAAATGCCAGTTGGCAATTAAATGATTTTATATAGGCAATACATTACATAGTGTTAAATCACCGACATTGTCTCCAAGAAATTATAAGAGATGGTTAACATACCTTTTCAGAAAATGAAAGTATTTGTTTTGACAAAAATAATTATCTCCTCCTGAACTTCTTCGAAATTTGATTCATCGCTAAATTGCAGGCATTTCGACCTGAAAATATAAAATGCATTGTCAACGAAGTTATATTTCATACTTTGAAAATTTTTGTTGAATTGAATATCACAGATACCAGTTCATTTTATTATACAGGGTGATTATAATTAAAGTGCACACTGTGGTTACCTGTAGAGGAAAAAAAGTTTCACAAAGAGACACCAGTGTGAATTTAGCACTGTATGCAGTCACATAACCCATTTTAACCAAGTGTCAGTACAGTATGAGAAAACTACAGGTCGTGAAGATAAAATTGCTCGATTTGATAGCTATTTGTATTACAAATGTGATGAAAGCGCAGTACAGTACGGTTAGCTGTTGCGCGAAGTATGGCACAGGGAATTTTGGCAACTTGCTTTCTGAAGCTTTCTTTCGGATTATCTATCACCTTAATAAACCAAATATCGTCTTGATAAACTCTGTCATTGAGATATGTCAATAACCAGAAATCGCATATGCATGAAGCTATATTTTTATCTCTTTGTTTTGTTAATTATTATTAATCCAATGGAATTCACTCTTGGACAACCGTAAGCTAAGAGGGTGTCGGTGCAAGTTACCACATGCACATGGGGTTACATTGCAGTACAATGTGGGCTCACTTGCTGAAATATTTCAGTGAGTCCTTTCTTTACAAAATCTTATCCACAACAATTTATGATCCTAGTATCTTTAAATTTACTAATGAGAGACATTTGATTAAATGGAAACAAGTCTTGGATGGAGTGTTAAGCGGATCAGCCTGATGACTTAAATACAAGACAGGCAACATTATACGATAGCCTCTGTAGATACGGACACTGTAGCGTAACCTGCTCTCTGCTATTCTCAGATTCAGGATTTCATGAGCCACACTGTACTCGAATCTCAATATCAAGCTTTGGAATAGGAATTTTATTGATATTGAACCAAGATTTAATTGGAAATTTTAGAAAGATGTATTATTATTTATCGCAAGGATTTTGCTGACGCTTGCCCAACTTCTCACAGGAGGCTGGATGTGCCAAAGATCGAAACATAATTTCACGCTCACGGCTCAATTCCAGGCTCTCTACTGGCTCGAACCTATCTCTCACTCAACACTCTTGATAGTCTTCAGTGATGCTTCCCAGAAAACACACTCAAGATATTTAGTACACTAAAGATTGATGCCGAATGGCATTGCGAAGGTATCGCATACCGAAGGCAAGTTTTTGGGGACTTCTTTCTCCTCACCCAATTATGAAGAATAAGCCCAAATTGACCGGTCGCTTTTCAGTGGTGAAGGCGAAGGGATTCTCAGCTACCATATTGAGCCGTCTGAGAAATCAATATTCAAGCCCGAAAACGGCCTTAAGCTGACAACTAGGAGCCGAGGACCAAATTTGCGAAGCATGTAAGGGACGACATATTTCATGGTGTATTTATTTGTGAGCGCTAGGTTTCGAATTCCTACTAGCTCCTGCCTGGTGGCCCATAGAGCGAAATATGTTTTAACTTTTATGTGAATGAAGGAGTACAGAAGTTAAGACCCTCATCCAATATTAGCCCTAGATCCAAATGAGAGGTCACCTTCGAAACTGAAGCTCCTTCTACCATAATTGGGATGTTGTATTTAACTTTCTTCGTAGAGATTGCGAGCTGGGCTGATTTGTTTGGGTTTTTAGTCCAATGTTATCTAGATACACACACACTGGCCAAAAAGCTCCTGTCGGTGGCACAGTTGGTACAATCGTTCTCCCCACACCGGGTGGAAAAGACGTGAGGAATTTTTCTGGGCCTTTTTCACAACTTGGCTGAGTTAGTCGGTCTCAGGCTAGGGTAGCATGGATTTTTCTCCCGGAAACTCTGGGAGTTTTTTCCCCCAGAAAAACTCCGAAAATCGACCTCAGAACACACGCAATTTACCGACAGTATGCCGGAGCAACATGGCCTTAGTCGCTGATGCTCCTAAAACCCTATTACAACAACAACAACAACAACAAAAAAGAGCATTGTTTACAGTTGACTAATTAATTAACTCTAATTCCTTCCCCCTCCTTCAAATGTCCAAATCCTCATTCCAACTCTAATTATGATACAAAATCTCAAACTGCGTTCTTGATTCTGAATAAGTCGTATTTATTTGCCTTGAGTGATCTGCTCATTTGATTTTTTTTCCTGTGCTACCAGGCTGTTTCCTTTTATTTTTTTTTCTCTTCTCCGTTTCATGATCGGAAAGCCAATTGCTTAGTTTAGGAAACATTCACAAACAAAATAGATCTACGTAGCTGACACCAGGAATCACTACATAAACTTAATTCTCTTACTTAGTTGTTCGTTCTATTTATTCATCCTCATTGTTGTCTCTGTGTGACGAAACTACCATAATAACCGATGCTTCTCATGTGGTACCTGGTGTTTTTTTAAACGCTAGATTGTGAAAGCTAAAGATTCAAAAGTAAACATTACTTTTTGTACTGACAGTAATTTTTATTTAAAAGCTTTAGAGACCTACACGCATTTAGTTTTTGTGAAATAAAGGAAAAACCGTGATACTATGCATTGGGCTGAACCCAGATTACCAAGATCACATGACAGGCACAAAGACGTATAAATATCTAAAGGAATACTGGAGCGAGAGATCATCCATGTGTATCGCAGTACAGAACTTATCTTACATACTGTACAGAATTTCTATCATATTGTCGTTTATATCTTAAAAGAGAAGACAAATCTCAAACTTCCTCCCCCTCGAGGCAACCTTTGGAGGTAAAATTAGTAAAGATTGCAATTATATATTTAATTTACAAACTTGTATACCCTCTGTCACCCCATAAAATAGGTGATAAATTTGTCGCCCCTCCTTCCAAAACAAGCTCAAATAAACGGATTTGACATAAAATTTAGCTGAGTTTACTTTTATAAATTCATGTGTACTCCAATACATTTAATCTCTAAGATTTAAATTGATTGAAATGAATGGAATAAAATTGATTTAAGTGATGAAAAAATGAAATAAAATTGATTGGGAAAAAATAATAATAAATAAATAAATAAAATAAAAATGAAAAAAAATAATAATAATAATAATAAAATTTATGAAATGATGAAGACATGAGATAAAATTGAAATAAAACAGCACGCCTCCCCCTCTCAAAAACCAGTTGTTCGCACACTTTTAGAACCCTATCTAAATAATTTTTATTTTGGGTATTGCCTGCCTGTTTCAGACGTTTCTGATTTCTGATATATAAAGATCCAATGCATAGCCGAAAGCTTATGAATAACGTTTCTGTTATTCATGAATATAAGGTTTCAAGTTGATTTCACGTTATTACAATAAGAGCTTTGTGCAAATAAGCAAAGAATAAAATAAAATAAAAATTTCATTAAGTCAGCAAACGAAGACCGCGAAACCATTAACCCAGTTATTCGTAAATACTTCAGCAAAATATAAGGTATTTACCGTCTCATCGAGATTCATTAAAAAGGTTATCTGTGACTCTGACAACTTTTCACAAACCGCACCCAACCGAATTGTTGGTTCTGCTGTTTCCACCCAAGCCACTCCCAAGAAAATAGGCTAAAGAACTTGTCTGCAATTAATGTCAGTACCAAGCCCAGTATTGATTTCCTTGTTCAAGAATGGACATGGAAAACTTCTTAGTACCTTATCCCGATGAAAACAATATACATTCGGTTTCGGAGAGTTATAACTGTTTTAGGGCTGCATGCATTTTTGAAGAGCTATTCAACAATTGGGAATGAGTTAACCAATCTCAAGCGAAGTAGTAGGGTTTTTCCATCACGCACAGCATGCAAATCGGCCACACACACACACACACACACACACACACACACACACACACACACACACACACACACACACACACACACACACACACACACACACACACACACACAGAATATACACAACATGTGAAAGTCAACCGAAATCGCTTCGTTATGCCTTTTTAAAATTTTTCTATTCAGGGGGCCCTATACACGTGTATTGCGAACCCCATATAGAAAGGGGAATCAACACCGTCGCTGCTTAAGCGTCATCACAATTTGCTACTTGTCTAGAGAGTTTTGGGTTCGATTTCTGTCGAAAATTGAAGGAATTTTTGAAGTCCTATTCAGATGAGGCTGTAGTTAGTTGATGTTAGGTGGAGGGAGTAAGATTCTTGCCAATTTCTAGTTTTCCAAGCTATTCCAAGTTTTTTAGCCACCCAACATGCAAGTAGGTGCGTGAAGAAACTTGAATACACGTGAAGACGACAACTACACAGACATATGTGAGTGTATATTAAGTTCGGGTACTGTTAAAATAATAATTAGAATAATTAATTTTTTTCTGTGTATAAGACAGGGGTCGGCAACCTGTGCTCTTTGAGCATGTAACTGCGGCTCTTTAACTTTTAGTTCACATGAAGCACAATTTGAAATGGAGTTAGATGACTTAAAACGCCTTCCCACTCTATTCCATTTCTTAAAAAACTCCCCACCCCCCTCCCCTCCCCTTCCCTTCCTCCCATCCCAGCTTGAGCTGAGATGTGGCTCTTCGGATTCTCTCTTTTTTTAATTAGGTCAAAAATGGCTCTTCACTCAATAAAGGTTGCCGACCCCGGTATAAGAGAATCCCACCAAAGGAGGAACTATTTTACTTTAAATGTAGAATTCCTAATTTCCTAATTGTATTTTCATCCCTTGTAACAACTCACCTTCTACTGGACGGATCTTTACAAAAGTTTAAATGTGCTTCTTTTAGAAAGATTTGTCGTGCTATTCCATTAAGTGGGCAACCAATAGGCATGAGCAAATTCTGTTGGTCCCTTTGCAGTACTTGTGTCAACACTTCCCGCGAAAATCTGTACTCTCACCCTAATAACCTCAGATGTTTTCTATCTATGCCTAAACACTTACGCAACAATTTACGATTAACAGAAAAATGTTTAAAAAGTTCCAATTGTGTTTTACAATAATTAGTAACATTTTAGACCCATGTTTCGAAAATACAGTACTGTATCAAAATTTTATTACATAGTTCAGAACAAGGCATGTACCAGGATATTCACCACAAGATTCAATGCTCTTCAGTAATAGGGGTCTCAAAGGCTGGGGAAGAAGCAGGGTTGGCTGACGTCGAGACATCCGATTCGGGGTACCAGGAGTTTTAGGCGTCGATGTAGAAGTTGTTCTTTTCAGGACCATTGTAATGGAAAGCCGATTCTTCTTTTGTTTGAACTCGTTGAAGATGGCTGTGTTAAAATATGGTGTTAAAATATCGTCGAGGCGTTGAAGCTTTCCTTGAACTTCATTGCACGAATCATGTTGTCGTCGTATTCGTAGAAGAAATCCGCAAGGCATTTGGCGTCACGCATTGCCTGCGCTAGTTGGCTAGTTTTCCAAGTCGAACTTCTTCCCTTGACGTGGTTCTTGCTCAACCTCGTCCTCATCCTCAGAGTTTGAACAAACAAGCTCCTCGAGTTCATCATCCGTTAGTATTGTTGCCTGTCCTTCAATTAAATCGTTGATCTCCTCCTCCTCTAAGTTCTCGAAACCTCATCCTCTAAGAGCTCTTGGGTTCTGCGCGCGGAAAATCAGGCCAGGCTTTGTCATGTGGCCTTCTGAATTGCTGCAAACAAACAGCATAACCCGATCTCTTGCCGCCTTGAATCCCGGTGCGTTCTTCTCTTCGACGACTATATAGGTGCACTGAAGCATCTTACAGAATAATGCCGTCTCATCGGCATTGAAAACCTGTTCAAGTTTATATCCCTTCTCCTCAATGAGCTTCTTCAGTTGCTCACGTTAGGCCTTAGCAGCCTCGCGATCAGCTGAAGCAGATACCCGTAATCTTTACATTACGGAGTGAATAACGCCTCTTGAATTTATGTAACCAGCTTTTGCTGACAACGAAAGCATTCTCCATTTTTAACATCATTTTATCACGTATTTATCAGTAAGAATTCCACCAGTTTGCACTGCCTCTCTGTTCTCAGTTTCTTGTTTCCTTATGTATCGTATGATACTTTCATTGATACCAAGCATGCAGCCTACGGCCGCGTAGTGAGCCCTTTTCGACATATATCTAGAATCCCCACTTTCTCGTTCGTTCTAAGTCATCACTTACTTGGCCCTTTTAAGCTTTTATCCGTCACTAAATGCACTTCGTTTAGAACTCATGGGTATTCACATAAGCACAGTAATATTTTAAGCACAAATAGCTTAAGGCAGACACACACACACAACAGAGAAAGGCCACAAGCCGTCCTACTCAAATGACGGTTACTGCGAGACTGAAGACGCGCGTGCCCCACTCAGGGTGAATGCAGACAACAGCAGCCAAATTTTTAGTATGATAAATTTCGCGACCACCAACGCGAAAACACGAATCACGAATACAGAGCCCGCGAATTTGGGAACCCGACTGTTTTTTCATCGTAGTCTGTCGGGAATACGATGTCTGTCGTATTCCCGACGGACATTACTTGCAAAGAAGTTGAATCGACATCAAATTCACATATGTTCTGTTGGATCCTGGAAAGATTTCAATATTGGTATTAGTAGTGACAAGTGATGCAAGAAAGTAATCTTATAAAGCATCATCAAGAAAAAAAATCCCTTCCCGCATCACCTATAAATCCTCTCCAATAATTTGTCTAGTTCTTCCCTGAATTTACTTAAGGAACAACTAGACACGACAGCAGACTGAAGTTTGTGAGTTTCTTCTAACAGTGAAGCACCCGCTGACTCAAGGCAAGTTTCCACACATCTATGCTACAACCATCCTTCCTCAACTTGAATTTATGCCCCCTCATATGTGTAGTCTGAGCAAGAGGAAGAATGCCATCGGCATCGAGCTTGCTCAGTCCATTCAGGGCACCTTAATCAGATCGCCTCCCTGTGCCTAGTCTCCAGACGCTGCAGTTTGCATAACTGAAGACTTTCTTGCTAAGATCACCCTTTTGTTCCCTTCACTAATCTGCCGTAGCTCACCTAATCTCCTTTGTAACTTGATTACAGACTAATGTATATCTACTGTAGGCTTCTGTATCACCTGATAATTTATATTCATCCCATTCATATTTTTCTGCCACAAGCTCATCAGTTAATCTGACATTCATTAAGTTTGAGCCTTAAACAGTATTTCTTTGTTGGTATGAAAAGCCTAGTAGCTTTTACGATTACTTTGCTGAATGCTTCTCATTTGGAATTTGCTATTGGTAACATCGTGAGTTGTTCCCACTGTACAGAATTTAAAAACTGTCTAACAACATTGTAATGATCTTTACGAAAGCTAAAGTCATTCCCTTTTACCCTTGACAGTAGTTATGTCTTTAAGTAAATCGCACATCAGTACACTCTGATAACTGCCACTCAGTGGGTCTTTACCTGCAGATTCTTCGCAGCTGATAACCTTGTTTTAGGCCCATATCTGTGAGAAATGACATGCATTATCCAAAATTCACATATGGTAATGCTTAATTGTCAATATACACTGATTGGACAGAAATCATGGGATACCTAACTACTAACGGGTAGTCTCACCTTTCGCCCGGATAAGAGCAGTCACAAGGCGAGGCATTGAGTCCACTAATTCACGAAAGCCTTCCACAGGTATTTCCATCCATGCTTGCTGCACCGCTGTCCATAATTCCGTCCGATTCCTGGGTGAAAGATCCAAAGCTCGAATGGACCTTTCCACAGCATCCCAAAGATGTTCCACAGGGTTCATGTCCTTTGAACGGGAGGCCATTCCATGGTGGTAAAATGTGCGTAATGCCTCTTCGAATCATGTTCTAGTCAACATGGCTCTGTGGGGAGGCGCATTGTATATCTGGAAGGTTCATTGCCTTGTCAGTGCACGATGATCATGAAGGGATGCAGATGGTCTACAAGGATGGGCACATAACCTGGACCGTTCAGAGATGTGTCTAGACGTACCAGAGGTCCCAGAATGTGCCAGTTGATCACGCCCAGACCATTACCGACCGTCCACCAGCCTGAACAGTTCTTGTTAACATGAGGGGTGCATAACTTCTTGCGGTTTCCACCAGATACGCACCCTCCCGTCCGCTCGAAATAACTGGAAATGGGACTCATCGGACTAGGAGACCCGTCTCTAGTCATCCAAGGTCCAGTGCCGATGTGATGTTCTTTCGCCCAGTTGAGGCGTAGAGCCCTGTGTCGTGGTGTTATCAGTGGGACTTTGGTGGCTCGGCGTCTCCCATAACCTATTGCAGCTAATGATCGCCTGATGGTCGTGGTGGAGACGTTTCTGGCATCTCCTTCGTTGAAGTCGGTGGTGATTGGTGCCACTGTAGCTCTCCGTTGGCTGAAACAATGCGAGACAGACCTCGACGGCCACGTTTATCGACCACCTTTTTCCGCCCACCACGCCGCCCACGATGAGTTGTTATTCCGAAAATTGCGTATTCTCAATACACTTTTGATAGTGTCGAACGGGGGTAGTGCAATTTCTGTACCACCTCCGCGATAGAGTGACCCATGCATCGGGCATCCACTATCATCGCTCTTTCAAAGTCGGTTAACTCATGACGTTTATCCATATTGACATCAGATTACCGTCTACGTGAATGCAGTGTACCTGTATATCTGCCAAGCGGTGGGTTCGTCCAGTAGCGAGAGGGGTGACAGCATCGCGTTGCCCAGGAACCAGGTATCCTTGAATTCTGTCCTTTCAATGTAGTATGTAGGGTGTACTTTTTTTTTTTTTTTTGTGAAAACTCCAAACACGAGAGACAGTAGAACCTATAGTACTTGGTACCTGCTTGGGTTGGAGGTTGAGAAGACGAAAGAAGGTATTTGTTGACATTGGACTTGAACTTCTGTAGACTGTAATTTTCAGAAAATACTTATGAAAGAAGGTTGTTCCAGAAAACGGCAGTTAAATGAACAAACGAGGAAGATGAAAAGTTGGCTCTGTGAGTTTGAAGTTGGACAGTAAATTGATGTTAGCTGGTGGCGGCACGTGTTCGAACTGTTTTGAAAGAGAGAACGGGAATTATAGAAGCCAATTCAGAAGAACAGTGCCCATGAAAGTATCTGTAAAAAAGGCATGCAGCCGAAACAGTACGTCTATGAGACAGCGAGTGGAGAGACTCTGTTAGAGATGAGTCATTAATTAACCTAACTGCCCTCTTCTGAATGGAATCTAGAAGAAGCCTGAGAGCGATTTTGGGGCACCGCCCCCGATGTGGGAACAATATTCCATATCTAGGAAATAAACTCATACACCGACCATTGAACAAATTTACTGTAACTAAAATTTTTACAAATAGTATAAAAATATAATATAAAACAAAATATTTACAATAAACTAATGATTGTATATTGCGGAATACTAAAAACTGTAATAAAAGATCGTTTACAATAAAATAAGCTAAAATATAAAATTAAAAGCGCTAAAAACCTGGAGCTTTCGAGAGCGTCAGCTCTCTTCTTCAACAGTAATATGACTTTCTGCAACATCTCCTTATATAGCAGGTTTACGGTACCTCCCCACGTGGTATTTCTCCACGTGGTTCAATCGGCACATGGTCAGAACCGGAAGCGGAAATGTCTCGGGTACGTGGCAAAGAAAATCGTTCATCCGAACTTAATACAATTGTTTCAAAAATAGGATGAATACGCATGCCTCTATCTCTATTCATGCGTATTCATCCTATTTTTGAAACAATTGTATTAAGTTCGGATGAACGATTTTCTTTGCCACGTACCCGAGACATTTCCGCTTCCGGTTCTGACCATGTGCCGATTGAACCACGTGGAGAAATACCACGTGTGGAGATACCGTGAACCTGCTATTTAAGGAGATGTTGCAGAAAGTCATATTACTGTTGAAGAAGAGAGCTGACGCTCTCGAAAGCTCCAGGTTTTTAGCGCTTTTAATTTTATATTTTAGCTTATTTTATTGTAAACGATCTTTTATTACAGTTTTTAGTATTCCGCGATATACAATCATTAGTTTATTGTAAATATTTTGTTTTATATTATATTTTTATACTATTTGTAAAAATTTTAGTTACAGTAAATTTGTTCAATGGTCGGTGTATGAATTTATTTCCTAGATATATGAGTTTTCCCGACCTCAGAGGCCTCTTTCAGGATAACAATATTCCATGGTAGGGCGGATTCGCGATTTGTACAGAGTGAGCAGCTGTTTGGAAAAAAGAGAAAACCAAATTTTTTTGATGCAGAGGAAGCAATATTTGTAATGTGCTTGTGCCAAGAGAGAGTAAAAGTCAGGGTAATCCCCAAAAGAGATATATCATTTTGCCTAGAAATCGGAGTGTCACCAAAGATAAGCATAGGAGCAGAAGAATCCTTTTTGAGAGATATAAGACAAGATTGAGTTTTAGAAGAATTGAAATCAACTAAGTTGTCTTTGCCCCATTGGAGAATTACCTGAAGATCGGCATTTAAGGAATTGGTAGCTGGTATTCGAGAAGTTGAAGCTGATTGAGCAGGGCAAGATTTTTCAAAATGGAAAGTGGGATGCAATGTGCTATCATCGGCAATGGATAGGATTTCCAGTCAATGGAAGAAGGTCATTAATATACAAGAGGTAAAGAGTGGGGGGAAAGAACTGAACCTTGGGGGACACCAGCATTAGTGGAGAAGTTAGAAGACAGAGAGCCATCGACCATCACCTTCAGAGAGCGATCAGAGAGAAAACGGGGTAACCAATTACAAAAAACAGTTGGCAAACCATAAGATGGAAGCTTGTTTAGAAGACCTTTATGCCAAATACGATCGAAAGCCTTTGAGATGTCATGAGCAACTGCTTGTGTTTCACCAAACCTTTCCATTTACATTAAGCCAGAATATCACCAGTGGATCGACACTGACGGAATCCATACTGGCGATTGTTGATCAGACGGAAGGTTTCTAGGTAGTTTAAGAGTTGGCGGTTAATTTTTTTCTCCATTATTTTAGAAAGAGTAGAAGTAATTTCAGTGGGACGATAATTGGATGAGAGGGACTTGTCACCCTTTTTAGGAACTGGCTGGATGTGAGTAAAACGTCAGTTTGACAAAAATTAATTTGTACACTGTTTAAGTCTTGAAGCACATATTACTTTATTAATATTATATTTAAATGATTTAAACGATGTACATCTAACCTTGGTAAAACTACCAAATTGAATGTTTGCATTTTCATACCAAATTTCATTATTTTGTAAGTAATATGCGCTTTAATCATATGTCATTAACTTTCGTGCTCCTAAACGACGTTAGGTGAGGTTATAACTAATTAAACAATTTGTCACTAGCGGTGCTCATGTGTGATTTCATTCGAGCTGGAAAACTTTGAATTCTTTGTTTTCATTAAGAAGGCGGGTTCCTGTGCACTGCAGCTGTTGCAGTCTGTAAACAGTTCTCGGCGTTTAGTGTCTTTTTGAGGGAAAATTGCTATAATCATCCCTTACTGGGACGCTATTCAAAATACACTGGTTTTAAGGGAATTTAGTTCCGTGAAATGCATGTGAATCCTGTGTGCTCCATACATTTATTTAACAGCTGATGGAATCTGAGTGGCGAAGCCAGACGTAATCGGTGTAAAATATGCAGTCTGAGACCTCTAAATCCACTGCGATGTGGCGACAAATCATTGGAAATAAGTGCATGGCTATCTTTATCTGATTTTTTTTTAAATAAGTGGAGATTAGAAGACAGTTGGCTTTTCGCTTCAGCGTCAAGCGCACTGTTCCAATTTCGCCAAATTGTTTTAAATTTTTCCCTATGGCGGATTTCATGAGCATATCTGTTATGTTGATTTTCTGTTCATGTATTGTTATTGTTTTGCATCTGATGGACAATAAAGTCTGAAATGCATGAAACGCGTTTATAACGGACTGTAAGATGCCAAATCTTACAAGTATAAATAAAATGAATGTTTTTTATTAATTAGTTAGAAAAAATTTTACATCAAAATTTTCTAATTCTTCTTTGTAGTTAGCTACAAAGAATCTAAGATAGGGCAAGCTATTCATCTGAAGCAGATATTCGTCTGAAGCAGATTGCTGATTAGTTATGCCAATGTGAGCAAGTACAGAACAATTGAAAAGTGATAATGGATGGCAAGTTGCATTTCTAAAAATAATGGTTCGGAATGCAGGCAATGGCAGGAAAGATATGTTGGGGGGCAATAAAGTCACCTTCCCAAATTATCCATTAATCATGGTATGTGCTTGAGTAGAGTAATAGGCGGCAGTAAACCTACTAATGGAAGATAACTTGAGTTTCAGGTACATACAATGAAACTGACCCTAGAATGCATTTGGGAAACAGAAGGACGTCTGTTTCTGACTACGAGTGGAAAAAAACCGGATTAAGGGAAAGTACAGTTAGGAGAAAGTTACAGAAGGAAGTGGCTCCGCAACCTTTGTCCTTCGGGGGAAGGATGCCCAGCCATACAGCACACGGCTGAAACAAAGATTTGAGATGAAGGACAAATTAGAGTAGAGATGCTGGAAGAGAAGGTGATTGTGATTGGGTAAGAAGAAGGCGGGAGAATGGACACAAAAAGCAGGAGCACGAGGAGAAGTGTGTGGTAGTAGAAAATTTTTGGTTTTGTGAATGTCTGAAAAACAATGTTCTAACGTCGTGTCGAAAAGAATAGTCATGAAGTAGTGCCTGTGTTTGATGTAAAGGTTGGAGGGTGAAAATAGTCGCTAAAATGAGAAGTGCGTCTGATGAATGCTCAAGGAGCCTGAGCCTCTTCATAATAAGAAAGTAAATGGATGGCGATCGTCGCCCATCGATTCCTCTAAAGGAGAATCTAGGAAACGAATGCTTGTAGAACTCGTAGCCAAGCACAAGGAAGATAGCCACAGAGAAAAACCAGAAGTGAAAAACCGGATCAATCTACTGGTGGCTATGAAATAAAAAAGGGCAAGGAAAAGTAAGTCCCCAACAATCAAATATAAAGGTTAATTGTTAGAATCAGCTCAGGACTGATAATTGTTTACTTTGTCGACCGATAGCTTGAGGTAGGCCTAGAACACTAATAAATAGCAAGAAACTGGGTTAGGTGAGAAGAGAGAGAGAGAGAGAGAGAGAGAGAGAGAGAGAGAGTGAGTGAAAAAATACTGTCTATCTCTGATATAATGGCATTGTGTAGAATATATGTTATATGCTCAGGATTATGTTGCATAAGTGCTCTAGGGAGAATATATGTATCCCTAAGTTGTATATGTTTGTGTAATAAAAAAAAAACACAAAGGGGTAGCTATTTGATTGATAATTGGAGTAGTATTTTGTAAGGGTAAAAGGGTTGTTTTCAGAGAGTGGTATAGCCTGATATTGTTAGAGGAAAGGTGTTGTGTGTACAAAAATATCTGAAAGAAAATTTTAGATTAATTAAAAAAAATGAGGTAGAAGGAAACTTGACTAATCCTGTGGGTAACTTTAATTAAAAGTAGTGTTGTAAAATTTTCAGAAGGAAGGTGGTGATAATGTTTCTTAACCTTAAAGGCGATAAAGAAGTGTAAATTTTGTTGATATTGAAATAAACCTTTGTTAATGTTTATAAATTCAAATGAGTGCCTCATTGTTCTAAGAGAAATGTACACTGCCCTAAAAAAATTTCATTTTGTACTAATCTATTGAGGGGAAATAAAAATATCCTCGGTGCCCAGAATCTGTGACAGAAAGAATAATTAAAGCAGTCAGGTAGCTTGTGAGATTTGGAGGAGTGAGGAGCAAGTTGTGTTTTAATCGAGATACTACACAACTACCTAAATTGGATTCCAAAGCACGTGACTTAACCAGATAAATAAATAAAATAAATAGTAAGAAACCCGGTTCTCACAGGACACCACAATCCCGCACAACAGACCAGACATAACCCTTGTTGACAAGAAGGAAAAGTCTACCTATCTGATTAATATAGCGGTGCCCAACACTGGCAACCTCCAGAAAATCCATGAGGAAAAGATCAGGAAGTACATACTCCAGGGCCTAGGCCCATATGCACTAATTCTCAAGGTCCAAAGACCATGTATATAGCCTTTGATTTAAAAGTATCTATTCATAATCAACATAATAAATAAAATAAAATAAAAATATATAAATAAATAAATAACAATAAATCTTTCTAAAATTTCCAATTAAATCTTGGTTCAATATCAAAAAAATTTCACATAATATGCACTATAAAAACAGAGCCGGTATATTAGCCCGTCGGCACTAAATAGCACATTGTGTCATCCAGTGCCTTCGGCTGCTATTCGTATACCTTGTGACGAAATACCTCTACTATCACTTAACAACATGGCCCTCCTTTTAAACACATTATTAACAAAAGTTGAGAAACATTTAAAGGACACTTGACTTACAAACAAATCTGGCAAGGTATCCAAATCCAAATTAAAGGTCTCCCGTTCAAGTGTGCTGCGCAGATTTTCATAATAGGGGCAATAGAGCATGATATGAAGGCCAGGCCCGCCTCACAGAAGCACAAGACAGAAGGGACCAAACCAAACCAAACCAAACAAAACTAAACTGAGTCAGCCTAGACATTAAGCCATGCCCGGTCTGCAGGAAACAAGCACTCAAGTTGAACTGCAACCATGATCTTAATTTCCAATTCACGGTTGTTACGTAGGGAATAGAAGCGTAGGATTTCCTGCCGTTATCAGAGTCATTCCATCTAGTTTGCCAAATATTCATTAACTCATCATGTATCCTCCGTCTCTCGACCGCAAGCAGCCGCCCTTCAAGCACCGCCCTCCCCGGGCATGACCGTGGGCAGTGCCTCTCCGCATTAAAATATCCGCGGAGATGCCTCTTCTAAGACAGTACGTCAAGCCTGCGCGGATTACCAATGAATCCGGAGGCATCTTCCCAGATATTGCATTCAGAGCGTCAGTAGAGACAGTACGACAAACCCTGGTGATACCTAGAATAGCGAACCTTTGGGAAAACATTAAAATTTTAATGTCTGCCCAAATAATAATAATAATAATAATGCATGTAAATACCATTTTAAAGATGAATTGGTCAAATATGATCAATGTAGTTAAGACACCATAAACAGTTTTTCACACAAATAAAGTGGAATTTTAACATGTATACGCGAGAGATGTCAGTTGATAACATTGATTTCTTTGGAATCCTAGTAGATGAGGCTTAACTGCTAAAGACATTTTTGGCCTTTTTACGCTTTAAAGGGAAGCGATTTCCTAAAGACTTATATCTGGTTTGAAGATAAGACGGACACTGAACCGGTTTCATCTCGTTCTTTCACTCTTTATGCTGCGAAATTTTGTATTTTTTTTAAGAAAGGAAACAACACACTTCTCCAGCAATACACGGCTGTTCACCAGAAGAGATGACTAGCAGATGCGCGAAATTTTCTAATTTCTTCCGATTTCACTTTTCTCATGCAAACTAACCAATCGTAAAATATTAATTTCATATGCATTTGACCGATAATAAGAGTTGTGCTTGTTTAATTTAGATGTATATTTTCCCCAAAACTTCATCTGTTTAAAATACCCGTCCATCGCAATCCGTTGGTTTTCAGATGAAATAGTTATCACCACTGTACTTGTTTCTAATTTCTGTTTTTTTTTTTTTTTTTTTACAAGACGAAACTTAACATCATAATGGCAGTTTTATTGACTGATCAGGTGGCAACTTCTACATTTTGTGAATCCTGATTTCGCTGAATGCAGAATTATGTGCCTGAAGACTTTGGTTGCCAACACTTCTCCTCCGTCTTTCATAATTATTTTGTTCTATAAGCAGAATTTAATAAATTAGTAATGTGCTATTTTCCCATACAGAAAAAAACATCAGAATTATTGAACTTTGTCTCTAGTACAAACTGTGAAAATGAAACATTTCAAAATAATTAAATAACTTCACTAAAAATTTATACTTGTCTGAGTAATTCTTCGGATTTCTTAAGGAAGTAGCACTACCATGTTTCCCGAAGATAAGGTTTGAGCTCATAAACTTAGCTGGAAAACTAAATAGTCTTGCGAAAATAGCATTTACAGAAAAGCTGTTTTAAAACCATAATAATACGCAATAAATAGTTTTGGAGCCTTATATGTCAATTTAAAGCATGTTTACCTTGTTTCAGAGCATGACAAAAATACTCGTAAGTAATTACATGTTTGGCTTGCCTCCATGAAACAGCCCTTTTGACTAATCGAGAATGTGGTTTACTTTTATTTCAGGTTTCCTATGGTCACATTTTTAATTTGTTTCTGGACAGAATGGTTGTAAGCAAAGGTTTTTCTAACGAATACATTTCATTTTATTTTATTATAACTCCGGACGACCACATATGGCCAGTGAGTTACAAGGTGGATCCTACGTGAATGTTACCATAAACGCTTGGATTTTACATACTTTCTTCTAGATATCATTCTGCTGATTTTGGGAAAGCCCCTTGAATTGCATAACTTAACATATTTTCCTTTCTATTACCCAATTTACCTTTCTACTTTTTCTGAAATCAAATTGATTGTTTACTTGCTTGTATATGTTTTGCATCCTTATGTATTGATTATATTCTACCACAGTTGCGTAGTACGTTTGACTGCAACAGCAGGCCACAGAACTGTTTGTTAATGACAAAGACTAACAGCTTACTTTTACTTGTGGCACCTAATATTTTTATCCAGTGTATTTATTGGGTATGTGTTAGGTAATTAGTGCATTTAGATACCATCTTTTTCAGTTTATCAACCCTTAAACATTAGAATGTTAGAGATAGAACCTGAAATTTAATGGATTTTTTTATTGTTGAGTTTTAAGCATATCAGGACTTAGGCAATATTGTGCCATTGTTTATTATGTCTGTATATGTGTATGTTTACAGGCCGATTTGCATGATGTGCGAGCTGAAAAACCAAGAACCAGAGGCGAAACACTATACTGTCACGGAGGTTTTATAAAAAGAAGAGGATTGAACTAAATAAAATTTAGTTCAATCCTCTTCTCTTGTTTATTGAAAATATGACATTTTTACCTTCTTAAATTCCTCCATTAAATTTCATCTATGTTTTTAATGAAATTGCGATACCGAATTGTTAAGTCCTTAAAACTGTTTTGTTGCTTAGATGAGGAAATATAATCACAGTAATATCAAGTTTAGAATATATTTTCTGTACTTTAATTTTATTTTATATATTTCTAGCCTTTCATGCCATTAACGAAAAACATACTTTTTTATTTAACGAGGCCAAAATACTTAACGTTCAACGTAATTATACGCGACTATTAATTGCAGAAACCGTTGAAATTAAATTACACGAGAATTCTGTTAATGTTCGGCGGCCATATTTGATCTCCGATGCGTGGACCTTTACGCGCATGCGCGAAGACACATAATCACTATTTAAGTTGCAGCTTTAGCCTGATTCGATAATTTTCATTCCTGTGAACACGACAGTCGGTCGAAAAGCATTGTCAGCTTCAGGAAGGAAAATCGTTTTGAAGATTTTCGTTAGATTCTTTTAATTGCGTTAATTTGAATTTTAATTGTTTTGAATTGATTTTGAATTGTGTTAAATTGATTATTTAATTATTTATATTTCACTTTAATTATTTATATTTTACTTTAATGTACCGGTAAGTTGTCGATTTTTTCGTTTTAATTTCTGGAGGGTATCATACGGAAGTGTTCCACGTACTATATTGAGGTATACTCCTCTTATCAATTTACTAATATTATTACCAACGTAGAACATATTGAGTAATACAGCTCTGATTCATACTATTTATATATTTCTAAAGTGTGTGCAATTGCTCATTCTTTTAATCTCTTCTCACTTGTCAGCTGTGTTCTGCGATGATCTGTTCTTCTCGACGTGTATCCATGTGAGAATTTTAAATGCCAATCACTTCTCGGATTCCATTATTGGTCCTCTGTCGTTTTTAGGGATTTATTCCAGAATATCAGCTTTCACTGACAAATTTAGTTTTAGTTTTGTATTAAATATTTAAACTAGTTTATTTTTTTTAATATCACTATGATCTGGTTAACGGCTTCCATTTTTGTGTATGTTAAATGCTAAAAGAACAAGAAACATATCTTTATTAATTTATTTATTTTTGTTAAAATATTAATCAATGTTTTCATTATACTTTGTGGTAAGACAACAAACTAGCCTTAAAAAGCACTTAGTTTACAGCTATGAAACAGTGGTAATTTATGGCGGAAGTTTGCTTTGATGCTGACAAAAAACTATCAACTGATATCATAGTTAGTCATCCAGAGGTATAAAATTTGAGCATATAATATATACAAAGTACGCGAGATGCTATCCATAACTTAAACGAGTATGTACAAGTGTTATTCAGTTGAAACGCTTTCAATGAGTGAAACACTCAGCAGGGAAAAACGGAAGAATGTATGCTTAAACATCGGCATGGCAATTCATAACGAGACCTGCTTCGCTTCGTACATATAGGTTTCAATACCTTTTGTGTTTGTAATCTGCATAAAAAAAATTCTTGACTTGGTCCTCACAAAGGACCTAAGTATTATCGAAGATTTTGCAGTGTAGAAAGCACACAAGTAGTGATTACAATGTTATAAGTATTCTCCAAGGAAGTTTCGAAATCAAAGGCAAAGGAGATGATTTCGATTTTAAGAGAGGAACTATATGGATTGTGGTTCTGCTTAGGCTTTATTACCTAGGGGTGGTAATTTCAGGTCATTGAATGCAATTGCTCTGTGGGAAACCTTTAAACAACTTATTCTGGAAGTTACAAACGTTCTAGTGGCAAAGTGCCACAAAACAAGGACCCCAAAATGGGGTCCTCTTTTTGTAGAGTTTACACATCTTGTACGCGAAAGAAAGAAGCGTGAGCCAATTACTCTTTATCGCGTGACACTGCCACATATGAGACTGTAAGAAGATATGTAACAATGCTACGAATCGGATATGAAAAGCAAAATCTGTGTGGCCCTCTAGGTCCAAAATGGGGGAAATCGCGGACAATCCAGTCGGAATTGTAGACTAGTTTCGACTAAGAGGAGAGAGAGAGAGAGAGAGAGAGAGAGAGAGAGAGAGATTGCGATAAAATTATTGATACAATGATCTCTAATCTAGATGAAGTGCATTCTGTTATATTAAAGAATGCAGTAAGAGTCCACGTGGTGATTAGACTCTGAGATGATATAGACTGGAAAAGAGTAAATGGATCACCCATTCATAAGGGAGAGGACAAGTTGGAAATGAGTAACTATAGCCCGGTGAGTTTGGCTTCCGTAGTGGCTAGAATAAGGCTTTTATTCTGAGGACAACTCCCTCCCCTCAGTTTTCTTCAGAGCCACTGTACTCCTACTAGTTACTAGCTTAAGCCCTTAGCTTTGATCGGAGGCATTGATTTTGTTCAAATTGAATATAATTTAAAAATTCTACACTAAAACAAATATAACTAATGTAGTAGTAACACTATGCACCCATTATGGTATGAGGTTTACGTTATTAATTATATATAATTAAAATTCGAATGTTCTTATCGATACACCAGTTATGTGGCACTAATGCTACCAAGTTTGCGTTATATGTATTAGGCGATACCGTTACGCTTGAAAGTTATAAATTAATTATAATATATAACAAAATTATCTAACTAACTCCAACCTAAGTGATTCAAACTTTAGAGCTACCTATTTACCACAATTAAAAATATTTTGAATTCCTCTGCTACTCATGCTATAACTATAACAGTGGCTGCAAGATTCGAACTATACAAAGGTTGTACGTATATTAAGTAGTAACCTACAAAATCTCTAGCTAAATTAAAAAATAAAATAACGAGCATGACTAGGACTATAAAGCTACTTATAGAGTACAATTTAATATGACAATTAGGTCAATAAAACCGCAAAATTCTTCAAAAACTTATCCGTTTCTTGGAGCTGAAAATTCTTTCACTAGTGTTTGGATACTTTCCTTATTTAGTCGCTTTTATGGTTTTTAGTGCTTAGTTTAGTCCTTATTATTTGGTCTTATCTGTTTTCAAAATTATATACTTAACAGCCCCTTGTAACGTTACGGAAAGTCCTGTATATATACAATAAGTAATATACACACTTTTATTCATTCGTATTTGTTAACTGAAATTCCTATTGTCAAGTTTGTTAAAAATGTTGTTTTATAGTGTATAGACATGCATTGAAATTGAGTTTTCATTCCCGTTATGTTTGTGAACGGTTATTAAATAAATATAGTATGAACTAAAAAATCAGGACCAATCAACCAGTGTGGTTCTTGGTGGTCACGTTGAACATTTTTTTCATGACCTGTTTATTTAATAATGCATTGCAAGACCATACCAACCACCGGTTCTGTTTTTGTTCCTTCAAGTTTGCATATATTTACATTCATTGTAACTTGTGCTTCGTCCTGTATATCGGTCTCTTTCCCGGTAAACTTACGAAGAAATAAAACAGAATTTCTCATAATTTATATCAAATCGATAATAAAATAATTAGTATATAACTTATTTTAAAACAATATCAAGAATCTGCACACAAGTAAGGGACTCGCCTCAAGTAGTAGAAATCTACGATTATATAAAGACACCAAGTATGAAACTGTCTAGCAACGAAAGAAAAGTCAAAACGACGACAAGAGAACTTGTTCTTAAATAACAAGCGAATGAGTGAGAGATCATCTATAGGACTGCGTTAAAGTCGTTAAACGGTCTCTCACGCGGCAGAATAAGGGCGTGCACATGGTCAATTCCGCAGCTATACTGCTCTAGTAACACTTGTAATTACGTCAAGACGACGCCCACGTTTCTTTCTAAACCCATTTCCCACTGACACCAACTAGAGAAGCGAAGATGAGCACCTTTCGTAATGGGATTTGTGCCCGGCTCGTGGCGCCAACTCTTGTAGTTATTTACAGTACATACACTCAGTGATCACCAAATTATGACCACCCATCCGTAATGGACTATGCCGCATAGCTCGAAGTACAAAAAGCCGAACAGCTTCGTTCGTCAGAGCATGGTAATTTGCATCTGGTCGTGCAGGTCAAAGTGATAAAGCTGCAGTTATGGGATGTAAAGATATCACGGATTTTCAAAAAGGCATGATTGTGGTAGCTCGTGCGTCGGGTAATTCCATATCGTAAACGGCACGTTTTGTCAGTTGCTCACGGCCCCCTGTGGTTAAGGTGTACAAAGAATGGTGTCTTTTACTAGTATTCTAAGAACAACAATGGCTCAATATATCCTATGTGTTATTCATATTTGAAAATTACAAAAGAGTTACCTCAATATTTCTTCATAGGATGACTTCTATGCTCAGATCTCCAGCACCGATTTTAAAAAGATTTAAAATCCGACGCTCCGTGATCATAGCCCAACGCCCCGATCCCAGATCCATTAAACCCTCCATGAAACATCGAGTGACTGAAGACATTATGTCAGATATTTAAAAATAGACGCTGATAAAATACATTGGTGTTCAAAGAAAGTGCATCAACTCCTAAAATTGTAATTGTCGTCCGAATAACGTAAGTATATGTAAATATTTCTTACAGATTGCATCAGATAAGATTGACACGCGTAGGTGATGACATAATATTGCATCAGCTGTTACTTTAAGCTGTATAAGAACGCTCTGCAAGAGTTGCAGACATTCCTTGCTTGTGTAAGGATGGCGAGTTACGTGTAGTTGATACCAAGAAGAAAGAGTGCTATCGTTGCTTTACGTGAGGAAGGATGTTCTTCCCATAATATTGCTTTTAGAGTATCTTGTAATCGGTCGACAGTGAGTAGATTTCATTCCAAACTCAAGAATACTGATTCTGCTGATAGGAAAAAACAAGTCTGGTGCAAACAAGATGGATGCAAACAAGTCTTTACGCCAAAACAGGACCGCGTTTTGAAGCTCTTATGCCTTTAAAACCGTAAAGCTTCTTTATCTGAGCTGAAAAGAGAATGGGAAGAACATGCAGGAGGGATAGCAAGTACAGTAACAGTCAGAAGATGCCTCTTCAAAAGATGCAGGTCGTCCTAAGAAGCCCTTCCTCACACAAAAAATGAAAAAGGCCCGATTAATTTGGTGTTAGGAGCATGTCAAATGGACCCCCAAGGAGTGGAATTCAGTTATTTTCTCGGATGAAAAGAAATTCAACCTGCATGGCTCTGATGAGAAATAAACGATTCGCCGTAGACGTGGTGAAGAATACCATCCAGATTGTATGGTGTCTACAGTGAAATTCCCTACCAGCCAAATGATATGGAGGTGCATTTCGTATCGCGGAGTAGGTCACCTGCAGTTTATAAAAGGTTCCGTAAATGTCAGTGGATACCTGACTATATTGGAAGGCAAATTGCTGCCAACCATTAGAGACCATTTCAACCTGGCAAGTAACTGCATCTTTCAGGACGACTCTGCTCCTTGGCATCCGGCGAAAAGTGTAAGTAGGCACTTCTGTAGTTACTTTAGCTTCATTTCTGCATTAGAGGTTTGACAGTAATGTGTTTACATTTCATTAAAGAGGCTTGTGCACTCTGGATTCATTATTAATATCGAATTACTGTGGACACAGAGTCAAACGGAGACAGAATAAATTATGACAAGTTTAATAATAGGAAAAACACATACATATATTAGATTAGATACATACAAAAAGCTTTCGGTTGTTTTTGTTAACCTCCCTCAGTCAAACTGACAGTTAAGAGTGGAACATGAGGGCGTGTACTGCCAATCATGTACATGAACTGCGTCATTGATTGTTGGATGTTGAAGCCTGTGGCTGTAATGCATTCTGACTAATAACAAACGCTGGACGTCGCCAGCGTTTGTTATTAGTCAGAATTGTTGTTTCGATGATAGGGTGGACCTGACATCCACTGCTCCTGTTGACCGAGGTATTGGAGCATGTGATATTCAACGACTCCAACCACACGCGTCGTCGATAGTGGCGGGACCTTTTTTTTTTTTTTTGTTTTTTTTTATGTAAACCCCAAATACGAGAGGTATTAGAACCTATAGTACTTAGTACCGTGCTTGGGTTGGAGGTTGAGAAGACAAAAGAAGATATTTGTTGCCATTAGACTTTAACTTTGTATACTGTAATTTTCAGGAAATACGTATGAAGGAAGGTTGTTCCAGAAAACGGCAGTTAAATGAATAAACGAGAAGTTGGACAATAAATGGATGTTGGCTGGTGGCGGCACGCGTTTGGACTGTTTTGAAAGAGAGAGCGGGAATTATAGAAGCCAATTCAGAAGAACAGTGCCCATGGAAGTATCTGTAGAAGAGGCATGCAGCAGAAACAGTACGTCTATGAGACAGCGAGTGGAGAGACTCTGTTCGAGATGAATCATTAATTAACCTAACTGCCCTCTTCTGAATGGAATCAAGAAGCCTGAGAGAGGTTTTGGGGGCCACCACCCCAGATGTGGGCACAATATTCCATGGCAGGGCGGATTTGCGATTTATACAGATTGAGCAGCTGTTTGGAAGAAAAGTAATGCCGAGAGCGAAAGAGAAAACCAAGTTTTTTAGATGCAGAGGAAACAATATTTGTAATGTGCTTGTGCAAAGAGATATTAGAAGTCAGGGTAATCCCCAAAAGAGATATATCATTTTGCCTAGAAATCGGAGTGTCACTAAAGATAAGCATAGGAGCAGAAGAATCCTTTTTGCGAGATATAAGACAAGACTGAGTTTTAGAAGGGTTGAAATCAACTAAGTTGTCTTTGCCCCACTGGAGAATTACCTGAAGATCGGAATTTAAGGAATTGGTAGCAGATTTTCGAGAAGTTGAAGCTGATTGAGCAGAACAAGATTGCTCAAAATGGAAAGTAGAATGCAATGTGCTATCATCGGCAAAACTATGGATAGGATTTCCAGTCAATAGAAGAAGGTCATTAATACACAAGAGGAAAAGAGTGGGAGAAAAAACTGAACCTTGGGGGACACCGGCATTAGTGGAGAAGTTAGAAGACAGAGAGCCATCTATCATCACCTTCAGTGAGCGAACAGAGAGAAAACTGGATAACCAATTACTAAATACAGTTGGCGAACCATAAGATGGAAGCTTGTTTAGAAGACCTTTATGCCAAACGCGATCAAAAGCCTTTGAGATGTCAAGAGCAACTACCTGTGTTTCACCGAACCTTTCCATTGAATTAGTCCATAAATGGGTAATATAAGCCAGAATATCATCAGTGGATCGACACTGACGGAATCCATACTGGCGATCGTTGATCAGATGGAAGGTTTCTAGGTAGTTTAAGAGTTGGCAGTTAATTGATTTCTTCGTTACTTTAGAAAAAGTAGAAGTAATTGCAATGGGACGATAATTGGATGGGAGGGATTTGTCACCCTTTTTAGGAACTGGCTGGATATGAGACATCGCGGTGTGTGTCAATGTCATGGTGGGTTGCCCAAATGTTCGGCAATAGCTGAGTGTTCTACATCCACTAAGCGGATTGCTCTTTCGTGTTCCGAAAGGCGTTTTCCGAGCTGTCTTCCAGTTTCGCCAATGTAGCAGCTAGTGCAGTCACGGCAAGAGATGCGATAGACCAGACCACTTTGTACTAAGGTGGGGACCGGTGTTTTCACTTTAAAGATGAAGGATCGTAACTTTATGTCTGGGAGTTTTACGCATTTTATCCCATGTGATTTTAGGACCCTAGAAACCTGTTGTGATAGGTTTGGGTAGTATGGGATAAAGACGCTCGCGGTTGAGAAACCTTGGATGTTTCGGTTGGTCGCTACGTGGCCATGTGTCTGTAGGTCACACCTGTGATGGGATCTTACGAGGTGTAAAATCCGCCTTCACTTTAGCAAGGGTTTCCTATTTTTTTCCCTGTCATTAAACTTGTCATAATTTATTCTGTCTCCGTTTCGCTCTTTGCCCACAGTACAGAGCCAAACGGCTCTGTGCGTTCCCCACGACATTTACGGAAGATTACTCGTTAATACGCATGCGTGTAAAAGCCTGTGAATCTGAGATCAGAAATGGGCATCGTATGTTAATCAAGTTATTTTGTATTCTCATTTCTAAGGTTACCGCAATTTGTAATTTTGTATAATTGTGTTGTATGTTTAAAACCTTAGCCTTATTGAACAGGAAAGTGTGATTCTCATTAATGGCATGGAAAGACAGTTCTGACGCCGTGGCTCGTAATTCTCTAACTGACGCAGCATGTTGTTTAAGACGTATGTCCAAAAGACAGATTGTCGATCCCACATAAGAGGAATCATAATCTTCGCATGAGATGCTATGTCATGCATTTCTATGGGAGAAGAAGGAAGGACGGAACGATTTTTTAGTATGGAGTGAAGTTTCTGTGTTGGTTTCGCTATTACTTTGAATTCTGTATCTCTGAGAAGGATATTAAGCTGCCTGTACCATTATTCAATGTATACAATTGTAATAAAATGTTTTTTGGTTAATTGTGTTATTGCTTACTATACTGACCACCTGTCTAGCCTGTAGTCTAATACTGTTAATGGTGGTAAGAGTGTGTCCCATGTTTAAAAATCTTTCGTTAGTTCTTCGATTTCTATATTTGTACATGTGTTCCTCGCACCTTAGTCTGTAACTATTTACACCCTTCTGGCACATTACCGTACCGAGGTGACCCAAAGTTTCTTGTGGTAATAAACGGATTTTAATAATAATAATTATTATAATAATATTTAACGTAGACTGTGTTGTAGTGTATTTATAAACCTTAGTAAATTGATTAAATATAATGGAACGTTTGTAGGTAAACGGATGGTAACTAGTATGATGCAAGAACATTCCTGTATTTGTGGGTTTACGGTAGATTTTGAACTGTAATCTGCCTCCACCTCTCTTGTAAGTGTAAAATTGTAAAATAAGGATGTCATCCCAATACCTCCCATAAAACGTAATTCTATGTAAAAATGGTGTCAAGTATATTTGTTCAATTTTATTTAAATAAATCTCGGTAAGGAAATGTAATTCGCTTGGACTAAAAGTTTAACCAAGTTAAAAATTTCTTTTTTGGGAAACTTGGTCTGATTTATACTAATTGTGTTATCATTGAAAAGGTTCGATATTGTGTCCAATGCATTTTCTATTGTATGTTAACGTTAGTATATCATCATCATACAACATCCAGTGAAAATAGTTTGTCCCCCATCTCCCATTCTATGCTCCTTTAAATAAATTTGTAAATAACGTGTCATAGCATAGTTTCTTATACTGAAATTCAGTACAGAACAGCTGTTGGATATTTTGGAACGGAAAGTGAGGCATGTGGATACACAGCCATCATATATATTGTGGAAAGCTTTGCAGCCATCATGGCTGCAGATTTATACGGACATCTTCAGACATCTAGTGGGATTAATGCCTAGGCGAATAGCAGCTGTTATCCATGCGAATAGTGGCCCAACAGCGTATTAGATAAGTTGTCATAATTCAGTGATCACTGAGTGTAGTTTCATATAGGTTTTCAGCTACTGACATGAAGTAGCTGATTGGCAGTCTACGTGCATTGATGAATTTTGTCGTAGTGAATCAGTTTGTGGGTAGACTTGTGTTTTGACCTCAGAGACGAATTCGAGTTCTCTGAAGCAAACATAGACAGAATGGATAGCCTACCTCCTCGTGGCAGGAACGGGAACTACCTAGCAGCCTTCCCGGTAGCTGCTGCTGGCTGGGCGTTAAAGCTATCCATAAAACACAAACATGACACCACACAAACCTACCTAATACCCTGTTGGGCAACTGTTCGCATGGATAACAGTTGCCATTCGCCTAGGCATTCTGTAAGGAGTAAACATTGTCCAGAATACTTGAACGCACTTAAGTTGGTCAAAGAAGAGCACGGCAATTTGATAACGTTAATGGCAGATATTGATAATCACTTAATTCTTAATCAGTACAATGCAAAATCGAATGGTAACCTACGTATACTACAGATTAATGCTCAGAGATCAAAATCGGTGGCTGATGAAGTTAGACTATTGTGCAGCAGAGAGAATATTGATATAGCCTGCATACAGGAACCATACTTAGTATTAGTAATGTCCGCATGGTGCAAGAAAGCCTATGGCTTATGCTGCACCGGCCAAAAAAAAAAAAAAAAAAAAAAAAAACCGAATAAAACAATGATAAAAAAATAAAATAAAATAAAATAAATAAATAATAATAATTAGTAAAAGAAAAGGAAATTAAACCTATCATCCTATGCGCTTCCCTGACCCGAAAGTACTATCCAGATGACCTTTGAATTTCCCCAAACTGTCAGCCTCTACCACCCATGTAGGCAACTTATTCCAGTAATTTATAACTCGTTGGCTAAAATAAAACTTACTGCAGTCCAATCTAAACAATTCCCCCGTAACTTGAATTTATGTCCCCTAGTTCTAGCATCATTTTTAACCTTGACAATTCCGTCCTCATTCATTTTACTGATGCCTCTCAGAGCCTTAAAAACCTCAATCAAATCTCCTCTAAGGTGTCTAGTTTCCAAACTCTGCAACCCACATATTCGAAGTCTTTCTTCATATGGACACCCTTTTGCCGATCTAACTAGGCGAGTTACTCGTCTTTACACCCTTTCAAGAAGCTCGATGTCTTTCTTTAGGTGCGGTTTCCATACTTGAACACAGTATTCCAAGTGTGGTCTAACAAAAGCGTTAGGGACGTGATAATGGGATTATAACGTCCCTATCTCTACTTGCAAAAGTTCGATAGATCATCGATAGGACACCATGGACCTTCCTTGCGACCTGTTTACAGTGCTCAGAGAATATCATGTCTGACCGTATCGTAACACCCAAGTCCCTTTCCTCCAGTACTGGGTTTAGTTGAACTCCACCAAGTGAATGTTATTTTGGGATTACTGTTTCCCAGGTGTAATACCTTACACTTTGTTGGATTAAAGAATAGCTGCCACTTTTCTGACCATTCCTGAAGTCTATCTAGGTCTCTCTGAAGAAGCTCAGCTTGACAGTGATCATTAACTACTCTACCAATTTTCACATCATCTGCAAATTTAGACATCACACCCTCTATCCCTTCATCGATGTCGTTTATGAAAATTAAACACAACAGTGGTCCTAATACTGATCCTTGGGGAACCCCACTTCTTACATCAACCCAATCTGAGGAATAGCCCTTTATCACAACCCTCTGCCTCCTGCCCTGAAGCCATCCTGCTATCCATCTAAGGATTTTCCCAGTGATTCCAACCTGTTCCAGCTTATAAAGCAACCGCTCATGTGGGACTGAGTCAAAAGCTTTGCTGAAATCTAAATAAACAATGTCGAATTTTTCTCTTAATCCCACTCGTGAGTGACCCTTTAAAAATAGCGAACTAGATTTGTTAAACATGATTTTCCCTTTACAAAACCATGCTGAGTATCCTTGAGAATTTCAATTCGATCCAAATGATCCTGAATTCCACCCTTGATCATTGCCTCCATGATTTTTCCTACCACTGGAGTCAGACTGACAGGTCGATAATTCACCTTAGTGAAAGGTCAGCCTACAGGATATCAACTTTCAGCACGTGTACTCTGTGCAGATGAACCAGACTTAAGAGCTGTAATTGTAGTGTTTAATAAGGACATACAAAGGGTACTAGGAAAGTCTTGCAATATGACGCAACAATGAATCACAGGAAGCTGCTTGTTGCTGCATGTTGGGACATGTTCATACGTGCATAGTAGCCCCCGCGCCAAGTCGATGGGCTCAGTTATGCATTAGTAGTGAGAGTGTAAAGTGCTTGCGATGGCATCGTGGTCACGAAATGAGATAAGGACAGTTTTGCGGTATAATTTCGTGCGTGGTTTAACCACAGACCAGTGGTTAGAAGAAATGACTCTTGCACTAGATGATGATTGTCCACATCGTACAACGATATTCAGGTGGTATAGAGAATTCCAAAGGGGAAATTTCACTCTGGAGGATTCTGAGAGGCCGGGAAGGCCACGAACGTCAGTTACGGAGGAAAACGTTACTGCTGTGAGGAAAATGCTTGACGAAAACAGGCGAGTGACCTACCAACAGATAGAGGATACTTTGGGCCTAAATGCACCAGCAATTCGTTCGATTCTGCAAGATCATTTGCACGTGAAGAAACTTTGTTCTCTCTGGGTGCCGCATCAACTGACTGAAGAGCAGATGACACGACGTGTGACTTGGTGCCGGGAGATGTTAAAAAAGTTTGATAAGGGACAATCTCGGTATGTGAACAACATCGTGACAGGTGACGAGACTTGGCTGTACTATTACGATCTGCCCACCAAGGCTCAAAACAAAGTTTGGGTCTTTGATGATGACGACACACCCGTAATTGTCAGAAAATCCCGATCTGTAAAGAAGAAAATGATAGCTGTATTTTTCAAATCGAGTGGAATTGTGGAACGTGTCGTTTTGGACACGCAGAAGACAGTCACAGCTAAGTGGTATACTGAACAATGCCTGCCTAAAGTCATTGGATCTATGAAGAACCTGCGGCCAAAGTCAAGAATGGACACCTGGTACCTCCATCACGATAATGCTAGAGCTCACCGCGCCAAAGCCTGCACCGAATATTTGACCACGACAGGACTGAAACTTCTCGAGCACCCTCCCTACAGTTCAGACCTTGCTCCCTGCGACTTTGCACTGTTCCCGCATGTGAAAATGAAGCTAAAAGGGAGGCGGTTTTCCAGTGATGAGGACCTTCTACGGGCTTGGGACAACGAGTGTGCTTTACTCCGTAGTGAAACTTGGCAGAACTGGTTTAAAGATTGATTTCGGAGGATGGAGAGGTGTATTGAATGTAGAGGAAATTACTTTGAAAAAATTAAATAAACAAAGCTGTATTGCAAAACTTTCCTAGTACCCTTTGTAGTTATTACTGTTATAAATTCGTTGTGCTCTTCACAGATGGTGTGCATACGGGTAGAGTCAGACCTCGCATCATTCTGTCTATGTTGTATGTATTGTCATCACTCAACAGACATTAATTTCTACATCAGGTACATGGAACTGGTTCAAAATCGCTTGGGTAGTAATTCAGTAATATTTGCGATGGATTTTAACGCATGGTCAGCATCGTGGTTTGATAGAATTACAAATGATCGTGGTCGTCAACTAGATGAATTCTTGGCTTGTTATGGATTATTTATACCAAATCTACCAAGTTCAGATAGTACTTTCTTTACTGTTAATGGAGAATCAAATATTGACTTGACAATCTGTAACGTAAGGGCAGCTGGTATCGTGGAAGATTGGCGATTAAGAGCAGACTGGGTCTGCTCTGATCATCGGGGCATTGTATTTTCTGTCAGGGACATAACAAAATTAGCTCCGTCCCAGGAACAGTTACGATGATTTGCTATCGAAAATGCAAAGTGGAATAGGTTTGACGAATATATTCATTTCCGACTTGGGAATCTGGGTATTGGGGCATTCAATCAGATGTCTGGAGAGAATGCAGTGGAGTTACTTCAGCACTCTCTCTTTGAGCTTCCAGCACATCCATGAAGCAAAAGAACTGTAATAGGATTCCAGTTAAATGGTGGTCTGGTGAGTTAAGCCAACTTCGGAAGCAGGTTCATAAAGCGCGGAAAAGGTACCAAAGAAGTAAGCGTAACAATGGGGAAGGGGAAGTTAATGTACTTAAAGTACAGTATCAGAGGATACGGAGTGCATACGTGCGTATGATATCTAAATCAAAATTAACTGCCTGGAGAACGTTGGTTAGAACAGTGGACAGTAAGACCCCATGGGGAATTGTATATAAGCTATGTACTGGCAAGACTGAAATATATAATGGAGATACAGCATACTCTATTGGAGGTGTTGACCAGGAAAGTATGAGTTGGAGAGAAAGTATGTCTGCGATTTTGGGTCATCTGATTGGAGATACTATCTCTGAGCAAGACGATGAGGAACAGATGTTGATGAAAAGGCTTAATCATGCTTACTCTGGGGTACATGACGTGGATCCCTTTAGCCTGATTGAACTCTGTGATCCAGTACAACGCATAAGGAACAATAAATGCCCAGGGATGGACCTCATTGAAGGAGAGGTCATTAAATGGACTCATCGACTGATACCTCCTTGAAGCTTTTAATAGCTGCCTGCGTGATGGGGCCTTTCCATCACCATGGAAGGATGCCCTATTAAAGCGGAAACTGAAGGGACCATCTAGGCCAAAGAATGATCCACGATCTTATGGACTTATTGCCCTCCTCCCTGGATTAGGAAAGGTGTTTGAAAGGATGGTGGCAAGATGGATTACTGACTATACTGAAAAAAACTTAGGCTGATCTGGCAGACAATATGGTTTTACTCCAGGTCGTGGAACAGAAGATGCGCTTCGGGCATTAGGAAACTATATATTAGGCTCGAACAGTAAGTATGTCCTTGGAATCTTTATTGACTTTGAGGGAGCTTTTGACTCCATTCAATGGAGCAGCGTTCTTATGATGTTGAGACTTGCAGGCTGTCCAACTAAGATCTTTAGCGTGGTAAAGGACTATTTCATGCACTGTACGGTGACTGTTAAGTCGTCGGTTGATTCTATTGTACGAGAGCTGACCAGGGGATGCCCACAAGGATCAGTTTTTGGACCACTAATGTGGAACCTAGTTTTGGAGGACTGGTTGCGTAGGGACTTCGAGCATACAGAGATGGTGGCATATGCCGATGATCTTGTGTTGCCTATTGAAGGAAATACACGGATGCAACTAGAAACCAGGTCACAGCAGGTTTTGTTTGAACTTAATAACTTGTGGGTTACATAAACTGACTGTATCAGGAACCAAAACAAGGACAATGGTCTTTAAGGATCAATTTTCGAGTAGAAGACCCCTGGTTGTTAACCCCTGGTTATTATGTTTAATGGATCTTTGACTTTCACCTCACATGTTACTTATCTATCAGAAAAGGTGAGGAAATTTATTGGGATGATTACTCGAATCACTAGAGTTGGCTGGGGAATAAAAGGTAAGGCGCTGAACTTGCTATATGAATGTGTATTTATCCCCATGGTAACGTATGGTGCACCAATTTGATTTGAACGTGTAAGTGGAAATACACGTTCAAATCAAATCTAGGAAAAGTATTTACTAGAAAGCTCAGTTCCATTCAAATAGTGATGTTCCTTAGGATGTGCATGGCATGCAGAACTGTGTCGACCCCAGCTTTGCAGATTGTGACTGGAAAATTGCCTATTGATCTGCATTTATTGTATTGTGCATTGGCTTACTTCATCTGCCGTGGCATTCCCTGTTCTTTTCTGAATATGCAGGTGGACATTTTGGCAGATCGCAGGAAGGGAAGGACAAAAATCTGGGATGCTTTGGTAAAAGTCTGGCAAGAGCGTTGGACTGTTCATGATAAAGGGCTGATTGCACAAATTTTTTCCCCAGATTTAAGAAATGCAGCCTCGGTAAAATTCAAATGGTTTGCCCCAAACTTACAAGCTATGTTCTTATTAACTGGTCATGGTCATGCAAAGTTGCATGCTTTAGGAATTAATGAAAGATCTAGTTGCCATTGTGGCGAAAGAGAATCATGGGAACATATTATATACAGCTGTGAGGAGTACTGCGATCTACGAATTGAATTGGTATCTCGGGTTAGTAATCTCAATCTTATGGCAGAAGGCTGCGAGACAATTCTAGTTGATAAACAGGAGAAATTCTTGGCTTTCCAAGCCTTTGCAACTGCAATATTTCTTAGGCGGAAGACTCTTCTGCATCTGGAAGCCTTGGATTTGTAATGCTGTATGGTGTATGCCGAATTACCTAGAATTCTGTGAAATCATGGAGGCTTGAGTCTGCTATATCCACTGCAACTCCAGCTCCTTATGCTCAATTATCTAAAGCTCTGTGAAATCACGGAGGCTTGAATCTGCTATATCCACTGCAACTCCAGCTTCTTGTGCTGGCATTTTTGTTCTCGGCAGCTCCTGGTGCTGGTATTTCTCTTCTCGGCAGCTCCTAGCCTGCTGGCTTTCCAACTGACTGTGAACAGATGCAGATCTTTCCAATGAAGTTTAGACTTTGTCTAAAATTTAATTATGTATATATTTTTTATGTAATTTGATTATTTTTCAATTTGTTCATATCAATCTCTTTTGGTCATGACAGGTTTTTTCCCTCCCTGTACTTGGGCTAACAGGAGAGGGAGTATATAAGAGTACTGCTAAATTATGTGTAACTGACAGCAGAGTTGCCATTGGTTGGCTGGGACCGCTTTATGTAATAAATATCAAATATCAATCATCACAGTGATATTCAGCCTATTTGTTTTGGAGCCCCTGGTACCGCTTAGGCCTTAGGCGGTACCGGGGCTTGTTACCCACGAGGGCCCTGGCTCGAGATAGTAATCTACTTATAACATGATAAATAGTTGATATGCAAAGTGGTAAAAACAATATCCATTACCTATTAAAATATGAAATTGGAGGAATTTTTATATGCCCGTTTGCAATATCTATATAATTTTATAGGCGCTGGATAAAATTTGATATATATAAGACCAATCGTTAAGTAAACGTCATTTTAATTTTTAATATTTTTTTGATTTTTGGATATTTTAATATTCTGTTGATTTTTTCCTTCTTTCTTAGCTCAACTAATTTTATAAAATCATTGCGATGCGCTGTGATAGAATCCAGTGTAGGCTGCAATTTGGAGCATATGACAATTCGGCAAATGCTAGAATTCGGTGTGTGACCAAAAGTAAAACCATTTACTGTAAACGCTACCTAGTGCACTTTTTTCTTTATTACGCAGAGTGGTACCACAGATGGCGCCCGACCCTAACACTATGCACACTATGTCTGCTTGGTAGCACAGTGGTATTGTCACCGCCCACCCCGCCTGGTGGAAAAGGCCCGGGTTCGAATACCGTCGATGACGCGACTTTACTGGGCTTTTTTGATGCCGTGGTTAGTCAGTCTCAGGCGTAGATAGCAAGGTTTTCACCCCAGTGGTGGGGTTTTTCGTCCAGCAAAACAGGCAAATCGACCAGAGAACACACAATTTACAGACACAAATACGGGTTATTGTAATTAATTATGGGTGACCATAATATAATAATAATAATAGCAACTAGGGGGGTCTGCCCCCTGCTCGCTTCACTCGCCTACCTCGCTGATGTAGACTCGAACGAGAAAACGTTCGAGTCTGCATCAGTCCTTTTCACTCTTTTAGCCCATTCCAACATGGTTCTCCGTCATCGTAGCCTAGTGGTCAGGCGCGCGGTTGCATAAGTACACGTGCCTTGAGTGACCGGGGTTCAAGCCCGTGACTGCTGAATACGGTGCTGTTTCTTGTATTCTGTCTATCTTGTTAACTCCTCTGACTGTTTGGTCGTCCCGGAGTATAAACAGAAAATTTATTTTATTTATTTATTTATAAATGTAGGTTTGGCCGAATTGTGGAACGTCTCTAACGGACATTAAACTTGTGGTTCCTTTCACCATGCACCTCCTCGTATTCGTAACGTGTGAGGGTCGCCGCTACCTTGAAAGTCCCTGTTTTCGGCATTAAAAGATGCGAAGGCGTAAAGATTGTTGTGGATCCCTTTTTCCATGTTGTCAAATAACAAAGTCTTTGCAGCATCTGGATAGGTATCTGCACAAGAATGTGCGACTCTTCCGAGTCCGCTGCAATGTTGTTGACATTCATTTGCGATATCACCTAAATCGAAAAATGATACTTCAGTGGTTTCTTTGTTATCAGGATCATGTGAAGATCTTATGTTATGTCTGAGCCGTTTAACGATTCGCTGAGTTTCAGCATGCTTTTCGTCCATGTTAGCTAACCGCTTCCTGTATCATTGAATTTCTACTTGCTCCGTCATCATTGAACTTATTCTATTATTAGTTCGTAACCTTTCGGCATTATTTCTCTCTACAATATATTTTCGTGAAGAGTCGTGGCGGCGTTGTTTTTTCTCGAAATCGGTGATTGCCAATCTAGTCGCAGCATTGTGTTAATTACTACGTTAATAGGTATAATTAGCAAATCATGGAATCCAGACACACCTTTCGAAACGCACTGATCGATATCTAATCAGGAAATGACCTATATAATGCATGAACAATATTGTTGCAACCGAAAGAGTAGGACTAAGATATTTACAAACTATACAACCATTTAAAATATTTTAAAAATATTAACTATTTACAACTATACAAACTATATCGGGTCCCTTCATCAGCTAACATTATAATGGAACATCACATGATGCCGGGTGTGGTCATCTATTAAACAGTGAACCACAAGGTTGGTGAACTTTATGGAGGAAATTATGGCTCGAATAAGTGACGTAATTGCCACGCCCCCATCTCCCATTGGCTCAAATAAATATCACTAGGAGGAAAATTTTTTTAATGTATAGAGAGATATTAAGCAGAGTTGAGATGACGTTCAGGAGCATGCCAACATAAGACAAATTATTAGTTTTGTTCAAAAAAATATTCTCTTTAATTTTACAATCACATTCTATTACGTAAGCACCGGAATCGAATCCTATCAACAATGTGACTAAGTTAATCTGTCTCACCGAAAGTAGCATGTTTTTTCTCCCGGTTTTTCGTCCTGCAAACAGGCAAATCGACCACAGAACACATGCAGGTTACAGACATAATATATGCGGTGCAATATAGTCTAAGTTTCTGATGTGCCTGAAACCCAACAACAATATATGTGTAACGCATCTGCTGTCTTGACCCATCTCCAACCGTTTATAATAACTCGATTTCAAGTGAATGGATTTTTATGAAATTTTATACTTGACTTTTTGGGAAGATTTGTCGAGTTTTTCCAAATTGCATTAAAACTGGACTAACGAAATTCCAGCAATTATTATATTTTCATACTTATCACATTATTCTGCGTGACAGTATAGTAGTTAGAAATTCTTCCAGTCGTTTACTTCTGAAAGAAGGCGATCTTCAATCAAGTCTGTAGTTAGCTGATTTCAGCCAGAGGGAGTAGGGCCCCTGTGAATTATTCGTCTTTTTGAGCCCGCATAACATGAAAATCGGTCCGGGGAAACACTTCTACAGATTTAATATACTTATATAATATGGGTTGATACGGATATAAGTTATGCTTAGGAACCTTTAACATATTGAATTATTAATACATATTATTGTAACTCTTGATATATTGTTGATACATATGCTCTTGGTATATTGTAGCTTGAAGCACAGGACATTATTTGTTGCCATGCAACAATTGGATGAATGAATGGGCAATATGGCGGATACGCAAAAACGAAATGTTCGGTGTTCTCGGTTCGTGCATGAAACTTGTCCTTTTTTACTCATTTTTTGTTATCAGTTTACTAAATACATAAATTATAAATTAGTACTATTTTCTTATTATGTTCCTCATGGCAGTAACAGTAAATTCCTGTTATTTTTCATCTGGTGTTAAAATCTAGGAAGAAAGAAGTAAATCGTATTATGAAATCATTGACGATATACTACGATTGTTTAAATTTGTTAAATTACAGAGACTAATATACTTAATAATATACTTATATAATATGGGTTGATACGGATATAAGTTATGCTTAGGAACCTTTAACATATTGAATTATTAATACATATTATTGTAACTCTTGATATATTGTTGATACATATGCTCTTGGTATATTGTAGCTTGAAGCACAGGACATTATTTGTTGCCATGCAACAATTGGATGAATGAATGGGCAATATGGCGGATACGCAAAAACGAAATGTTCGGTGTTCTCGGTTCGTGCATGAAACTTGTCCTTTTTTACTCATTTTTTGTTATCAGTTTACTAAATACATAAATTATAAATTAGTACTATTTTCTTATTATGTTCCTCATGGCAGTAACAGTAAATTCCTGTTATTTTTCATCTGGTGTTAAAATCTAGGAAGAAAGAAGTAAATCGTATTATGAAATCATTGACGATATACTACGATTGTTTAAATTTGTTAAATTACAGAGACTAAAATGTATGTTGCATATCGCGTACTGTTTTTGATTATAAAGTATTGTAAAACGTGATGTGAATATTACATTGGGAGGTATATGCAATGAAGTGAAAACAATTACTTTTATATATTAGAAATTAATTGGTAACAAGATAATTCGTTATTTACTTTTCACTTCTATTAATCACAGAAAAGGAAAAATTCAATTAATTTATCAAATTAATAACTAAAGCTCCTGAAACTTAACGCATTGTGTATATTAAATAACTTGTTTCTTTTATGGTAATCATTCTTTTATGGTATTTAAATTTGATTTAAATAGTAAGCATAGATTGGTTATACTCTGGGAAACAAGAATAACCGTGTCTGTTTTCATATCTTTTATGTAATGTTATTTCTTGTTTTTTGGACGTTCCTATTTTCTTGTATATTTTGCTTCTCTATCATGACTGATATTTCTAAGTACCTATGGAGCAAGTCTTGCAGTCTCGACACCCATACAAAGCACTAAAGACAATTACATTCTATCAGAGAATTGGAGAAAGGGCGAGCTGTGTCCATTAAGATGAACATGTTTGGACCTGTGTTTGGACGATAGCTTTATATATAAGTAATATGCTATCATTCACAGGGCTAATTGTTAGCTTTTTCCAAACAGAAAGAAAATCTCCATTATGAACTGACTAGGTTCAAAACCAGCTTTATATAACTGAGTGAATACGTAGTATTTGGAGAGTTACTGGAAGTGTGGAAGCTGAAAACAAAGTTTACAGTAAAATAGAATTTTTAAGTGAGTCACACGGTGATAAGCCTCCATTACATTTCTCTATATATATTTTTTTCTTTGACTCTTCTGTCCAAGTAAACAAACAAAAAACAATAAACAAGCATGTCTGGTGTTCCTCTCAGTGTATAAGAATTTCTGATTATTACTTGCATCACGTCCAGGTCTAGGAGGATTATGTTTCCCTTAAGTAGCTTTCTTTATAGAATCCTTGTAGTCTTTTTCTGTTTCATGATTTATCTTCAAGTGTTTGCTTGAAAAATTTACAAAAAGTAAATAGGATTACTGTATGGGGAAGAAAAGTTTCTTCAAAATATATCAAAGTTTGAAAGTCCGCAGTAAACTCTTGGATCACAAAAAAAGATAAAATAGCGTTTTTCTAAGGATTTATTTTTCATCTCCTCAGCACTTTCATGTGTTTGATTCAGCTGAATTTGAAAACAAAAAATGAAAAATTGAAAAATATTAATTAAATAAAAAAGTGAGCAGGCAGAAAATCAGATACTAACGCAGAATTTGTAGGTTTTGAAACATTAGCAACTTCTTATTCCTCTATTGTGATTTAGGAATGATTTTTATCAAATGTAGGATGATTTATTGACTGTTACGAAGTGTGAATATACGACGGCAATTCAAAAGGAAAGACAATTCCTTGTTTTCATAATTAGTGTTAGTAAGGCAAAATGATGCAAGGAAGCGGTTTTTCTGCATCACTCAAAAAATAAAGATAGTAAAATAAATAGAATATTCACATTAATCCAATTCTGACAAGATAACTATCTAATTTCTCTTTGAACTTAGCCAGGGTCACTGCCTCTATCATGTAGAAAGGTAAGTTATTTCACTGGTTGACAACAGCTGCTCATAGGTAAATGTCATGCGATCCAGTCTTCTGTTGTTCCCTGAGGTTTTATATTTCTGCCTCCTGGTTCTTGATTCACCAACTGGGAAGAACAGACCTTAACTCATTTATTTTACTCAACCCTTTCAGCAACTTATACATCTTAATCAGACCTCTCTCAGGTGTCTAGTTGTCATACTTTTCATCCTTAATGATATTCAGTTCCCCCACTGACCATTAAAACCCCCACTAAACAGCAATAAAATAAGATCAGCTCAATGAACCAAATAGTCTCAGCCATGCAAATGCCTCAACTAAAAATACCTGCAGTCTTGTGAACAAATTGGTAACCCGTCTACTTCTTTTTCTTTTTACCTTGCCAACTTTGATTTTTATTGCCTTACTGAATCCTTCACTACCGGAAAACAGTTTTATTTATTAACTCATCCTTTTAACTATATTGGCACTTGTAGAGACAAGATAAAGGAAGGAGCAGGAGGAGGTATAGCGACCTTCTACCTTGAGAGTTCCCCCCCAATCCTTATCAGAGCTTATTGAATGGGATGGCCCAAACGAAAACTCAGTGTATGAATCCTTGTGAATATATTAGGATACTATCGCAAAGTGATTCGCAGTTTTCTCTCGTGAAAGATAAGATGATTCAAGAGTATATTCAAATTTATGAACTTCTTATAGTCTTGAATCAAATTTTGATTCAAGACTATACGACTTTCATAAATTTTGATTCGAGACTATAAAACTTTCATAAATTTGATTTGAATTCGCTCTAGAGTTTTGAGAAGGGTATTGTTACTGCAGGAAACATATCACAGAAGTAAAAAACAGAAAGGATACATCATCATCAGCCATTTTCAATCTACTGCAGGATGAAGGCCTCTCCAGCAACTTTCCAGTTCCTTCTGTTTTAAGCACTGGCCATCCATTTACTACCCACAAACTCATGAGGCGCCTCCGTAGCCAGGTGGGAAGGAGCAGAGTGCGTAGCACACGCTTCTTGATTAGACCGGGGTTCGAGCCCGTCACCACCAAATACGGAGGATGCGGAAATGTCAGGGAATGACCACCGCATATCTCAGAGCAATATGGCCTTAGTTGCTAATGCTCCTAAAAACCAAATAACAAACAAACAAACAAACGCATGAATTTCATCTATCCATCTCCGCCTTTGTCTTTCAGGTTTTCTTCTAGCTCCTCTTGGGTACCATTCTGGTGTTTTCTTAGTCCATCTGTCATCATGTCTTCGAGCTATGTGTCCTGCCCAAGACCATTTTAGTTCTTTAGTTTTGATAAGAATGTCCTTTACTTGAGTTTGCTGCCTAATCCATGCGTTTCTCTTATTATCTAACAGTCTGATTCCCAATATAATTCGTTCCATTCTTCGCTGTGTAGTTCTCAGCTTCTCTTCCATTCTTCGCTGTGTAGTTCTCAGCTTCTCTTCCATTCTTCGCTGTGTAGTTCTCAGCTTCTCTTCCATTCTTTTGGTGAGTGCCCAAGTTTCACTTCCATAAGTCATGGTGGGGAGTATACATTGGTTCATTATTTTACGTTTCAGACAAACTGGGATATTGCTCTTCAGTATGTGACTATATTTCCTGAATGCTATCCATCCAAAATTTATTCTTCTCTTGACTTCCAGCCATTTATCATTATTACAGCTAATAACTTGTCCTAGATAAGTATATGACTCCACCTTTTCAATTATTGCTCCCTCAATCATTATTTCTCTTTCTGTGGCATACTTGTTCATCATTACTTTTGTTTTAGCCATATTCATCTTTAGTCCAAAATCCTTACTAACTGTGCATAACTGATTAAGATTTTCCTCTAATTCTTTGGGATCGTGGCTTATGACCACAATGTCATCTGCAAATCGTAAATGGTTTAGGTACTCTCCGTTCACATTGACTCCTTTCTGTGACCAGTCTAATATTCTGAAAGCTTCCTCAAGGGCAGCAGTAAATAGCTTCGGAGATATTGTGTCTCCTTGTCGAACTCCTTTCTCAATTTTAAATTTCCTACTGTCTTTGTCTAGTCTAATAAAGGAGGTAGAACTCTCATATATTTTCTTCAAAATCATAATATGCGGGGTATCTATGCCTTGTCTTTCCAGTGCCCGAAACATTTCCTTATTCTGTATGGAGTCAAATGCCTTTTCATAATCCACAAATGCCAGGCATAATGATCTTTTATATTCATTTGCTTTCTCCATTAGCTGTGATATTACGTGAAGGTGATCCATAGTTGAGAATCCTGTCCTAAAGCCAGCTTGCTCTTTCGGTTGATCCTCATCAAGTATACACTGAGTGGCAACTTTGCGCCTTTGACTGCTCATAGTCGCTTTTATGAAATGACGTGCTCTTTCTGTAATAGCATAGCGTGTTCTTACCATGCGATATAAAGTATGTGGCAGGGACGTATGGATGCTGTACGTCTACAGTTGAGTGCGAGAGTGCGCAAGGCAAAAATTTAAGTGACTTTGAACCCTACTTGTATTTGGCGCCGGACGTGCCGATATGAGTATCTCGGAAACTGCAACCCGACGGGGATTTTCACATACGACTGTCTCTGGTGCATTGGGATTGATCTACTAACCAAATAATATCCAGCAAACAACGATCTTGTAGGAAACAGCTCGTTGATGCGAGAGGTCATAGAGGTTGAAAAGACTTGTGCAGGGTAATAGAAAGGCTACAGCCAGTCAAATAACAATTTATTACATCAGTGCAAACCAGCGAGGCGTTTCAGAATGCACCAGTCATCGTACCTTTTCACGAATGGGGTATCTCGTCTGAAGAAGAACCGCATTCTTGTCAGCAAAAATTAAGATGATACGGTTACGATGAGATGAGGAACATCAAGGAACATCAACAATGGACTGTGGAGCATTGGTAAAACCTTACTTGGTCTGGCGAATTACGGTTCCTACTGTTTGACGTTGACAGAATGTGGCAGAAACAGCATGAATATATGGACCCACCCTGCCAGGTGGCAACAATGCAGGCCGATGGGGGATGTAGTGGTGTGAGGAATGTTTTTGTGGTGTGCGTTGGGTCCCCTTGATACCAGTGAACCAACATTTTGATGCTACTTTTTCTGTATTATGACCAGACGTATCCATTAATAGCTGCACTGTATCCATCTGCGACTGGGTTCTTCCTAGTGGACAGTGTGCCATGTCAGACTAGAATTGTACAGAACTGGTTTCAGGAACATGCCAGCGAATTTAGCATATTGCGGTGGTTTGTCCAGTCATTAAATCTCAATCCAGTTGCGCACTTGAGAAAGCTACTAGAGAACCACTATCAAATAGGTGGTGACATCTTAGCTTTCCTGACATCTCTGCTGCATAACCGCATAGTGAAACTCTCTGCAGATAACTCCCAATACTGCAAAGTAATCTCGGTTGGAGTTCCGCAAGGGGCAGTACTATTCGGCCCCTTCTTCGCCGCCCTCATTGCTCCACTGGTAATCCGAGAGATGAATACCCTAATATATGCCGACAACCTAAAAATACTCACGCCAATTAAGGCAAACCAAGACCATCACCAAATCTCGGAAGAGCTAACATCCACTGTCTCAGCAATTGCTGCCTACCTCAAGCAGTTTGGTCTACGCATCAATCCAGAGAAATCAGAAACCATGGTTTTCTCGCTAGAAAAAAACCCAACAAAAATCTACCCAGCCCTCAATGGAACTTCTTTCCTGCTTGTTCAAAATCACACTGACCTAGGGATCAGATTTGACCCAAAGCTTCTGTTCAGCCAACATGTAGATATGCTTCTCGCAAAAGCCGCTAAGATGGTTATGCAAGCAGCATCTTCAACATGTGACAGACAAATCCACCATCATCAGATACATTCAACAATTGTTTATCCCACACTTCTCTCTGCTGCAGAGATCTGGGCACCCGCATCTCCCTCTACCACCAAACCAGAGTTCTCCTCCGAATATTGGCTCCTACTTCTCAGCTCCCAACCACCGCTATGGCCAACACACTCGACATTCCAAGGCTCACATGGCTCATTGATGAAAGAAGAATCGTCATCACAATCAAACTCATGACTGGTCTCATCTCCTCTCTCTCCTTCTGGGATAACTGTGCATGGAGGATCCTAGTGGCGCATATGCGAGCAAATCCACAGCTATTCCCTCTTCAAACACGCCTTCATTTGTCGGACCAGTTCCTTCCTCAGCAGATTTTATCACGCGTCCAAGATCTATATGTCGATTTCAACAAGGTTAGTCAGGATCGACATTATAGAAAATGAATACTCCGTAGTGGGTGACCAAGGCCACCAATATTATAACCTGAGTCCTGATCAATGTATTCTCTTACTATGTATATAATTATGCTATTCGATGTATAGTACATTCTTAATGTTATGTATTTTGTGACTAATATTCTGTACACTCACTCAATATTTAGTATACCCAATTCATTTCTCTATTTTTCTAATACTTTATTTAACTTATTTATTATTATTGTACTCCTTTATTTTTTTGTTTTTTTCAGGCAACTCTGTCTTTACATTATATTGTTAAACTGGCCACTGTGCCGTGATAGGCAGTTGCAACTGCACTACGAGTGGAGGCTGTTCTGAAGACTAAAGGGGGATTACTCGCTCATAAGTAGGTATACTTAATAAAGTAACCATTCAGTGTAAGTAGTTGAAGTTTTTTAAAGGAATGCCTGTAACTTTTTTTAGACTTTCGAAATTGAGAGCAGTCATAATCCATGAAACACTACTGTAGATTCGTTTTGCAGTGCTGCCTTGGAGATTCCAGATCAGCAGAAGGCAAACTGAGAAACAATAGTCAGATATCAAATGAATGCATAGATGAGCACTATTTAAGTTTAAAAATTGTTTTAATAATAAATAAGAACCTTTTATTTCTGTTCTTGATAAAATACATTTAAAGATTTAGATTTTTATTTTATTAAATCGGATTTTTTAAGAGGAGGCTTCATTCATAAAAGTAATCGTATTAGTACACAGAAAAAAAAATAATAACAGTTTATAACTAAATTATAATTTTAAATATCTACATTATTCGATTTCTGCTCTTTATGCCAACGCTTTGATTTTGAAAAAAATAAAAAATAAAAATAAAATAAATTAATAATAAATAAATAATTATAAAATTAAAGCTTCAGCACAGGTATTGGCAACCTGTACACGAGAAAATTTTCTGCGGCACGTCAGTGCTATGATACTTTCGATTAATTATTACCCCAACACTTATTTCATTTGTCCAATGCTAAATCATTGGACAATTTTTCAGAGTCCGTTGTTCATCGAATGCATATATACTCGTCTCAGAGTCAAAAAATAAACATTGTTTATCTTATGAGTGGCGTATTTGTCCACAAAGAATTAGTTGGGTCTAGTATTTTGTGGAGCTTTGTTATGCGAACGTCTCCGGAACCAGCATATAAGGCTCACCATTGGGTCCGCTCTTTATTGTTTATACTAATGACCTGTCAACCTTATTTCAGTCCATTAATGTTGAATGGCAACTCTTTGCAGATGATATTAAATTTTACAAAATTATTTGTTCTTGAACTGACAGCGATGCAGTTCAACGCTCTTGTTGTATTGTCATGATTCCCTCTCACTCTGGCTCAATAAAAATAATTCGTTTCTGAACTCATTAAAATGTACATTATGTCGCTTTCGCACTAATCGTGTAGTTAGACCCTCCGTCTTTACTGATTATTATATTGGAAACTCTCTAATTGCAAGTGCTGATACATTCAAGGATTTAGGTGTCCTATTTCGATCTGACCTTCATCCCTCTTCCCACGTTGATCACGTAGTATCTCAGACTTCTAAACTTCTTGGATTAATCAAGCGTTGTTCCTCTATTTTCAAGAGTGACAAAGTTATAATTCTTCCCTACAAGCAGCTTATACTTCCCATTTTTGATTATTGTGATATTATTTGGTCCCCACAACAGGAATATCTTTCTCACAGACTTGAGAGAATTCAAATTAAATTCATTAAATTTTTATGCTGTCAAAATCGCATTGCCTTTCACTGTCGAAATTATGGAGCTCTTTGTGGTCGCTTCAGAATCATTCCTCTTCACTCTAGACGACAACTCCATGGGTCTCTTTTTGTCTACAATATCATAAACTCTGTTATCGATTCTCCATCTCTTCTTGAACAAATACCTTTCACTATACCCTGTTTGAATTCTCGTTATAAAATTAATTTCTCACAGCCTATTCCTCGTACTCATCGCTTGATAGTTCTCTGTTCGTTTCCTTCAGGTATTGAATAATTACAGCATTGATTTTACACTTAATCCATCTATGCATAAGAATTTGCTCCTTACTCTGTGTTCTGAATCTAAATTTTGTATATATTTTAATGCTAGTTTTGTATTGATTATTACTGTTTTGCATTATCTGTAGCTCTTAGCGTGCTCACTATTATTTGGGGTCTGTGTGTGAGAAGTCTGTACATATAAATAAAAAATAAATAAATAGCAGCCCCCTACAAACTTATCGCGAATTAGATGAAACGTATTCAGTTGGACAGGTGCATTTCGTATATACCTGCGTGAAGATTTTTATACAGTTGTAATGAACAAAAATGGCACTTACAAGGAAAAAGGTTGCTGACCTCTGCTTTAACATGTAGTGCTGCATGCGCAATTAATAAAGCGCATCAGTGATTTTCATTACACGCAACACAGTAACACGTCAGCATATCTGCAATCAGATATGCTAACACGTCAGCATATCTGCAATCAGATATGCTAACACGTCAGCATAGCCGATTGCAGTATTTCATTTACATATCTGATGGTGTTCCGTGATAACTAAATAGTAACTATAAATTGTGAGTATGAAATTGTAAATCTGAGATTAATGTACACCTTTGCACTAATTGATACTAGCGAACGGATATTTCATTCATTCATTCATTTTTAATATTTATTAACTCTTATCAAAAAGAATGCTTTGCGTTTTAATTCTAACTTTGAATTCTACCCATTTTAGTTATCCGTACTCTGTGACCGTTCTTTCAATCTGTTCTACTGCTTAGCAGTAACTGACTTAGGGCGGACGACAACTTTGGGGCCACGGCTGACGCATAGCCCTAAGTTGTTATCTTCTTGTTATAGTCAAGACATATAAGCGCAGTATAATACGTTAAAGAAACAAGTTAGCGCTGCATAGAACCTATCTTAAACATTAGTGGTATAGGGGGCGAGCATTGTCCTGTTTTAATAAAGGATTATGTAACTGTTTGAGAAATGTCAAACGACAATTTTAAGTACAGGTGCAAGGTAACTTTGTTTTATAAGAATACCTTCAACAAAACCAGTGGCGAATTGGCATAAGAAGTGTCAAGAACGATTTCTGGTGTTCGAGTTCGATTTGTGTATGCTATTTATTGAAAATAGGCAGAAATTCCTTTTTACCAGCTGTCTTCAAGCGCTGATCCTTCTGAAATTGTTGACCAAACAGAACCTCGACTGTTTACTAACGAAATTCTGTCGCCGTGATTTATCCCAGCCTATCTGACTTTGAAGTCGCTCTATGTGAGGAAATTTGGGGAAGTCGGCATAACGTAAATGCAATCCTACCTCTGCCATTCGTCTATTAAGAATGCTTTTTGATATTGGATATCTCAAAAACGAATTAATAGCATCTCCATTTCTTCTAAGAGAGCAAATATCTACTGGGAAATTATACGGTCCACGCTCTCAGATATATGCGCGTACAATCCTCCAGAAACTGAATGAAAGTTGTGGGTATGTTCTGCGATCTTACTTTTGCGAACATTGGCCGATTGTGCTAGGATGTAGTTCAACGCCAACAACAGTTTGCTGGTGGATCATCCCGCCTCACGGAGCTCGATTATACTACATGTATATACTTAATATTCATTCAGCAGATATACGCTCATCGTACACGATGGATGGATGAGTAGGCAAAGAATCTTAAAGAACTATTTTATAAATTTATTTTTCAATATTTAGGCTACTTCTTTTGAAACTAATAATAGCACGTGACGCTCTGACCAATCTAATATTCTTGTCCAACTATGAAAAAAACTATTCCCATGCTGTAAAAGTTTTCACAGTTGTCTCAGCATATTAATTTTAAGTCGGCTACACCTAACATCGATGTACTAACACCGATCTAAATGGCTGGGATTGTTAAGTAGAGTGATGTGTGGGATTCATTGAGCGCATTAGTGGATGGATGAGTGCATCATAAATTATTTTCAGCCTCATCATATCAATGTTCTGCTAAGGGTAGATGCAAAGCACAACAAGAACCACTTCTCCATATCTCTCTATCCTCAGCCTTCCTTTTCATCTTTTCTCCATATCTCTCTATCCTCAGCCTTCCTTTTCATCTTCTCTCCATATCTACTATCCCCTCTCAATTTATCAGTCATAGTTTTCCTCAGTCTCCCTTTGGGCCTCTTCCCCTCAACTTTTCCTTCCATCATATCCTCCCTCAATTCCTCAAAGCACGGCAAATCACAATTTCTTTTCTGCCTTTTGTTTATTTCAGTCAAATTTCTTTTCTCACCCAAAACATCCGAAAACTTTTCAATCTTTTAATATCTCCAATTCTTAGTGTCCGTGTCTCTGCTCCATAAAGTACTACACTCCGTACCAAACGTCGCACCAACCTTTTCTTTAAACCGATTTGTAATGTCCCACATAACATTCTTCTTCAGTGGTCAAAAGCTGTTTTTACCCATTGCTATTCTTATTTCCCTGCTGATTTTGCTAATTCCTTCATTAGACTTCCCGAATACCTATTACTCGTCACCCGCTCTGTTTTCTCTCCTCCGCACCTTTCTCTTCCTCCTCTCTTAACCTTTGTTTTCTCAGTGTTTATTCTCTCGCAAACCTATCGCAGCTTTCCTTTAGCCTGTTAACCAATTTTCGAAATCCTTCCTGAGAATTTGTCACCAGTGCCATATCATCTTCAAATCTAACGTTCTCAATGACCATTCCTTCCATCTTCACTTCGTACAATTCTTCCTAATCCATATTTCCCTTATCAAATTCCTCTTTAACCATTTCTTCTGCATATGCACAGTGCGCCAATTAAAATAACGAGACTGCGTGCGCTCTGCGTTTAGTATTAACGTAAGAGGCCAAAATAGTACATGATTAGATCCACTAGAATGTGCTCTTTCCAAGTGCAAGTTGAAACTTGTTCGGTCAGTAGTTCGTGATTTATGACAGAAAGAGTAATTGTAGTTTTGTGCATGTCGTCAGAAAATTGAAAATGGAGCAAAGGGCAGTTATCAAATTTTATTATAAATTGGAAAAAATCGCCACGGAAACTTTTAACAATTTAAAAAAAGTTTATGCTGGTGAATGTGTGTCTCAACTAAGAGTGTTTGAATGGTTTTCTCGTTTTCGTAAAGGACGTGAGTCGTTAGAGGATGATCCCCGACCTGGCCGACCGATCTCTTTTCGTCAAGAAATTTTTGGCAAAAAAATCAATTCCAGTCATCGAACACCCCCCATTTCATCGGATTTGGCTCCCGCAGATTATTTTGTGTTCCCCAAAATCAAAACAGCCATGAAAGGAACTCGATACGGGACGATAGAGAACATTCAAGCTGCAGTGACTGACCAGCTCAAAGCGGTACCAGAGAGGAGTTCCAGAAGTGTTTTCAAAACTTGTATAAAAGATGTAAACAGTGTGTACGCATCGGAGGTGATTACTTAGAAAATATATAACCTTACTTTGCCGTTAGTGTTTTTTTTTTTTTTTTGTAGTAGCGTCAGTCTCGTTATTTAATTGGCACATTGTATATATATTAAATAAAGTCGGGAACAGGCAATACCACTGCCTCACACTTCGTGTTACACTCACAGGACAAAAAATTAGAAACCTTTTGCAATTGGCGTTAGCAGATAATTAAATGTATGGTATGCAAATGTTAGTTGTCACGTGGTATGGTCATAAGTTCCTTAGTAGCAGATAAATACTGTATGCGTTTCTGCGGTCTGCGCGTGTGGTACAAGTGGTATCGTCACCGTCCTCCCCACACCAGGTGGAAAAGGCCGTCGATGACGCGAGGAACTTTCTTGGGCTTTTTCACTCCGGGGGCTGAGTTAGTCGGTCTCTGGCATAGATAGCAAGATTTCCCCCTCCTCCAGAAATTGGGGTTTTTTTGTCCAACAAAAACAGGCAAATCGACCAGAGAACGCACGCAATTTACAGACACAAATACGGGTTAATGTATTAAATTACGGGTAACCATAATATAATTATCAAAAATTTTTTTATGCGTTTCTGGGGCTCCTTAGTCGATCCGGACATAAGGAGACAGGTTATCTTTCTGATTTTCGAGGTGGAAGACGATAGGAGAACGCAGCTCTAAAAGGCTGCAATTTTTGCAGCAGAAAATCGGAACTCCAAGAACGAGACCACAGGAATTTATATAGTGCATCGTGCATCATTTAGGGAAAGAAAAACCCATTTCCAAGATCTATGCCGTGGGAGTTGAAGAATCTGGTATGTGATAGTTCTGTGCTTATGCGAAAGTTATTCTTTCTGTAAGAAATTTGAAAGTTCGGCTGAATTTGTGCCGTCAAATTGTAAAGGGTCATGTGGTCTGTGGGGCCTTGATTAACACCTTTCTTGCACCAATGGTAGGGTGAAAGTGCGGCTTGAAGCCATGTGCCCAGACTCCACAAAGGTTATGGGAAATTAGAGAAACCTTGGGATCCACCTAGATAAAGGACACACGGTATCTGCCCTATAAAAGATAGCTGTATCAACTGTTAGTGGGCACTTGAACCGGCCATTAGTATATTACCTTACTAAAATTTCGATCCTTGTAGAAGTCAAATTAAAGTAGGTTTGACATAAGACAATACGCGCTCAGGAATAGCATTTCAACGGGGGTATCAAGCAGCCTTTACCACCACTATATGATCTACTTTAAATTTAAAAAATAATAAATAAAATAAATGTTCTGTTTATACTCCGGCACGATAGCTAGGTTTATTTTTAGTTATAAAGTAGTCAGAGCATTCTACAATTAATCATTTCAACAAAGTATTCAAAGTATTTTATTATATTTTTTTGGCGGGCTCCAGGGTTTCCCCTATTCACCATTGAAATGTTACGCGGGCTTGAATCATGTTCACTCAAACGACATGTGCTACTGTTCTCCCGGGTTGAACCAGTCGGCTACGCCAGGATAAGATTACGAAAACGATTCATTACAATTTTTTTACAAGCGTATTTATATTTTAAACAAATTACCTTCGTTTTTTTTTTTTTTTTTTTTTTTTATGAGAACCCCAAACACGAGAGGTTAATATTATAACCTATAGTACTTAGTACCATGCTTGGGTTGGAGGTTGAGAAGACGAAAGAAGATATTTGTTGATATTGGACTTGAACTTCTGTAGATTGTAATTTTCAGGAAATACGTATGAAGGAAGGTTGTTCCAGAAAACGGCAGTTGAATGAATAAATGAGGAAGATGAAAAGTTGGTTCTGTGGGTTTGTAGTTGGACAGTAAATGGATGTTGGCTGGTGGCGGCACGTGTTCGGACTGTTTTGAAAGAGAGAGCGGGAATTATAGAAGCCAATTCAGAAGAACAGTGCCCATGGAAGTATCTGTAGAAGAGGCATGCAGCAGAAACAGTGCGTCTATGAGAAAGCGAGTGGAGAGACTCTGTTAGAGATGAATCATTAATTAACCTAACTGCCCTCTTCTGAATGGAATCAAGAAGCCTGAGAGAGGTTCTGGGGGCACCACCCCAGATGTGGGAACAATATTCCATGGCAGGGCGGATTTGCGATTTATACAGAGTGAGCAGCTGTATGGGAGAAAAGTAACGCCGAGAGCGAAAGAGAAAACCAAGTTTTTTAGATGCAGAGGAAGCAATATTTTTAATGTGCTTGTGCCAAGAGAGATTAGAAGTCAGGGTAATCCCCAAAAGAGATATATCATTTTGCCTAGAAATCGGAGTGTCACTAAAGATAAGCATAGGAGCAGAAGAATCCTTTTTGCGAGATATAAGACAAGATTGAGTTTTACAAGGGTTGAAATCAACTAAGTTATCTTTGCCCCACTGGAGAATTACCTGAAGATCGGCATTTAAGGAATTGGCAGCAGATTTTCGAGAACTTGAAGCTGATTGAGCTGGACAAGGTTTCTCAAAATGGAAAGTTGAATGCAATGTGCTATCATCAGCAAAACTATGGATAGGATTTCCAGTCAATGGAAGAAGGTCATTGATATACAAGAGGAAAAGAGTGGGGGAAAGAACTGAACCTTGGGGGACACCGGCATTAGTGGAGAAGTTAGAAGACAGAGAGCCATCTACCATCACCCTCAGTGAGCGATCAGAGAGAAAACTGGATAACCAATTACTAAAAACAGTTGGCAAACCATAAGATGGAAGCTTGTTTAGAAGACCTTTATGCCAAACACGATCAAAAGCCTTTGAGATGTCAAGAGCAACTACTTGAGTTTCACCGAACCTTTCCATTGAATTAGTCCATAAATGGGTAACATAAGCCAGAATATCACCAGTGGATCGACACTGACGGAATCCATACTGGCGATCGTTGATCAGACGGAAGGTTTCTAGGTAGTTTAAGAGTTGGCGGTTAATTGATTTCTCCATTACTTTAGAAAGAGTAGAAGTAATTGCAATGGGACGATAATTGGATGGGAGGGATTTGTCACCCTTTTTAGGAACTGGCTGGATATGAGCAAATTTCCAAGCAGAAGGAAAAACACCTTTGGAATAAGAAAGTGAAAAAAGGCGGCAAAGAATAGGAGTAAGTTCAGGAGCACAGGTTTTGAGAACAAGTGGAGAAATACCATCAGGACCTGGAGCTTTCTTAGCATCAAGATTCATCAAAATCCTTCTGATATCCTTTTGACGGAAGACCACAGGAGGCATTGAATGGAGCGTGTTAGGAATGGTGGGAGGTGTTTTACCAAGATCATTAATACATGAGCTCGAAGAAAAATGGGATGCTAGCAGGTCAGCTTTATCCTTGGCTGAAGTGACAACAGAACCATCTGGTTTGGACAGAGGTGGGAGCAGAGATGGGCAAAAGTTGCGGCCAATAGCTTTGGCAAGAGACCAGAATGCTCGGCTACCATTAGGGCAAGAAGCAAGTTTTCTACTCTTAGCCTGTTCAAACTCTAGTTTGGACTGATTAATAACTGCTTTACAATTGTTGCGAGCTTTGGTGTAGGCAGAAAATGAAACTGAAGAATTAGAAACAAGCCAATTACGATATGCAACGTTCTTCTCTTGGACAGCCTTAGCACATTTATTGGAAAACCAAGGTTTAGATAAAGGACGAGATTTTAAAGTGGAGTGTGGGATAAAGGATTCCATTCCTGCAAGAATAATTTCACTGACACGATCTGAGCAAACGTTGACATCAGAAGTTTTGAAACAGTAATCAGACCAAGGAAAGGAAGAAAAGAAGTCTCGCAGGTCATCCCATTTTGCATTCTTGTAATGCCAAACAATACGAGGTTGGGAATAGCCATGAGATAAAGGTTCCATTGGAGAAGAGACAATCACCAAGTTGTGATCTGAAGTGCCTAAAGGACCTCTCACTTCAACCTTGTACTTAGAAGGGTTGTTTGTGAGAAAAAGATCAAGCGTATTGGCTGTATGATTAGGATTGTCCGGTATTCTTGTAGGTAAGTGAACAATCTGTGCTAGGTCATTAGTAATTGCAAAAGCCTCAGCATCTCGACCTGCTGGGTCGGTGTGACTAGAAAACGGAAGCCAGCTGGAGTTGTGAACGTTAAAATCACCAAGGAAAATTACCTCATTGTTAGGAAAGTTGGACTGGAGAAAGTCAAGTTGCAAAGAGAGGAAGTCAAAGAGCTCCAAGTGATTTGTCGAGTTGGGAGAACGGTAGAGACAACAGATGAATTTTACACAATGAGGTAGAGAGATTTTAAGCCAGAGAAGATCAAAGAGAGGAGATTCCAAATTGCCAAGTCTCTGACAGGGAATATCAGAACGGACATATGCACAAGTACCACCTTTGAGGCGAAAGGAATCATACAGCAAATAATTTGGACATCTGAGATGAGCAGTAGTTGAATCAACTGATAACTGAGATTCAGTCAGAAAAAGTACATGGGGTTTGGAAGACTGCAAGTGGAAATGGACATCGTTGAGATTAGAATTGAGACCACGTATATTTGTGAAATGAATTAGGAAGTCCTTGGGAGGTTTAGATCTTTTCGCAGATAAGCTTGCTCTATTATTTTGACAATTCATGGTGTATTCAATAGTAAGAAAAAGTGGGTGGGACATGCTGTATGAAGTAATGAAATTTTTGGATATGTCGTACACGTGGTAAGAATATACCCAGATCCTTGACGTAACGTGGCCTCGACAATGCTCCCCGCATACACACTACTCGGACTCCCTCCAGTCACTATCTGGCAGAGTAGAGGTAGCAAGATTATACACTAGCTGATCCGGAAGCTTCCTAGAGAGTTACCAATAGGTTCAGTCCGGTGTACTAACTAGCGGCCGGCCTGCGAACACCGTTTTAGAGCTGTACCCTCGAAATGTAAGGAATATTGGATCTCGCCACGACATTCATCATAACCTCAAAAATCATCAATCATACTGCATGATGGAAGAGATAGGGAAGGGTTGGCCGGAACTTAGCTCTAGAGACTAAACATGGGTTCCACCACTTCAAGCCTCCAATAAGCAAAGTGGTGGTATTTCACCGGTTGATGAGAGTCATCTACCACCTAGTAAAACTGTTCCGACGCCGGGAATCGAACCCGGGCCTCCTGGGTGAGAGCCAGGTATCCTAACCACTAGACCACGCCGGAATAGACGTTGCGAAATTATTATAATTTTTTATTATAAAAATCTCATTACTTGAAATTTTCATGTACCTAATTATCTAAAGTTTAAAATCTAAATCATGCCTATAATTAATGAGATTTTTAGCATTGGTGTTCTTCGGAATATTGAATTATATTTTTATTTCAATGCGTCGCGATCTACCATTTACCGACCCTCTGATTTAAACAGTGGCATTGATAAATTCTCAAAAGCCCGGGTTACCAACCTGTGGAGCGCTTCCATAACCAGGTGGGAAGGAGCAGCAGTGCGTAGCACACACTTATTGATTAGACCGGGGTTCGAGCCTGTCACCACCAAATACGGAGGATGCAGAAAGGTCAGGGAATGACCACCGCATATCCCGGAGCTATTGCTCCGGGATGGCTTTAGTTGCTAATGCTCCTAAAAACCAAATAACAACAGTAACCAACCGGTGGGTCGCGACCCCCAAGGGGGTCGCAAAGTGTCTTCTGGGAGGTCGCCGCGGTTATTTTTAGTTTTGCGATTATTTTTATAGGAAATTTCAACACGAAGGTTTTCAACACTTATTAATTGCAATATGGCATATGGCTACACTGCAATATTCTACTAGTGGTTGTAACACTGATTTTTGATAAATGAAAGGAAATAACTTAAGGTCCACCGCAGCGGATACTTAAAAAATATTAAAAGCCCGCCGTGTTCATACATATTAAAAATTTTATATTGTTTTAATTATTTGCTATGGCGGGCCTTTAATATTTTTTCAAATTTCCGCAGCTGCGGACCTTGATTCACTCCCTAAAAATAAAATATACAAATGCAGTGTTATCATTAGAATAAAATTCTATGTTACAAATAGTAAACTGAAAAAAATATTCACTATGATGCAAAATTCATTTATAATCGGTGTCTCGATGTGTGAATAAGAGATTGTCGAATACGGACCGTCGAATAAAGGGATTTGCTCTCTTAACGCAGTTGAAGATCACCCCGTATGTTTTGCTGACGCCGCCATGTTTGCAATGATGTAATTCAATAATGTCCGCGATGGGCCGTCTAATGCAAACTGGCGCGAACTTAGCTCGCCAATAGTGAACCACCTTTAGTTGGCGCCATGATAGAAACCATCCACAAGCTGTCGAGCGCGGGTTAGCTACTGCTTGCACTTTCTAAAATCTAAAGAGCGTCAGTAGGTCGTCATCAGTCCGTACTAAATCCGTACCCATGGAGAAAAAACGTAAATATTCAGAAGACTACCTACAATAAAATTTGACTTTACCACCTTGATCAGCAATGGCATAGAGAAGCCACAATGCGTTTTGTGCAATGTAGTTCTCAGTGCTGAATCTATGAAACCTTCAAAACTGAAACGTCATTTAGAGACAAAGCATTCAGAACATACTAAAAAGAATTTGGAGTTCTTTCGACTTCATGAAACTGGTCTCAGACGTCAGAGACTTGATCGTACAGGACGTTTTCAGCAACAGAACACAGTAGCAGTGCAAGCATCATAAGAAGCCGCATTGGAAATTGCCAAAAAAAAAAAAAAACTTTACACGATTGGAGAAACCGTCATCAAACCCTGAATGTTGAAGACGGTGAAGTTAATTCTTGGAGAAGTCAGCGAGATAAAGATGCGACAAATATCTCTTTCCAATAACACTATTCAGAGGCGCAATTTCAGATATGTCTGTAGACGTGAAAGAGCAAGTTTTGAATGAAATCAAAGTTTTTCCATTGTTTTCTTTTCAAGTTGATGAATCAACGGACGTAAGTTCATATTCTCATTTGCTTGTCTTTGTGAAATATATTCATTCAGATGACATCAGAGAAGAGTTCCTGTTTTCTGCTGCACTTGAAACTATTACAAAAGGTAAAGATATTATGGAGAAGATAAGTACCTTTTTGAAACTGGAGGACTACAGTGGAAAAACGTCTGTGGGGTTTGTACAGATGGAGCATCAGCTATGCTAGGGCTTTCAGTCGGGCTTTCAAACAAAAGTGAAAGCACTTGCTCCCCAAGGAAAGGGCATTCACTGCATGATCCACTGATATGCTCCTGCCAGTAAGATTCTTCCAGCTCTTACAAGAGGTACTGGATTCTCTGATCAAAATTGTGAATTACATCAAATCTGGAGCCCTCAACACCCGTCTGTTTAAAGAACTCTGTAAAGACATGAATTCTGATCAAGAGGTTCTTCTTTTCTACACTGCTTTACGCTAGTTGTCGAAAGGAAATGTTGTCAATTGTGTCTTTGAGTTGAAAGATGAATTAAGTTTTTCCTGGAAGTGCAAGGGAAACATGACCTTGTGGCTTACTTTAATGATGAAGCTGAATGTAGCCAGCATTCCCGATGAAGTACAGGATGAATTCTGGGATCTGCGGAACGATTCGTCGGCACTTAATTTGTTTTATGAAAAATTGCTGACTCTGTTCTGGTGTGCTATATATCAGTCATATCCAAATGTCACCATGCTTGCCTTTCGAGTTTTACTTCCATTTGCCTCTACATATCTCTGCGAGGGTGGATTTTCAACGCTTCTTCATATCAAAACAAAGGCAAGAAACAGGCTGAATGTTGATGACTTGAGATGAGGTTGGATTTAAGCCGCAAACTTTGAAGCTGGTTGATCAGATGCAAGTACAACCATCGCATTAAATATTAGGTTAGAATTATATTCTGAAAAATCAGTAGTTAATGTGTTTTCTTTACCCTATTAAAATGCCTTTTTATGCAAATGTGGCATGGGTTGTAGGTTACTTGGCTATTATAAAAGGGGTTCGCTACTCGAAAAAGGTTGGGAAACACTGCTCTAAAGGATGATGCAGATGGAGTGAATGATAGAGTTCAGATTAGAAATCTACAAAAGATGATTTACTTGAATAAATGCCTAATTTGGAAATTAGAAATCTATACAAGTAAATAGTTATGAAAAGTCTTTTTAGCATTTTTGTCTAATAAATAACATTTAACAAATGCATTTTTTTGTTATAAAGGTCTAAAAATGTGCATTTTCGTGAAAAACTTTCAAGATTATTTTGAAAAGGTGACAACTCTAACCGTGAAGGGCCAAGGTTAAAAGGTTATTCTAACAACGTGCTTATGTTATATTTGTGGGTTACTGAATCAGGTCTCTCATAACGTTTTCATTGGATTTTGTAAAAGTGATACTTTTTCCTTCTTAAATTTCCTTTGCTTTTATTTGTGGTTTTGTGTTTTGGTCTAAATGCAATCGTTTAATATCTGAAGATTATGGATGAAGCATCATCTTATAAATAAGTCGCAAATGAACTTATTTAAAAGTTTATTTATGCTAGAATGCTAAGTATCCTAATTAACATGTTTGTTGATTTAGTGCATCTTTCAAGTATAAAATATATTTCTCGAGTGCCTGAATAAACAGTGGTTTTAGCAACGAATATTTGGTTGCTTTACAAATTTTGAGTTGAAAATTGTATTAATTGTTTAATTTTCTCCCCTTCTTTGATATTTATTATATTTTCCGGACAATAAGACACTTCTCCCCCCCCCTGGAATTTCTACTCTTTTGCTCCCTCACGGAAAATATTGCCTAAAATTCCTCTGCGTCTTATTGTACTAACGTGTGAATCCTGTGGCATGCATGCCACGTGGAGCTTATGTTAGCGGCACACTTACCGATATGAAAAAAAAAAAAAAAAATAATAATAATAAAAATAAATAAATAAATAAAAATAAACGTATGAATAAAAGCAACAACAATAAATACAAAAGTTACATAAAAATCAGAAATGAATACAGTTCAAATTCTATTTTTATTGACAAAAATTAAAACCGGATTTCAGCGTGGCTGGGACCCATGGTTGATATTTACCAATTTTTAGCGTTAATTAAACTCACGTAAGTTGTTAGTGAACTGCTCATGACATCAGTGTTATAAGGACAAATATTCGTTAACCTATATTGAATTTATTTGGTGGAGTGGATAGATCAGTATAATGTAGTGATAACCAGAACGAAACGAGTTTAGAACCGGAAAAACTTAGATATTTTCCAAAAAAAAAAAAAAAAAAAAGAACCGGGACAGTGGGTAAAATGCCCACTATTTTTTAATATTCTAAAATTCAACTTAATATATTTACAGGAGAATATATAAAGAATAATTCATTGAAAAAAAAACAAACGAATTATATATTTCATCAAGGAGAAAATAGTGCTTTCAGTCATATTTTAAAACTTCTGAATTCCTTTTGTTTTGCAAAAATACGTAATGCTAAACTAAAAGGAAAATATTTTCAATTTTGTGCTGCTTGTGTCCATAGATATTCTGAAACACTGATTTCTTTATATTTGCCAATAAATGTTGTCTACCAAATACACCATTAACGTTTTTAATAAGAGTTGCAGTTTTAGTTCGTGAGCATAAGCTATTTACCAGCTGTTTCTGAGTCACAAAATATTTCTTTAAGTAGTTTATTGTTCAATCAACTGATCTAAAGGAATGGTAGTGTTTAACGATATGATAGGCCGCTGGCAATTCACTTGCTAGTGAAGGACCGTCTTGGTCCTTGACTGGATTTTTCACTCGAAAGTATTTGCGAAAAACCAGCATTTCCAAGACAAGTTTATTTCATTTAGTGGGTTTTTTTTTTTTTTTTTTGTATTTACATGGTCGGTTTCCTCAGATTTCCCTCCGTGACTGATGCTTATTTTAGCATTTTCACTTTTTATATTCTACTTTATTACCAGTTCTTTCTCTCTCGATGAAACTCCACTGTTTTGAATACTCATCATTAAAAGTACATTTTTCTCTTCGGAATTTCTGCTTAGGGGTTCCTCAAAAACTTTTCCAAATCCACAACACATATTTGCAGATGTGCTGTGGATTCGGATGTCTACTCCAGTTATCAACAGAAAAGGTTATTTGCTATTCTTTCTTTTGCTCTTGGAATATCACCTAGAACAGATCACGATGTTGCTTTTCGCCAGGTATCAGAGTGTAATGTGTATACAGAGCTATGACTGACTGAACTTAGCAAGGGTTCAAGAATATGGTTGGAAATTATATCTTGAATATTTCGAAGAATTGGAAGGGATACTGAATGGTTTTCTAAAAATAATGTTAGCAATGAATTCTCGTATTACTAATGAGGTTGAGACAGTAAGCATGGGAGGCGGTGGTTGCTTTAATGTGACATTCTATTTAAGAAAAGTAAATTAAGTAGTTTGGTTTCCAAAATAATTACGTATGAACGGGTCAAAAATCTGCTACATAAACCACCACTGTTACTACAAAAAACTGGGACGTTAGTGCGACCCAAAAAAAAAAAAAAAAATCGGGTCACCGGGACAAAACTCTAAAATCTGGGACAAATCCGGGGAAACCTGTACGCGTGCTCATCCTAGTGTAGTGGGAGTTTATTGATTCTGGTAGCTTATGGATGATACCCCTTCAATATAATATATGGCACGCTGCAGGAAAGGTTGCTTATTGCTTAGTATAGTCGAGTAAGGCTTTACGCGTCTCATCAAAACTTTTCCTTTATTTCCAGGAAAAAATAAAAAAAATAAAAATAGAACCCCTTCGTTCTGGAAAGGATTACTGGGAATTACTGTTAGTTCTGTTTTACTTTTAATATACGAGACACTGTTATTACTCTCCCCCTATTTTGCTTCTTCTTGCTGATATCTATATTTGAAACAATAAGCAGCGCGATCAATTCGAATTACTTGTATTAATAATCATTTGATTGGTCTTATTTGTGACCTTCGAGAATCAGTAATCCTTTTTATTAATCAAAGAGCCACCAGAGGGAGAGAGAGAGCTTCTGTTTACTAGATCATGTTTCTGTGTTTCGTTCGTGCAAGTACTGTGTTAATTTTAATTCTTAATAAATCTGTAGTCTAAACGAAATAGGTATAAGGCAGAAGAGATTTTTATGTACTGTTGGCTTCAAAGAACGTACAGACTGGATAGCTAAAAGACATTTTGGGCCTCCTCTAATCCAGAAAATATACTGTTACTTGAAAATTTGTAATTCAAATATATGCAATAAAATATTTTTCTCCATAATTTAATATAATTTCTAAAATCTGGGTGGGTCATATGGTTCAACAAATGCGGTAACCTTATAAATAAATTTAAATAAACAACGCTTCATTATATTTCATATAATATAATATAGTTAAGAAAGGACGTTACGAGGTTGTTTTCCATTAAGATTATTACTATAATTAAATTAATACCACTCATATACCATGTGTACTGTACTTCGTATGCACTTTAGGTTTCTGGGAGCATCGGCAGGCATCTGACCGCAGCATGGTTTGATGATGGGTATCGGTAAAATGCCTGAAACATCACTTTAAATTGTATAGTGGTTTAGGTGATTAGCTTAATAAACTATATTATTTATTTTACTTGATATATGGGTGGTATTAATTATAGTAAACTTAATAATATAATATATTATATCATATGATGTAATAGTGTGTTTAAATGTCAATCTAATATCCCCCTACTTCGTCCCATTTCTGCTAGGATGTTATGGATTCTGGCAGAAAAGGAAAGATGGAGGATATGCATTACTGTTAATCCCTGATTTGAATCCGAGTGACTCTAGGGAATATGTTGAGATATTTTATGAACATTATTAAAATAAGTTTATTATCAGTAAACAACCCCTGTACAGCTGTTCAGTTAGGAGGGGGATGGTTAAATTCTCTGTACAAAAACAGTAATAAATATAACAAAAGAAAAATATAAAAACAAACAGTAAATAGATTCTAATTCTCAGGAATTTTATCCCATATCCAGGCGAACCAGCCTTTAGAATACATCAGTTTATAGACACGATACAATGTTTCCTCATAGGCTCAGTTGCCTTAGAGCGAATTTAGAAACAACTCGAACTGTTACTAATAATTATAATTTAACCGTTGATTAAATTGTAGTTATAAATGTACTGTATGCGCATTATAATCGTCGCACCTGTTCCTAATGGCATTGAGTTATTAGTTTAGTAGTAACACACGTAGGGTAAGAGCAAACCACGTTTGACAGACTTAGTTCCTATAAATACAATAATTATATCCTATTTAATTTATAAAATTAAATAGGATACAATGGAAAACGATGGTTTTGAATATTGAGTATCTTCTCAATACTGGGGCACAATGTTGAGTCTTCGCATTGTTTTCCGATTTATGTAACTGCCTAAAGAAAGAAAGAATAAACGGAAACCAGAAATATCATCAGGGAACCGACCGGGACAACGTCACATGCACCTGCCGAAAGACAGCTAGCATGCCAGGCGGGAAATGAATCAATAGATCATAGATGAACAGTTATCATCTACAAAGGCCGGAACTCGTTGGCGAACAAAGTGTTTTGTCACTAAACATTCGATTTGCGAGTTTCCCTTCAGTACAAGACAAACATTTACCTCAGCGTCAAAGGACTTCACCGCAGTTTATCCTTTGTATTTGCATCTACTGTTTGGCCTTTCAGTTGCTTCTCAAATCCGACATCCTGTAACGTCTTTAGTTAACCTCGAATTTTATTTAATTGGAAAGGGGATGACTAATTAAATACTTTATTCTTTAATTCACGTACAGTGTTCAGTGGGAAGTTTCGTATTCAGTGGGAAGCGTTATATTCTCCAAGTAGATATTTCTACACCATTTTACTTGGTTTGCGATTTATTGCTAAAATTATAATGTTTCTGTTAAATTTCGCTTACATCCGAAATCGCAATTAAATAAATTCAATTTTTCGAAAATTTTCACTTAAAATGAAATATGTAACGCTGAGTATAAATATTAATATATTAAATTTAACATATTACAGCGCTACTTGTTTTATTGAAAGTAGAACTTTGAGAAAATATAGATTACCGCTTGATAACTTAAAACTTTACGTTAAATTCATTTTTATCTTTGCTCAAAAACAGCAAATCTTCTATTTAAATTGCTCATAATATAGAGTAATAATTTGGGAATTAAGATGATAATGAGGTTACATAAACCAAAATTACAAAAATGTAATGTGCTTACAAATTAGTGCAAATGCATCAGATCTGCTCGTAGCTAACTACTAAATAGATAGGCTATTAAATAGTAAAGATTGGCATCATTATGTATATCTCATATTGTATATAATATCGGTGTTTAGATACACCATAGACACTCTTAAAAAACTACAAAGTAGTTGTTGTGGGCATCATTTGCTCTTTCTCATATTGTGCTCTGCCTTCACGACGAGTTGCCATGATACTGCACTACCTCAAATAAGTAACGCTTCACTAATAGAGAAAACTATTGTTACTTATTCTCAGTGAGTACCACCACCCAGACATGTTTCAAGGCTATTGGCCTATCATCAGTGGGTGGGCACTCTTAAAGTATTATGCCAAGTGCATTTAATTATTTTAAATATTGTCTTATACACCTTTTGGCATCTCTCATATTGTGCGATTAACTTCACAACTGGGTCGTCATGTCTGCAATACTAGGGTACCTGCCCACCCACTGATGATAGGCCAATAGCCTTGAAACATGTCTGGGGGAGCCTGATATTCACGGAGTTTCCGAGAATGGGTAACAACAGTCTTCTCTACTGGGGAAGCGTTACCTATTCGAGGAGTTTATGAGTTTTTGAGTGGTGTGAGTTGAAGGAGTTAGTCCCTTTCATTCTTCTACATGTTTCTTTTTCCTCTTCCACTCCTACCATTACTTTCCCTCTACCTTTTTTGCTTTCTAAGTCTAATAGGGACAAGTGGATAGTAGAGCTATTATCCCACACATATACAAATAGCCCTGAAATGGCACCAGGGGGAGCCTGATGATGTCCGGAGTTTCCAAGAATAGGTAGCATCAGCCTTCTCCACTGGGGACGTGTTGCCTATTCGAGGAGTTTATGAGTTTTTGAGTGGTGTGAGTTGAAGGAGTTACTGTCCCTTTCATTCTTCTACACCGTTTATTTTCCTCTTCCACTCCTACTATTACTTTCCCTCTACCTTTTTGTTTTTCTAAGTCTAATAGGGACAACTGGATAGTCGAGTTATTATCCCACACACATATACAAAATAGCCTTGAAACATGTCTGGGGGGCCTGATATTCACGGAGTTTCCGAGAATGGGTAACAACAGTCTTCTCTACTGGGGAAGCGTTACCTATTGGAGGAATTTGAGTTTTTGAGTGGTGTGAGTTGAAGGAGTTACTGTCCCTTTCATTCTTCTACACCGTTTATTTTCCTCTTCCACTCCTACTATTACTTTCCCTCTACCTTTTTGCTTTTCTAAGTCTAATAGGGACAACTGGATAGTCGAGTTATTATCCCACACACATATACAAAATAGCCTTGAAACATGTCTGGGGGGCCTGATATTCACGGAGTTTCCGAGAATGGGTAACAACAGTCTTCTCTACTGGGGAAGCGTTACCTATTGGAGGAATTTGAGTTTTTGAGTGGTGTGAGTTGAAGAGTTACTGTCCCTTTCATTCTTCGACATGTTTCTTTTCCTCTTCCACTACTACTATTACTTTCCCTCTACCTTTTTGCTTTTCTAAGTCTAATAGGGACAAATGGTTTGAATTTTATAATTCATTTGTTTGATTTAATAGATCTGGTCCAATGGGTTTTTTTCACATTAAATTCACAATAGCCTTGAAACATGTCTGGGTGGTGGTACTCACTGAGAATAAGTAAAAATAGGCTTCTCTATTAGTGAAGCGTTACTTATTTGAGGTAGTGCAGTATCATGGCAACTCGTCGTGAAGGCAGAAATATGAGAAAGAGCAAATGATGCCCACAACAACTACTTTGTAGTTTTTTAAGAGTGTCTATGGTGTATCTAAACACCGATATTATATAGATATTAAACTCTTAAAGTATTATGCCAAGTGCATTTAATTATTTTAAATCTCACATTGTGAATACTTTCACAAAGAGTTGCCATGATATTGCACTACGTCAAATAAGTAACGCTTCACCATAGGAGAAGACTATTGTTACTAATTCTCAGTGGATGCCACCACCCAGACGGCACCGTTTTGAAAATGGTATGGGATAAAGATCTCAGCTATCCTCACACTATCCCTATGAGACCTGAACAAAGAAAGAAAGTGGTAGGAAAGTGGCAGTAAGAGAGGAAGAGGAAAATATGCCGTAGAAGAAAGAAAGGTATAGTCAGTCCTATCCCCCCTCACACACAAATTCAAAGCTCATTCCCCGATTAGGCAATGCGTCCACACCACTGAAGACTACAATTACCCAATCGGGGTCCCACAATGATAATTAAATTCTTCTCCCCGGTGCCGTTTCGGCTATTTCGACTTCATCAGTGGGCAGGTGGGCATCCTGGTTAAACCAGACGTGCTTTCCAGTTCCCAGATATTTCTGCAAAATTAAAACCCATCAAGTTAGAACCAAACTCTATACAGTTCTAAAAGTAAAAAAAAAAAAAAAAAAAACCTGGTCCGCTCACATTTGTGTACCTTCCAACCCTAGGGTTACTTACTTTCACACAGACACGCTCCGTGGAGGGCCCAGTCCATGTGACCACCAAAGCGGCAGCCGCCTGGAGTTGGCTTGCCTTACCTGGATTCTAGGGTCGTCCACCTCTTTCATTCACCTTTTGCTAAAAACGTCTAACAAAGCTTAGCCACGGCACATGCCACAGAGAGACCACCTGCGTGCAGCTGACCTGGTCCCTTTCCTTCTTAAAACTAAGCTAATCAAGTTATTACTCCCCCCCCCAACTCAGACTGATCCTTACCATCTAAGCTGCACATACAATGTGCTGCCACTTTATTAGGTACACCCCTGCTGTGCCCACAAATGGTTCATCCCACAACGTTGCAAGTCACATGACCACAGTTGTGGATATAAATGCAGCAGAACAACCTTTCTATTATCAGTTAAGCGTACAAACCGTAGCAAGAATGGGGAAAAGCAGTGATCTAACGGACTTCGAACGTGGCATGGTAGTAGGTGCAAGACGTGTTGGACAACGCATCTCTGAAACGGCAGTTCTCCTGAACTTTTCACGCACAATAGTTTCAAGGGTGTATCGAGAATGATGCAACGAATAGAAAACATCCTCTCAACTTCACTCCTGTGGAAGAAAATCGTTTGTTGATTAAAGTACAAAGTATGTTGAGGGTCAAACGGCACCAGGAATTTCTCCCATCTCCGCGAGTGTTCGCTGTATCGAGGGACAGTACTCTGTCAAGGCCAGAGATTTAAAAGTGTGTGGATCATGTGCTGTGTAGTATGTTGTGCCCATTGTTCTTCTGGCCTATTGGCCGTCGAGCCCCTGATGGGATCCGACGTTGTCCGTGCTATGCCAACGAGGAGGCTGGCCAGGTGTACCTTGAAATTTATTATACTCTGGAAGGTCCCGCCGCCTAATTTCCTGGGATTTCAGCGGCTGGGTTTGTTGATGAAAGAGGTCAGAGGAGGATGGCTAGAATTGTGCAAGCAAACAAACGGGCCACAATGTCGCACATCACGTCAGAATACAACCTTGGTTCGCAGAACAAAATAGCGCAACGGACCACTAGTCGCACTTTGTCGCGAATGGACACACAACAGCCGACGGCCACATCGCGTACCTTTGTTATCAATGAAGGACAAGAGAGCATGCTTCCTGTGGGCACAGCAATACCAGCACTGGTCTATCCAGGATTGGAAAACAGTTGCTTGGTCTGACGAGTCGAAGTTCCTAGTCCATCATGTTGATGGAATGCTCAGAATTTGATTAAAACAACATGAATCCATGGACCCGTCATGTCTGACGACTACTGTGCAAGGTGGTGGGGGCAGTGTTATGGTGTGGGGAATGTTTTCTTGGCACACGTTGGGTCCACTGATATCCATAGATTCACGTCTGAATACCACATCGTACCTAAACATCGTTGCTGACCAAGTGCATCCGTTCATGTTGACAGTTCATCCTCAGTCAGATGGTTACTTCCAGCAGGATAATGTGCCGGTGTTGAGTAGCGATACTGGCCTCCAATCACCCACTCCTTTTCCCGTTTTACCTTGTTTTTTTAAGGTATACAGTTTGGGCTTCTAAAACCCTTTCCATTACTACCTCTCCCGAAAAAAACTCCGAAAAAATGATAGCTAAAACTGGTCCAATATCCTTCCAGTATTTTTTATAGAACTCTAATATTGTTAGTCCATCTGGACCTGGCACTTTGCCTCCTTTCATTTCTCTTAGTGCTGATGATGGCTCATTCAACGAGATAGGTTGGTCCTGCTCTTGTCTGTGTGCTGCCAGAATCAAGACATTTCCCAGCTTGCTGGTATGGCTGGTCCTCTAAATACTGAGTGCAATTGCTTGCAGATGTGTGTGAAATGCTTAATAATGTCGGTCGCAAGTAGTCTGATGTTGGTATGCGCCTTCCCGTATTTGGTGAATAAGACTGCTGTCTTTATTTGATCTATTAAACTACTTGAAAAAGAAAGCTGATGACCTGTCTGCTTTTTTATAACATATGGCCATTTGGACCGCTACCTCTTTTGCCTGCATCTCCAACTGTGATAGTATTTCCTTGTGCACTTCTCTTTCTCCCAATTCATCCTTACAATATTTTAAAAGACTTCGTAAAGATTTCTTAATTCCCTCCTGCTTACCATGTTTTTATCTCTCCATAATTCTTGAAAAGCTATCCTGATTGCCAGCTTATAAATTGCCCAACTTTCCCCCGTTCAATACTTAGCATTTTTCAAGTCATGTGTTAGTTTCTTGATGTCGTGCGGGTCACCTTATAAGAGTGCCGATTTTAACCTCCAAGTACCCTTTCCCTGTTCTACTGTGATGCCTAGCGGTAAACCCATCATTACTAATTTATGGTCCGTTATAGAACGGATTCCGGAGATGTTGATGTGTCTTACCCATGTCGCCTTTTCTGCCACCTCCGTCGGGATATACATCCGGTCAATACGGATCCCTACGGTTCTCCTGGACGAGGTAGCTCCATGACTTATAGTTTTTCAATCTCCATACATCTACCAGATCATACTTTGAACACAAACTGTTAAGCTCCAGAAAGCCCCCTATATGGTCACCCGTGCCTGTCTTGTCTAAGACAGGATCTGAAACACAATTCCAGTCTCCTCCCAAAATAATCGTTCTAACCCTGACATAAAAACTTGTAAACTGTTAAAATTACGAACCCGCTCAGGAGCGGTGTTTGGCGCATACACATTGACCAGTCTTATTGTTTGTGCACCCAGCCTCCAGTCAATGCAGATTATTCTGCCATCAATATCTCTTTGGAGATTACAGAACTTTCCTGTAATCGGTGGCAAAACTATAATGCCTATCCCCCTGGCATTCCTCGCTCCAAAGCTCCAGTAACTTAAACATTTGAATCTATTCTGAAATTTACGTACTTCGACACTCCAAAAAAAAATGACTTTCTTGAATAAATAGAATTTTCACTCCTAGTAGTAACATGCTCCTTCAAACATGATGTTGAGGAGCCTACCCTTGGGCAAAACCCCAGTATGTTCAAAATGCCAATAGTTACCATATTTGTGCAGTTCGCCTTGCCTTGGAAGTTTCAATTATTGTGTTAGAGCGTATAGAGTCTTGCCAAGTTCTCGTTCATGCCCCGAGAGCCATGAAATTCGTTGATTACATAACTGCTGGACTATTTCCAATAATGTTAGCCCCACAAAATTTCCGAAACATATGTCCCTCCACATAAATTGAATTTTACGTACTTTACCTTCCTTTATGTAATCTAGAATTGTTCTGGGTTTCCCCAGCCGCTGCTCCCACTCTGTTAACTTTTCATTTAAAGCTTCCAGTCCTACTGGTATATACTTCTTTAGATACTCAACTCCTAATAACTTCTCTCCACCTTCCCCTAATGCCCCTGATAATTCAGAGTCATTCGAGCTTAGCTCATTCATATCTTATATGATACTTTTTCCCTTTTCCACAATTTGCCTCTTTCTTTTTCCCTCTCTCCCTAAGCTTCCATCGTCTATATTTTCCCCCCTTTTCTGACCTCTCGCTGATTCCTATGTTTCCATTTAATCAGAAGTAACCCTTGCCGAGTTTGGAAGACCCTTTGCCTCCCCTATTTCAGTTATTGAATTCCCTTGCTCTTCTGGAATTACCTTTTTATTCATGCTGTGTGGTTTTAAGACAGCCATACTGTTTGGCTCCCTCAAACTTCCCTCATTCTCCCTTACCTTCCCTCCTTTTATGACATCTGCATAAGAACGTATAGAACAGCTACCCAATTTGTGTCCAGCCTTCCCGCATTTGATGCATGTTCTCGGACATTCATTGCTAGTGTGCCCAACTTCTACAATTAAAACACCGCCCGTTTGGGCAGTGTATGCCTAAATGGTCCTGCCAACCGGGCTAGCCGAGTGGGTAAAGTACCTGCCCGGCAACCCAAAGGTCGCGGGTTCGATTCTCGCCTCAGGCTTGGATCAAAGTACTGCAAAAACCTTGGGAGGTGCAATATGGCCACAGAAGCCGATCCGCCAACAACTACCAAATCAAAAAAAAAAAAAAAAAAAAAAATTTAAATGGTCCAGGCTACCGCATTTTAGGCACTTTTTCACTACTACTCTATAATTCAAGAGTAATCTGTTCCTCATGAGATAGATAATGTTGGGGACGGGCTTCCTCATTTCCATTTGTACTGTAACTTTAGCCGTATAAAGCTCCGGCAAACCCTCCCACGTATGCATATCAACTTTCATTACTTTGCCGTATTCTTCTAATGGATATTTCAGATATATATTCGGCATTTCAGTAGGGTAACGCTCAATAGTAATATATTTTCTGATGCTTCCTACAAGATGGGGATGCACCATCTGGTTCTCAAAGGGGGAACGTCTCAGCAGAATATCTCTGGTTATGCAATCCTTACAAACTATTTGAAATTTCCTCATTGGCAGGAGAGTAAACCCCTGCAATCTTGATAGATTCAATTACCTGTTTAGGTTCGTAATCAGCATCTAAACTGAACTCCAAAGTTCTCTCAAGAATGAACAGACTCATTATGAAAAAGAAAAGCAGAAAAAATTGTGTCCTAAGGCACTTAATCCCACTCCAGCAACTATGCCCGAGTCAGCAAAACTAAAAATACCAATAAAGAACTTAAAATTGCAACTTATTCTCCCCAGAAATGGAGTACAGAAGGTAACTAGACATCAGCACCGTTTCAAAGCTGTTGGCCTATCATCGGTGGGTGGGCAGGTACCCTGGTGTTGCAATAATGACAAGGTAGTTGCGATGTATAACTCCCCAATATGAGAGATGCCCGATGGTGTGCAGTAAAATTTTAAAAAAAGTAGTAAAATGCCTGATGGTGTGTTTACTACATACCAACAGGCATCTCTCATATTATGGAGTTATACTTTGCAACTGCCTTGCCATCATGGCAACACCAGGGTGCCTGCACATCCACCGAAGACGAGCGAATCAGCTCCGAAACGGTGACGTTTGGGTGACCGTTTCGGAGAAGAAGTAACAATGAGTAACCTGAGAATAAGTGACAATAGTCTTCTCCTATGGTGAAGAGTTACTTATTCGAGGTAGTGCAATGTCATGGCGACTCGTTGTGAAGGTATTCATAATATGAGATATGCATATTGATGCCAATCTTATAGCTATTTAAATAGTCAGCTGCGAGCGGATCTGATGCACTAACTTGTAAGCATGTTAACTCACTATGCAACTTGAGACTTTTGCCCTAAAATGCGACTTAAAAATATAATGTTGAGTATACAGGATGTTCTAAAAGTTTACTGCCATAGAAAGCCGTTTATAATTTAATTTAGAATTAACATTTGGGATACAGAAGTCATTGGTCCATTTTGCTTTACCATGAGTGGAAAGTTATTTACAAATGCTAGAGGATAAGCTGATGCCACTGCTTGATATCTTTGGAAGTAAACAACTGTTTCATAGAAGATGATGATAATTGTTTTGGATGAACCATTGCAGTTTGTCATCATCGCTCTCAGTGTCTAGACGATGGATTAGTAAGAGGAACTGGACCGGTAGAGTGGATTCGCAGATTACAGGATTTAAATCCACTCGACTTCGGTTTTTTTTTTTTTTTTTTTTTTTGAGACTATGTAAAGTTGCAAGTTTACAGGCTGAAAATTTCTACTAAAAATCATCAACAACTACCTGAAGACGTCTGCAAATCCATTACAGCAGACATGCTGCGAAGAGTTCAGAACAACAGGTTACGAAACCTCAGGTTTTGATTGCAAACATAGTTCAAGACAGAAAGTGCACATAGAGAACAAATTTTGTAAATTATTTCGCCAATGGTGCCAGACTTTTCGGTTCCCTGTAGAGATAACATGAGATTGCAAAGTCACTTAGATGCTACCGTCTTCGCTTATAGCCTCTGTGGCTGGACTGGAGGTTATCACTTGTTTTCCTTTTGGAAATGTTAGGGTTCGAATCTCATTAATGACACAATAAAGTTTACACCAAATAATTCACTAGGGGTGGTGAATTATTTGGGGGTGCAGAATTTCTCTCGTTTCTTTCATCTTTGACCCACCTCGTAAAGAGATAAAACCGAGAAACAACTGCCTTTCTACGGTGGTTCTTAAAAAAAAAAAAAAAATCGTAACTTGCAAATTCACAAAATTTCTGTGAAATTTAGCAGCATCTTTTGTTGCCACAATATTTTTTTGTAAATAACATTTCCCTATTACATCACCATTTCTCGCAAGCTCTCTTAGATGATGTCATGTGTCATACATGATTGCATCACCCTAGCGGCAATATAAATACAGTGCATATGCCACGATCCCAGTATTCTGTGCTATTGCAATGGTTAAGTTTTCACAATTAACACCATGTAGGAAATGTGTTGCTACGGCGTTGAATGCAGAGGGACATTTTACACATGAAATAGCTAAAAGGATTCATTGTAATCAGCCACCGGCGGCACGTTTATTACGAAAAGTATTAGAAACTGGTAGGCTAAACAGAAAGAAAGGAAGTGGACGTCCAAGAATATTTTCTGCAGCGCAGGACAGATTTATGATCTTTCTCTGCATCCGAAACAGAAGATCCTCGTCGACAGATCTCAAAAGCAGAATGGGAGGAGGATACAGGAGTAAAGGCAAGCACTGCTACAGTGCGTATACGCCTTTTCTCATCGGGATTGGTAGCACGTCGCCCACGAAAAAGGCCACTTTTGATGGAAAAAAAAAAAATGAAGGCCCGCTTCTAAAGTGGGTAAAAGAACATACTAGTCGATTTGAGGATCAGTGAAAATGTGATATTTTCTCTGATGAATCAAAATTCAACTTGCATGGTTCGGACGGCCAGCGACTGTTAGACGAAGAAGAGGAGAAGAATATGAATTGCATCGCCTCCGCATCGAAAAATTCTGGTTCTCAAATGATATGGGGCCGTATTTCATGTAGAGGAGTTGGTCGTCTTGAATCTGTGAAGGTACAGTGAATGCTAAGGTTTAAAAGAACATTCTTTAGACAAAATTACTTCTCATAATTAGAGATCACTATGGGGATGTTGCCAATTGTATTTTTCAGACGACTCTGCTCCATGTCGTTACCATAAGTACTACTTCATAAAATTAGTAAAAGTTTTAAATTTATGAAACGTCGCACTCTTGCTTAAATGAATGTAATTTATTTCGCTGTCTTTACTGTCCACAGGTGCAAAAACGTTTGAAAAATAAATCAATTCGCACAATAAAATGGCCTGATAACAGCCCAGACCTCAATTCAGTTGAAACTTGTTGAACAAAATAGGTGTTTTAGTAATGCAAAAGAAACCAAAAACACTTGGGAGCTGCAGGAGACATTAATCCGTGTTTGTTACTATGAAAGTTCGCATGAGAAAATTCAGAACTTTGTCTAGTCGATGCCACGACGATGTGCAGCAGTCATCAAAGCAACGGGTGGGTCAACGAAATATTAGTGTACATTTTGTGTTTTTTGGTTATATATATACCTGTCGTCCTAGTATGAGCAAAGTAATGAAAACTGCTTTCATAGAATTTTTGTTATTATATGAGTCATAAGTAATAAGCTGTTATTTTGGAGAAATTAATCATTTCATTGGATTTTTTTTTACCTATAACACATGAAAGTAATTTTTTTCTGCAATTAATTGTTTAATATGTGTTGTTATTACTTATTAATATTTTTTCAGCTATTTCTAAAAGATTAGCTTCAGGTTTATGGAAAAATCACCTAAAAAATGAGGTGATGTAATTTTTTTGAGCACCATTGTATTTTATCCGTTCTGTCTCACATTGCACTGTTTTTTGAAAATCTGATATTATCAATGTATCATTTTATTAATGATACGAACTTCATATAATTATGTCATTTCTGTCGATATTAGCAATTAGAATCCGGAAAAGCAGTTCCACCCCATTTCTCACCCTTGCTGTACAAAATTAACAGAAAACATGGTGTAACTCGTGCAGCTTGTTATGAAGCTGGACATGGTATAGTGGTGTACCATAGAATAAAGATGAAATGAGGAGACAGCGAGAAATTTCGAGCAGGTAAAAGGGACATTTATAGGGGTTGTATAAGAATTACCAAAGAGGTCACACTACAGAAGTCGATCTAAGATGCTCGAGTATATGGTCACATGACATATGTCATGTGACCATATACTCGAGTACGGCGTATGATCCTCCCCCCTTCAACGGCTCAACAGGCCTGACAGCGGTGAACCATGCTCGATATAAGGGTGTCTATAAGATTCTGTGGCAACAAATTCTATTCTTCCACCAGCACAAACCGTATTAGCTTACCAAGTGACCAACGAGTTACTGGCGGCGTGCAGTGCGACGCCCAAGGACATCCCACACATTCGATAGGATTTAAGTCTGTTGATCGTGCTGGCCCCGCAGTCGTTGGACATCTTCAGTTGTCTATATGCAGTGGCGTTGTGGTGAAAATCCGGGCCAACCGCACCCCTAAAAAGTCGCACATAGGGTTGCAGGATGATCTGCTCTTGGTACGTCTGCGCAGTTAAGGTACCCCTATCAAAAACATGAAAAGAGGCGCGGCCACTGATCATTATTCCGCCCCACACGAGAATACAGCCTCCACCGTAAGTGTACCTTTCTCTAATGTTGTAGGGATGGTACCGCATTCCTCTTTGTCTGCAGATGAAACGTCTAGAATCTGTTTGTAGACGAAAACGGGACTCAGAGGACAGAAATGTACCCCATTTTTTAGGGCTCTAAATCACATGTTCATGGAAAATGCAATAGCTTCCATATCAGATATCCAGAGTTATTTTTGTTTGGTAATTAGTGCAGTCTTTTGACTTTTGTATACATACTTCTGTTGCTACGGTGGAATATGTCCAATGAGATTAATGTTTCCTTGAACTTTTCCCTTAAGATTGTAAATGTATGCCAAACACAACACTACACTACAAACATCTGGTTGCTGTTTAATTTTAGGTTGTTAGGATGGATAGATCGATCGCCAGCATGGTAAAGCACCTTAATGTAGTTCCATCAAAAACATCACGATTTGTGAATGCGAATGAAAATAGAGTGCGTGATCGGTAGAAGTTCATCAGTTTCAGTATTCTAAATGGAATTTTTGTAAGCATGGAAGCTGAAATTGTTCGTGCTCTGAAATTCGATTGATTGAATTAGAAGTGGGCAGAAATCAATATACGAGATGTGTGTTAAGATTTCCTTTGAAAAAAAAAAAAAAAAAAATAGAAGTTAAGCCATAAATGAAAAAAGTATGAGTTTACAAAATAATAATTCATATAAGTCAATTATAGCAACATATGGGAACTTCATGACAAAAGTCTGCTATTTCTGAAATATGCAAATTAGTTCATGCCTACCTGATAATGGGTATCCAGCACAAGAGGCCTGCTTATTCCCGACAGTCAGGAAACATTTACAATAAGCTCTTATCCTTATTAGGCCTGACGCAGGCGAGTGGTCAAGAGCGCGAGTGCAGTAGCATACGCTCTTTGAGTGGACCGGGGTTCAAGCCCGTGACTACTAAATACGATTAACATTTGTATTGATTGATTTATTATAAACTCCACTGACCTGGTGGTCGTGCCGGAGTATAAACAAGAACTTTTTTTTTAATAAAACTGTTAAAAGATTTCAACCCTATACTTCAAAAGCAAGCAGAGTTCCTCTATCGAAGATGTGACATTCCGTACATATATTGCACATAATACCTATCAGAACTTCTCCACAGCGTATTATGAGTTATAGTCGCTCTCCCTCTGTATCTCTATATGAAGATATAGAGAATCGGATTGGTTGAATCCAATCACACACTTGAACTTCGCAAACTCTACCAAAGGCGATGTAGGTGTATGAAAACAGGTAAAATAAGATGATTCCTGTAGAAAGTATCAAAAGCGAAAATAAAGCAATGGTCATATTGAACAGTCCTGAATACTCCTGAAATTATAGTGCTTAATTTCAGGAGTATTCATAGGGAGCTATATGGCACGAGTTTTTATGGATTTTTGGGACTCCAAATGGATCAGAAGTGTCCGTAAGTGTTTCCGTGGTGCATTGGATCACTGATCATGTCTACGAGAGAGTGGAATGCATGTAATCAATTTGTATAGTTATTCAACTACGGAGAGTATCAGTACCGAAGTGTTTCCATTTTATACTAATTTAAATAAGAACAAAGTTACTGCGTCATGTTGAATTCGGTGGTAAGGATATTTTGGTTCAAGCGGTGCGAGATAGATGGAATTTGATGATGAGTTCTGCGTATGGACAGTTTACATTTTGAGATGATCCTTTGAGCGAACAGGATGGAATACATTTAATAGTTGTGGAAGGTCAAACTAATGGGAATAAGATCCCAGACGTTTACGGATGGAAAAATTAAAGCAAGTAATTTGAAGTCTAGTTGTTTGGAAAGAAATAGGACTGACTTGGAACAGGATAGGAAGAATTATCAGATTGGTATAGGTGCCTTTTTAGACACGGAACGTATTGCAAGATCTGGATTGCCCTATTTACAGCTGCAGATGGAACGTTCAGATTTCCGGGCTACAGCCTCCTTAGAGTCTAGGTTGTTACGGCTGGAACATTCACAGCAGAATTGTGAATGAAACTTTAAAAAGGATTGAATATTCTTTACAAATGGGTCAGGTGAATAACACACGCCCTACAATTAATGTATCTGGGAGTTCTGTGCAGTGGGATAACAGTTATACGGCTCGTAGCTTTACGGAATGTTTGGAAGGGCGAGCGTATTTATGATTACAACTATTATAAGAAAACCACATTGGGTGAACGTGTTAAGTTGACGAATAGTAAAATAACTGCGAGAAGTTCTGAGGTACGTAGAGTTTTATCCGATGATTGCAGTTGGTCGTTAAAAACGTTGAAAATTAGGAGAGTACAGGATCGTGAGGGTAGTCAAGTTTTTGTGGAGGTAGGAACTCTAAAAGATGTGCAATTGCTAAAGTTTAGTGTGCGATTGAAGGATTTGAGATTCTCTCTACAAAGACTATCTCGGCCACTTCCTCGCATTATAATCTTTGATGTGGACAAGGGATTTCAAGAAGAGGAGCTGTTGCGAGAGCTTTATGAACGTAATTTGTCAGAGATTGGTATGTCGAAGAACCACGTTGGTAAAGAATGTAAAGTTTCTTTCCCGAAGATAAATAAGGTTAATGAGCGTAGGAATTGGATTTTGACTGTTTTGCTAGAGTGAGGGACAAATTGGAGTGTTCTAGATGTGTATTTATGAGTAGTCGCAGTTATCGGTTTATAAGATATTATCTAACAACAATGTGCTACCATTGTCTACTCTAAGGTATGGTCGTATTGCAGGACGTATTCATACAAAGGAACCAACTTGTCCACATTGCGCGAAAGGTGGGCACTCTTACGCTGAATGTATGAACAAAAATACTGACTGGACCTGTGCGAATTGCTTGGCTATGCATCGCTGTTCGACACACTCGATATGGAGTGTTTTGTGTCTATACTTTCGAAAGGCCTGGCAGTATGTTAAAGAAACATACTGGGAACACCCATCGCAGCGTACTGTGCCCATGGTGAAGTTTGGAGAAAGTGAGATAACAGTGTATTGCTCTTTCTCATGATTCGGACTCAGATGTTGGCTGTAATGCCGAAAGTCATCACTGAGTCACACACTAACATAGTAGACAGTTCCACGGCTGTGCGCCGACCGGGCTAGCCGAGTGGGTAAAGTACCTGCCCGGCAACCCAAAGGTCGCGGGTTCGATTCTCGCCTCGGGCTTGGATCAAAGTACTGCAAAAACCTTGGGAGGTGCAATATGGCCACAGAAGCCGGTGCGCCAACAACTATCAAATCAAAAAAAAAAAAAAAAAAAACCACGGCTGTGCCCACACTCTGGTAGTACTATGGAAATGGACCATCCATGTTCCAGCACGATAATGCTGCATCCCATATAGCAAGCAGCATAGAAACCTGATTTGAGAAAAGCGAAGTGCAACACCTCATTTAGCCGGCTTGACTCAGAGTCCGTACGTGGATCAGATCAAATGCGGCAGCTGAAATGGTTGCTGCATTGAAGGAGAAAAAGGAACTTTCTACTGCTTTGTACAAGGAGCTGGTTGAAAGTGTTCCACGGTAGATCGATGATAGTGCCATTGGGGCAAGGTGGATCGTTATTAAATTTGCTCACTAAAACTTGTTTTTGCCAAGTGATATCGGTCATATATTTTTGGTAGGGAAATATACATATGTATGGGAGTATATATTACAGGGTGTTTCAGTTAAATGTTTCAGAACTTCTGAGAGGGGTAGGGTACATCCTGACAACTCGAAATCATATAGCAATGTGGGGTCGGAAATGCTTTCCTGAAGCGGTGTTGTACACAGAAGCACCATAAAGAAAAGAGACCGTAAGTGAGAAATCGTTTTAATAATACATGAAAAGAAGCAAAAGGTACACGGATTAAAGTAAGTGTTCGAAGTTTCTTCAACCTCGTATTGCTTTCGCACAGTGGTACCTTGGAAAATGTGCTACAAATCCCCTTTTTCCTGCTGAAGTGTTGTTTTCCGATGAGGCATCCTTCACAAGGGAAGGAATTTTCAACACGCATAACGACCATATCTGGGCGGTCGAGAACCCGCATGCAATACGACGTCGTGCAGCACAGATTCGATTTTCGGTCAATGTATGGGCCGGTATTGTGGGAGATCACCTCATCGGACCTTACCTGTTACCGTGTCGTCTAACCGGACCTATCTACTTGATCTTTCTGCAGCAAGTATTGCCACAACTTTTGAGAGATGAACAGATTTCTGCATCGACGCAACAGACAATGTGGTTTCAACACGATGGAGCCCCTGCCCATTATAGCGGAGATGTTCGTAACTACCTGGATGTCACATTTGGTCAACAGTGGATCGGACGTGGTGGTCCCGTGCGTTGGCCTGCTCGGTCACCCGACCTATCATGTCTTGATTTTTATTTCTGGGGTCATATGAAATCGCTAGTTTATGACACCCCTGTTGACAATGCTGAGGAGCTGGTTGCAAGAATCGCAGTAGCTGCCGAAGAAATTCGAAATTCGCCTGGAGTATTCCAGAATGTTCGGATGTCCATGCGTCGGAGATGTGAGGCGTGCATTGTAGCCCGTGGAAGAAACTTCGAACACTTACTTTAATCCATGTACCTTTTGCTTCTTTTCATGTATTATTAAAACGATTTCTCACTTACGGTCTCTTTTCTTTATGGTGCTTCTGTGTACAACACCGCTTCAGGAAAGCATTTCCGACCCCACATTGCTATATGATTTCGAGTTGTCAGGATGTACCCTACCCCTCTTAGAAGTTCTGAAACGTTTAACTGAAACACCCTGTATAATGTCAGTATAAGAATGAAAAAAAAAAAATCCCCGCAATATAGCAAATTTAAACAATTTAAAGAGCCGATTATATTTAAAAGTTAATGATGATAATATCGGGACCAAAACGCATAACTAGAGAGTACATGGTCCTTTGTCAAGGGACAGCATCCCCAACCCACAAGCCATTATGCCTGATCAAGGCTGTAGGTAGAGCTTACCTGCAATATCTTTGAAGAAAGAGGTAGTGGGGTTATTCTAGAAGTATAAAAATAGAACTGATCGTTATATCAGTGCCTCTTTTATAAATTGTAGGTGTTGTCGATGTACATTAGATTGTGGTCATATACAATTGGATGTAATCATACCGTAATTAATTATGAATTCTACATTATCAGTATATAGGATGTTTGCTTTCTCTCTAAATGCAACAGTATGACTGAATCGCTCACTGCTAACACTGTTCACAAAAGTGTTTCGTTATGAGGTTCCGAAACCGCCTGTGAACGTTTATTTTTTATTGTCAATTTCCTTTTTATAAACAAAAATTGGAGAGATACCAGAATATTTAAATTTATTTTAATATTTATAAATATTAAAATTAATATTTATCACATTGTGATCATAAGCCATAATCCCAAAGAATTAGAGGAAAATCTTAATCAGTTATGCAGAGTTAGTAAGGATTTCGGACTAGAAATGAATATGGCTAAAAGAAAAATAATGATGAACAAGTATGCCACAGAAAGGGATATAATCATTGATTGAGCAGCAATTGAAAAGGTGGATTCATATACTTATCTGGGACAAGTCATTAGCTGTAATATGGATAAATGGCTGGAAGTCAAGAGAAGAATAAATTTCGGATGGATAGCATTCAGGAAATATAGTCACATACTGAGGAGCAATATCCCAATTTGTCTGAAACGTAAAATAATGAACCAATGTGTACTCCCCACCATGACTTATGGAAGTGAAACTTGGGCACTCACCAAAAAATGGAAGAGAAGCTTCTATTCTTTTCGTGAGTGCCTGGAATTACACAGCGAAGAATGGAACGAATTATATTAGGAATCAGACTATTTAAATAAGAAGAGAAACACATGGATTAGGCATCAAACACAAGTAAAGGATATTCTTATCAAAACTAAAGAACTGAAATGGACTTCGGCAGGACACATAGCTCGAAGACATGATGACAGATCAACTAAGAAAATAACAGAATGGTACCCAAGAGGAGCTAAAAGAAAACCTGGAAGACAACAACGAAGATGGACAGATGAAATTCACGAGTGCTTGGTTAGTTAATGAATGCCCATTGCACAAAACAGAAGAAACTGGAAAGTTTCTTCTGTTTTGTGCAATGGGCATTCATTAACTATTTTTGTTTCTTCTTTCTAATTCAAGCTTATTTGGATATCGTTTCAGTAAAGCGTTTAGAATATTTTACAATCAGTGTAAGAAACAACCTGCTTCCGACTTTTAAGTCAGCTCGTATTTTTTAAAAAATATTTTTGCTATAAGGGGATATCTTATTAGACAGGAGGGTTTCAATTTGGTTGAACAAATCGCTCCTTTGCTAAAATATACAGTATATACCTTTTATAAGTGTGTAATGCATATAAAAAGAAAACTACAGCCATTATCAACCCACTGCCGGATGGAAGCCTCCTCAACAATTCACGTTGAGGGAAATGGACCATAATCTGCCACGCTGGTCCAGTGCGGGTTGGCAGATCGACCGTATTTAGCAGTCAGGGGCTTGAACCCCGGTCTACTCAAGGAGCGTGTGCTACTGCACTTCCGCTCCTGACCTAGCTCCGTAGCCGAATGCATATAAATTGAATATTAAATATGTTAAATGAAAATGAGCTAATAAAATCAGATTTGTTATTAGTAATCAAACTTTTCGTGCTGCTGCTTCTGCCTGATTTATGCGTGTATTTTATTTAGACTGTGTTCAATTGAAGATTTGCGCTAAATCCTTTATAAGGAGCAAAGTTGTAAAATACTGTTGTGAAACGGATTTGTCATGGTTTAAAACCCATCATTTGAAATAAGCTGCACTGTGGGACTAATATAATGAAAGGCATCTCTCTCTCTCCATTAAATTTCTATATATTCTTTGATTAAAGTTGATTTTGAGCGTATGTCCTTTGCACAAGCATGACTAAGTGGGCGTTATATTCCGAAGTGTGCTGAAGGTGTGCAGTGGATCATCCCTTAAGCCTGACTCGAACTGCAACTCCTAGATTATGTTCACAAATACTGAGTCATAAATACGAGCTCTGCCTGACTCTGTTTTGAACGATGTCTCCTGCTAGACAGTTTAACGATATTGCATTGTTGGCATTTATTGTACTCTTTCAGTTCCCATGACAACCGTGAAAATAAGCTTCTGTTCGAATTACTGTAACGTTTAAAGGCCGTCTCTGAATGGTACGAAACGTCACTGTATTAACGTTATGAGCACTTTATGGTATAGCAGGAAACATAATAGATAAGAGAGAGGACACTTGCGCATCAGCTTTTTTTTTCTTTTTTTTGATTTGTTCAAGTTTAATGTGTAATTTCCTACGATTTTGAAATTAATGAAAATCTTCTAGATAATCATAGCAAAAGCACTGAAACTTTCTGTCAACTTTTGCATTTAATATTTTAAATATAATCGTTGTGAATAAAATTTCATCTTCAAATAATCGAAAAGTGTTAACATACGTCAGTATTTAATTGATTCATACTAAAAAAAGTGTAAATTGTAATCTAAACTTCTGTTCACATCTAAAGCATGAATACAAAGCTATGATAATCAATACATCTGAGGACTGTTAGAGTTCAAGTGTGATATTTATGATACAGCAAAATGAATTAGTTCATTAGTCACGAAACCGTTTTGTTCAATCAGTTCGCGGTACTGGTGGTGAAACTTAATCCATTTTTGGTTGACCTGGTCTCCTGAAAATTGTAATGTTATTATCCTCTTTGCAAACAATTATCTGAATGTTTTCTGTAATTGCAGCTTATATTCTTGTGAATAATATACGGAAATTGAATAATATTTTTTTAAATATAAAGATAGCCATGTTAAAAGAAACATCAGTGTGAGCGGTAGCATGACCGAAGAGCGAGCGACGGAAGAAATAGCAGGCGGAAAGTGTATGATTAAAAAATAAACCTTACCTTTAAATTAAAAGACCATAAAACTGACTTGAGATTTGTAGATACTAGAAATATGAATGAAAGTACTTTGTTTTACTAAATGGCACACAACGTTGAAATACCTTTCTCAACCGGCACTAACGTACACATATCACTGACAATCCGTTTTGTTCAGTCAGACACGGAACTGGTAGTGAAACTTAATCCATTTTTGGTTGACCCCATCGCCCCACAATTGTAATGTTATTCCCTCTGATCAAACAGGATATGGGAACATCCGCCACTGTTTTCTTGAAGTCCACACGTGCTTACTGACGATTATTACATAAACATAAAAGCTTTTTATTATTATAATTATTGTTTTGAGTAAGCATTTTGTTGTCTTCATTTAATGTCTGATTCATTCGTATTTAAACCATAAATAAAAAGATTTTCTAATAAATATTTATTTTCTTGTAAATGTTTATCCTGTTGTTTTCTTCATTTTCAGTTGTGAATTGTAGCCGATCATCTACATTATTCAACTCATGGAAGATGGTATTTATGGTGTCTGGTTTGCCTATAAGCAGACATCTACGTACCTTTCATAAAATTTAAGGGATGGGAAAGAGTACTTGGAAATGATGTGATTTTCTATTTCCAGGAGGTAAATTTCGAAGAGATGTCCACTTATGGAACCGCCTTAAAAATCTCCTTCATGGGCGAAATAATTCGCTGATAACAGTATATTTAATAAGACTGTTATATCCGAAATATCTAATTTTGTTCTGTTTTTAAGTGTGGGATCATTACGTAACATGCCTTGAGTGGCCTTCACAGCTTTTTGAGGGTGCACGTTTGTGTACAGTGATTTTATATCGAAGGAATATAATTTGTCATCGGGTTCTAATTTTATATTTTCGATCGACGAAAATAGGTGTTCCGTGTTTTTATACGATATTTTGAATTATTCATTAGGGGTTTTAGTATGTCAATCATAAATTTTACTAAGTTTGCTGTTGATGTATTTTTGAGGCTTACTGTGGGCCTCAATAGTTTGTCTGGTTTATGCAACTTGGTGACTCCGAATATGTAGGGTGAATGTGTAGTATGGGCTAGAGGTCTGTGTGCAAATTGCTGGTGATCTTTTCTTCGGAGCTTAATCTTTTTAGTTCTTTTTCGATTTTTGATCTGATGGTGGGGATAGGATTTTGTAGGAGGTTTGTCAATTTGTTGTCATAATTTGTTTATTAATACTATTGAGTTGCCTTTATCAGCCTTTTGAATTGAATAATGATGTTTTTATTGGTGGCTAATTTTTTGATGCATTGAAATTTCTCTTTTGAAAGGTTAGGAGTAAGATTTGGTTGTTTGTTTATCACGTTATTTTTTGTTTGATTAGTTTTTTTTTCTATTGCTGTGGCTGTATAAGCCTGTTTGGACTTTTATTACATATTCCTTGTATGGGGTCGTTTTTGGGGTCACGCTGTAATTGAGGCCTTTATTGAGAAGTTGTGTTCGTCTTTTGTTAAGTTATAGTTGGATAGGTTGGTTACGAATTCGGTGTTCGCGTAATCTATTACGTGCATATTACCTACAGATTGTGGTCTCTGTGATTTTAAAAGGCAGTTCCATTTTTTAGCGGGTCTCGACTACTCAAGTTGTCTGTCCAACTGTCTAATAAATTTTCGAGACTTTAGGACCTCCACTATTTTTTTTTTACTTTATGTCTTTCCGTGAAGTGTTTCGCACATGACGTCTTTCAGCGAACATGTCATCAGGGCTCGTGCTTTCCCTCTAAGGGTATTAAATTTTTTTAAATTTAAAATGAAGTATTCTAAAATTCCTCATCCCACAATATAAATATATATATATATATTTTTTTTTATTTTTTTTATTTTTTTAAAGGAACTGTTGCTAAAATTGAGGAATCTTTGTTCATGGAAGCCGGGCAGTTCATTTTAGTCCATTTACTGAGTGTTTAAAATGTCAATTGAAAAATATACAACAATATAAATACTAATTTATCTTGGGGAATAAGATGATAGATGTCTAACAAAGGAATGTTAAAAAACGTTATAATGATATATTGACCAACCTGATTTCCTAATTAGGGATAAAAGCAAATCACTAAAAAAACCCTTTTAGCTTATATACTTTCGCATTTCTTCCAGTGCCGTTCGTATTCTAAGATAAACAACAGGAAAATGAGTTCTAGCGGCGATCGCCTTTTTGGTTTGTCCAAACAAGATTTCTTTATTCTTTCTCTTAACCCTAATCTAATAACTCATCCCTGAAAGCAAGTAAGTAATACTAGTAATAACCAGAAAGGAAAGACGGATATCCGACGGTTGAGATACCATTCGTCATTTCTCTCTCTCTCTCTCTCTCTCTCCGTCGTGTCTCCGGATGTGGTCTTCGTTTGGTAGATTTAGGACCCATCATTTGCTCGCTGAGTACTGCATGTCATTTCATATCAGTAGCCCTGAACTGACTTTTCTCTTCAGCAATTGAAAATATAACTTTATTTTATGTTATTTATTTTTTATTTCAAATGAGTGAAAGTAGTATCAATCCAAAGATAATTGCATTCAGAAAAACAATGGAGATAATTTATTTTTTGAAAGCTCGTCACTGGTGACTAATAGCAACAAAAACAGTCATGGTTTTGTTACTTCAATAATCGCGCTATTTATTTCTTATTAAAGTTGAAAACCATCTTAAGCGAGAATAAGTTATTGGTGAAGAGCGAAAAGGTTTATTTTAAATCTGTGAAATTCAAGTGTAAAATATGTTTTAGGCGCGTTTCGCAACAAACGGTAATTGCCTGTTAGCTTTACCGTGTTCCACTATCCGGTGTTTACTTCAAAAACAGCACTGCTTTACAGAATTAGATTTTGATACAAATGAGAATTTCGTCGATGAGATTCACATTTGAAATATATATATTGCAAATTCGGAGATAGTATTTTTTTATTTTTTTATTCATTTATTTTAAACATTTTTATTAAATTAAATACAGACTTACATTTACCTAATCCAGAAACTCGAAAATTTAAGAGGATACTACGCGTATGAGAGTACTGCTGTTCAATTCTGTCATTTTGGGGGTGGAGGGGAGAAGAGCTCATTTATATTTCACGAATATATTTGTTGCCTGTTTTATTTATTTATATAAAATGCCAAGACTGGTTTGAAACGACTGTTCTAATATAACTGAGTAGCCACTGACTTAAAAGCGAGTAACACTACTGGCTTAATAGCGAGATACAACCTCAGCAGTTGGTGGGCACTTTTGGAATACTTTCGGTATCCACGAGGCACCGAAAGTATTCCGCAGGAATGCTGGCCCATGCTTGCATACTCTACGCATTCAGAAACTTCCTCAGACAGAACGGTGGTACCTGTGGATATGTGTCGTGAATAGTTTGTTCTCTACCTCATTCCATGGTTTTCAGTCGGGTTGAGATCCGGCGTATGATATGGCCAATAAATATTGGTAAAGTTGCCTTCATACTTCTGTAACCCTTCCAGAAATTCATGCCGTATAACATGGCGCATTATTCTGCTGGAAGTATATCTGTGAGCATGGATGGATGCATCTCCATGTTATATGTTCATCCACTGGTTCAGGGAATCTAATTTGTGCCACGAAAACATTCTCCACACTATTACATTTCCACCAAAAGCCTACAGTGTTCACAACTATTACAATGAGTCCTCGATTCATGCTGTTCGCCATATTTCCATTAGTATGGGACAGCTATAGCCAGGATTCGTCGGATCACGGATTTAGTTCGACTGTTGAGACGTTCAGAAATTTAACGTTGATGTTGTTCATTGCTCACTCAACCCGTACTTACTTACCTGACGTAGCCGAGTGGTCAGGAGCGAGAGTGCATAGCACGCGTTCCTTGAGTAGACCTGGGTTCAAGCTCGTGACTACTAAATACGATAAATAATTCTTTGTATTGACGATTTATTGTAAACTCTACTGACTTGGTTGTCGTGCCGGAGTATAAACAGAATTTTTTTATTTCTTGCTGGAATGAGTGGAATCCATTGAGATCATCAGCTGCTACAGCTCCTTGCACATCACTGTTGTACTGCGCTGACGTTTAGTTGATTTTGGTCCATCTGTTAGTTGACTGCATATTTCTTTTCATTCTCCTTCGTTCCCTCACTTTAACAAGCCGTCTCCGATCGTCTGTCGTTGACTGGGCGTTTTCTGCTTTTTGGACCACATTTGCTACATTTTATATCGTCCATCAAATGAGGCTGTATTGTCCTCGACATTTGGACTTGTACTGGCGGCACGTATGATGCCTATGACCGTGTCAGTATCGATGCATTAATATATATCATGGAGAGTTATTTCAATATTACAAGTACTGTAATGCACTACAATTTTGGAAGCATATTTAAACCTGGGGTTACTCACTGAAACTTTCATTATGGATGCTTGGTCACTAGAGGAACACGGCAGGGAGGCGCCCTCTCCACCTTACTCTTCGCTGGAGCTCTTGAACCTTTTCTAGCATCAAAACCAGACTTCATCTTATGCGGACGACATAAAGTTATGCATAGCATTATCTAGTGCTAATCAAGCACCTGCCCTCAACCATCTTTCCAATAGAAAAACACAACGACTAGACAGATATCTTGCTTAAATGAGATTATAATTTATTCTAAATCAGCTCAAATGACTTTTACAAACTAAAGGTCAAAGAACAACATAGAAATTTATATCGCAGGTGAGCGTTTCATCAGCATTTCGGTGTCACCAAGACGAAAACCTATGCCGCAATGTAGGTGGTACTCCAAGAGCTCTTAGGAATGCAGGAACCTCAGCTTATTATCCGATATGTGCAACGCTTCCTTTATACCATACTGTTATATGTCTCCATTATCTGGTCCTTAGCGCCCAAAAACCTACATCGACAAACTTCTTGGTTTACAGCAGTGGTTTTCAACCTTTTTTTAATAACGGCACCCCTAAGTAATTTATTTTGTTTTGCGGCACCCCTATTCAATTTTCTACCTGTTAGATCCGATAGGTCCGATATATATATATATATATATATATATATATATATCGGATCTATTTAATATAAAATATTAAAAAATATATATATGTTATATGATAGTTATTACAATAATATAATTATAAAAATTACATTTCATAATACAAATTATATATATATATATATATACAGTATATAATTTTATCCTTTATATAGAGGTACTCAGTATATCAATTATAGATCACCACAAAATTAAAGAGATACTGTACACCTTTTTATAATGAAATAAACATATAAATTTTTAAAAATATAAGTTTAAGTAACTTAAACCCAAATTACATGGCACCCCTGGAATGTTGTTGCGGCACCTGGTTGAAAACCACTGGTTTACAGTTTTGTCTCCTTAAATAGCTAAACAGAACAACTGGGAAACAGAACACCATTTCATTTGGCGCCTCCGTAGCCAGGTGGGAAGGAGCAGCAGTGCATAGCACATGTTTCTTGATTAGACCGGGGTTCGAGCCCGTCACCACCAAATACGGAGGATGCGGAAAGGTCAGGAAATGACCAACGCATATCCCGGAGCAATATGGCCTTAGTTGCTAATGCTCCTAAAAACCAAACAACAACAACAACAACAACAACCATTTCATTTATCCGTGCTGTACTTGAATCTAGATGCTACGTCTTGGAAGCAACAGATTGCAACTCAAAATATTCAAATACTATTAAAACTTATAACCAGATGCATTGAAACCTCCCATAAACAACGATGTTGTCAGGACACCAAGGGGAGCAGGACGTAACCAGGTTGACCCGCGACTACCTCTAAAGAGATAAGCTTTAAGCTGGGCTAGATAATCTAGCTCGCCTCGGTAGCATGTTTTCGGGAAACACAATCGAGCTTGTCAAGAGACTAGCAATTGACCTAGACAAGTTCTGTAACTCAAAATTATATAGATCGAGAAACTGCAGGAAATCTTCATGTTCGTGCTGCTGTTAGATCTACTACATGATGGAAACAGCACAAGAGATCCAGCTACTGATGACTGTCACAGTTCCTTCGTGGCTCACACGGCATGTGATGTTAAAGCCTAGGCTAACCAAGTCTGTGAGTATGTCAGTTAGTTATGTGATTTGAACTTGTTGACGTTCTATATGTAAAAACAATTCATTTTAGTATGTTTTAGAACATTTCATATAATGTAAATAATTAAGTGTAAGACGGATCACTCTCCTGACTGGATGACAGTGTAAGTGGTGCTTGCATATTTATTAATTCAATAAATTGATTTAATAATAATAATAGTAATAATAAGATCAAAGGAGTTCAGAGAGATGTGGCATATGCAACAAGTAGCGACCATCCAGATCATCGTGTGAAACATCGGAACGGTGCTGAACACCCTACATAACAGCCTAACAGCAATAGGTCTCCCAGCGAACACCTACAAGGAACTCCAGAAAGTCGCTCACAATCCTGTAGGATAGTCAGAGAATTCCTCGACCAACAGTAACACCAGTGTACTTGTTAACAATACCCGTCACGAGGTGGAACACCCACTCAGGGAGAAATAATAATAATTTCTTTTTTAATAATAATATCATAGGTTAAATGCAGTATTGTTAACATATACACTCTGCTGTCATTTTATTACTTACACCCCTCCTGTATATACAAATGGTTCATCCCAAAACGTTGCCAGTCACATGACCACAGTTGTGGATATAAATGAAGCAGAACAACCTTTCCAGTATGAGTTAAGCGTACAAATCATAGCAAGAATGGGGAAAAGGAGTGATCTAACGGACTTCGACTGTGGCATGTTAGTAGGTGCAAGACAAAACATCTCTGAAACGGCAGCAACTACGGGCATCACTGAAATGGCAGTTCTCCTGATTTTTTCACCCACCACAGTTTCAAGGTGTATCGAGAATGGTGCAACGAACAGAAAACATCCTCTCAACGGCACTCCTGTGGAAGAAAATCGTTTGTTGATGAGAGAGGTCAGTGGAGGATGGCTAGAATTGTGCAAGCAAACAAACGGGCCATAATGTCGCACATCACATCAGAATACAACCTTGGTGCGCAGAACAAAATATCTCAACGGACCACTAGTCGCACTTTGTCGCGAATAGGCTACAAGAGCCGACGGCCACATCTCGTACCTTTGTTATTAATGAAGAACAAGAGAGCACGCCTCCTGTGGGCACAGCAACACCAGCACTGGACTATCGAGGATTGGGAAACAGTTGCTTGGTCCGACGATTTGAAGTTCCTGGTGCATCATGTTGATGGAAGGCTTAGAGTTTGGCGAAAACAACATGAATCCATGGACCCTTCATGTCTGACGACTACTGTGCAAAGTGGTGGGGGCAGTGTTATGGTGTGGGGAATGTTTTTGGGTCCATCGATACCCATAGATTCACGTCTAAAGCCCCATCCTACTTAAACATCGTTGCTGACCAAGTGCATCCGTTCATGTTGACAGTTTATCCTCAGTCAGATGGTTACTTCCAGCAGGATAATGGGCCAGTGCACAAAGCCCGAATTACTATGGAATGGTTCCAGGAACATGACAACGACTTTTCTTTGCTGCAGTGGCCCGCTCAGTCCGCGGATCTCAATCCTATTGAACATCTTTGGGATGAGCTGGAAAGGACTGTTCGCTGCAGTGACACACTCATGTCTGCATGGTACCTCATTCCTGCATAATTTTCAGCATCTTGTTCGATCCATTCCTAGAGGAATTCAAGCTGTTTTGAAGGCTAAAGGAGACTCAACACGCTACTAGGTAGGTGTACTTAATAAAGTGGCAGCACAGTGTATGTAATATCGGTGAAGATACACCATAATTTACCCATAAATTAAACTACGTACGTAGTGTGAAAGGCATCGTTTTTAATTGTGTCTCATATTGTGGCTACCGTCACAACGAGATGGCGCCTCTGTAGCCAGGTGGAAAGGAGTAGCAGTGTGTAGCACACGCTTCTTGATTAGACCGGGGTTCGAGCCCGTCACCACCAAATACGGTGGATGCGGAAAGGTCAGGGAATGACCACCGCATATTCCCGGAGCAATATGGCCTTAGTTGCTAATGCTCCTAAAATCGAAATAACAACAACAACAACACAACGAGATACCAGGTATTGCACTACTTCGAATAAGTAACGCTTCGCTAGTAGAGAAGACTACAGACTACTGTTATTTATTCTCAGTGGATACCACCACGCAGACGGTCAGCGTGTGAAATATGGTATGGGATAAAGATCTCTGTTATCCTCATACTATCCCTATTAGACTTAGGAAAGCAAAAAATATGTAGGAAGGTGATAGTAGGAGAGGTAGAGGAAGGAAATTCCGTAGAAGGAAGAAAGGGACAGTTACTCCTTCAACTCACACTACTCAAAAGCTCATAAATTCCTCGAATAGGCAACGCTTACCCAATATAGAAGATTGTTGTTACCTATTCTCGGAAACTCAGTGGCCATCAGACCCCCCCCCCCCCCCCCAGACGGCACCGTTTCAAAGCTATTGGCATCGGTGGGTGGGCAGGTACCCAGATTATGCAAACATGGCATCACGTTTGCGAAGTGGTTCCACAATATGAGAGATGCCAAATGGTATACAGAATTATACAATATTTTAAAGAATAACAATAAGTATATATCCAGTAAAAATATTTTAATTATAGATATAACTACATCGGAGCTTTCGAGACAATCGTAAGCTCCGATGTAGTTATCTTTAATTAAAATATTTTTTACTGGATATATACTTATTGTTATTCTTTAACCATGGACCCCAGTACTCCAGGCCCATTTGTCTTAATACAATATATATATATATATATATATATATATATATATATATATATATATATATAGAGAGAGAGAGAGAGAGAGAGAGAGAAACTTAAAATTGAATATACGGAGAAGAGTAATAAACTTTATGCAGTTAGTTGAACTGAACGGCTATGTTTAGAGAACCTAAAACTCTAGTTTTAATAAGTATTCTATAAAGTTATAATCTTAGTAATTAATTGATTGATAAGGAGATAACCTATATTAACTTTTTACTTCTATTAATCACAGAAAAAGAAATACAAATCATTAATTTCAGGGGAAAAAAAATCGAACGCCCCTGAAATGTAACACACTATGTACATCAACTTAACTTGTTCACAAGCATTTACAAACATATCTTCAAAAGGACTAAATTCCCTGCGGAGATGCACATTTTATGCATTAGAGGAGGGAAGCGTCTTGTTTAAGTTAAAGTAACTAAATTTTTAACAGCCAGAGGAATACGCTAGAATCTGTAATATCTAATTAGTTCGCTATGTTGAAGATATTTCCCGTCAAGGAACGAAATTCCGATAATGTTAACAAAATAAAACAGGATTTCAATGGGCTACGATCACTATAAGATTCCCGTCTGGACGAGAGTTAGTGTTTCTAAGCTGTCTTTGAGCTATAAAAAAGAAAAGAAAAAAAAAAAAAAAGAAAATAATATATTTTTAATCCATTTATTTTTTATAAAAGAATTCACGCCGATCCTTCTCATTAGTTGGCAAGTGAGTACGTGCCTATTTTAGCTTGACTCCGTCCATATCATAACACCTTTAATCCAGATAAGAGTATTTATTAATTTTTAATGATGTACCTACTCAATTGAATCCTGAGGCTGGTAGCAACATTTTCGATCAAGTTTAAAGTGAGTGCATCAGCTAACTGCACGTGTACTAATGCATTCTTTGGCCTGATCATTCGGCTACGGTGGCACATATGAGCGAATTGTTTCTAAAGTTTTGAGTTGCCGAGTTGTCAGGAGCGAGAGTGTAGTAGCAACACGTTCTTGAGTGGGCAGCGGTTAAAGATTGTGTTCATGCTTCTTTGTAAATTCTTCTGACTTGGAGATCGTATTGGCGTATAAACAAGAACATTATGTTATTTTGAGCACTCAAACTATCCGACGGAATTCCGTGGATATTTTGAAGGTTCAATTTGTCGGTGACTGGAGGAACCTTTTCTAGGGCTTTCACCTGCTGTTGAGTTGGTCGGTCTCAGAAGTCATTAGATTTTTCCACCCGAATTACACTGGGTTTTAGCCCACAAAACTAATAAATGTCCTTTCAGAAGCAAACGTAAGGTACAAACACATTCGTGGTTGAGTTTCCACTGCACTAATTTAAATAACCTCTGTGAATTATGCAAGTTATCTCATATGATAACACAGGAAAAAATTTATCATTGTAGTGTAAAGATCCTGCGACAGGTTAATGCTTTCTTCTAGAAAGAAACTTGATACTATTGCTTGCCTTCTGGTAGAAAAAAAAAGGGAATGAAAAAGTCACTTGGCTCCATTCCACTGACTGTACTGTAGATCTTTGTTGGCAGTTACGTCGTGAACACACGTTGTGGTGATTACGACAAGAACATCTTGCAAGAACAGCCGAAGTGGGAGGGAGGAGAAAATCCAGCTTTTAGCTGCTCTGATGGCACGCGCGAATAGTCCTGATATTTTAAACTCTTTCGACACAGGACAACAGAGATGCCAGTAGAGATGCAATATTCGTTGTCTCTTCGTATTTGTTTTCGTCTCGTGTTTTTCATCTCAAATATATACTTTGATGGTTCGAAAATGGCAGCTTTTTATTTAAAGAGTCCATAATGAAATAAAAAAATAATAATAACAACTCGTAATTAGATGACAGTTTAATATTTAAACCGGACGTGTATATGTTAATTTTGCAAGCAGCATTTCGTAATTGTAGTTCACCCATTTCGATTAATATTTCAATAGCTGAACGTTTAAGGAATTTTTCCTTTCCTGCTAAAATGCAGTTAACAAATTTTATTCACTTCAAGGTGTTCTAATGTAATTTTACAGAGAAAACAATTTACTAGATTTCTTCAGTATAATTTGACGTTGTAGTAGAGTTAGCATTAGTAGAGGCATATGATGCAAGAAAGCAAGCTTATGCAGCATCAGCCAAAAAAAAAAAAAAAACACTTCCATTTCACCCCTCCGTTCGTTGGAAATACCTGTCCAGCTGAGCCTTAAATTTATTTAGCCTATCAACTTCTACAACAAGGGATGGAAGTCAGTTCCACCAACCAACTACCCGCTGGCTAAAGGCAAATTTCCGCACATCTATCCTACATCTGTCTTTCCTCAATCTGAATTTATGCCCTTCTCAGGTGATTATTCTGAGCAAGAGGAAGAATCCCATCGGCAATGAGCATGCTCAAACCATTCAAGGCTTTATACACCTCTATCAGATCACCTCGCCGGTGCCTAGTCTCCAGACACTGTAATTTGCAAAACTTAAGCCTTTCTTCGTAAGAGCAACCCTTTGTTCCATTCACTAATCTTGTTGCCCTTCTCTGTACTCGTTCCAGCAGCCCTACAGCCTTCTTGAAATGAAGCCTCCAGACCTGTATACAGTACTCAAGGTGTGGCCTGACCATTGCCTTATACATGGGAATTATCACTTCCTTATCCCTGCTAGAAATATTCCTGTATATCATTGACAAGACACCATGAGCTACTCTTGCAGCGCGTCTGCACTGCTCAGAGAACTGCATATCTGCCTGGACAATTACCCTCAGGTCCTTTTCATTCTCTACCACTGTCAGTGTAGTACCACAGAGTTGATACGTTGCTCTGGGGTTGCTGTTTCCCATATGTAGTACTTTACATTTGTCAGTGTTAAACTTCATTTGCCACCTCTTAGCCCATCTGCTCAACCTTTCCAGATCCTGTTGCAGCATCATAGCGTCAATAGTGTCCTTAACAACCCGGCCAACCTTTGTATCGTCTGCAAACTTGGGCATTAAGCTTGATATACCATCATCAATATGATTTATAAATACAGAAAACAATAATGGACCCAACACTGAACCCTGAGGGACTCCACTAATAACATTAGTCCACGATGAGCAGTGTCCATTGATTACCACTCTCTGTCTTCTTCCCCTCAACCACCCCTTTATCCATAGCAGCAATTTGCCTCCAATGCCACACTGCTCCAATTTGTGCAGCAGTCTTCCATGTGCAACAGTATCAAAAGCCTTTCTAAGATCCAAATATATAATATCAAAATTATTCCCTACATCCAGTTCTTTTGTGACTGCATCATAGTATCCAATCGAATTGGTCAGGCAAGACTTTCCCTTAACAAAACCATGCTATGTCGGAGCTATAACTGATGTCTTCTCTAGATGATCCTGCAGTGCTTCTTTAACCAGTGCCTCCATTAATTTTTCTGGAACAGAAGTTAAACTCACAGGTCTATAATTACTTGTGTCAGCCTTTGTCCTCCTTTGTAAATTGGGGTAACATTTGCACATCTCCAGTCTATGGATACCTTCCCTGAGTCCAAAGAAACTCTCATAATTATGGCTTAAGGGTTTGCTTACTTCCTTTGCTGCCTCCTTTAATATAACTGGATAGATCCTATCCACCCCAGGTGCTTTTTTATGTTTATTCTCAACATTTCTCCTCCACTTTCCTCTCAGTTATTACAAAATCATCTAGCTCACTGCCAGAAATACTCGTTTAGTTTGTTAGCCACCTGAGCAGGATCCTCAACTGTTGAACCATCAATATCCAGTGGACGAATCTGATTCATCCCTTTCCTTCTAGTGTTTACATAGGTAAAGAGTTTTAGGAGCATCGGCGACTAAGGCCACATTGCTTCGTATATACTGTATGTAAATTGCGTACGTTCTGTGGTTGATTTTCTGTTTTTGCTGACGAAAAACCAGTTTCTGGGAGAAAAAACTATGCCACCCTCACGTGAGACCGACTAACTCAGCCATGTTGTGAAAAAGGGCCCTAAAAATTCTGACCAAAATCGATGGGACTCGAATTCAGCTCTTTTCCACCTAGTGTGGGGAGAACGGTGGTGTGTGTGTGTGTGTGTAAGATTTGCTTAGCTTCAATACCTTATGGATTTGACAGGTATGTTTTGCGCACGAGGGGATAATTAATTCACAATTCAGTATAAAAACTTGAATCTCTACTAGTTAATTTCATCTCTTTTTGTTTTTTCCATTCGCTAATCTTTTATTGTTACTTGTGGAACATAGTGTGGGACATCACCGTAGGTTTATATATTTTTTTTCCTTCTTAGTGGTGCCAATTGGCAAATCATCAAAAATGTTCAAACAAAATGGCGCTCTGTCCCTTTGGCGTCTTAGCAGTGACAGAGCATTGTGCTGCGCACAATAATTTCTCCTTTGTTCAAAAGTAAATGAAGGAAGAAAATGATTTTATTTGTTACAAATTCCGTGATGTTGGTTTCTGAAGAATATGAATAATCTGTTCAGCGTTACAGAATTCTTCAGTTCGGATACGTAGAGGGCATATGATTTATTTCGCCGATAACATACTCTGTATGTAATGTAATGATAAAACAATGTACAGCTGTTATATCGTCCTGATCAGCGTTCAGTTCCAATAAAATTCTTGGTAAACTGTTTATACAATTATTAATATAGCTTTAACACTATTTAAACATCATTGTGGTATACTACATTACATGCAGTCCTCGGTTATCCGACACAACGTTCCTCCATTACAATTCGGATTACGAAACGCGTTTTCTCATAGGAGCAAAGTATGCGAAATTGATTTTCGGTCATACCGAAACCACAGTAGGCTGTGGTTTCGGTTAAAGTTAGATTCTTCTTTCCCAGGAGCCAGAAAACTGTATACTCCGAGTTTTTGAGTTATTTTCCTCAGTTTGAATCTATGCCCCGTCAGGTTTGTAATCTAAGCAAGAGGAAGAATCCCATCAGCATTGAGCCTGCTCAATCCATTCAAGGCTTTATACACCTCATTCAGATCGCCTCGCAGGTGTCGAGTCTCCAAACGCTGTAATTTTCAGAAAAATTTGTTCTCCTCACCAGCTTTGTTGCCCTTCTCTGTACTCGTTCTAGCAACTCTACATCTTTCCTAAAATGAGGCTTTCAGACCTGTACGCAGTACTCAAGGTGTGGCCTGACCATTTCCTTATACAAGGGGATAATCACCTCCTTATCCCTGCTCGCAAAATTCCTGTATTTCATTGACAAGACCCCTTGACTCACTCTGGTAGCCCGTCTGCGCTGCTCAGAAAGCTTCATATCTGACTGCACTATTACCCCCAGGTCTCTTCCATTCTCCACTACCCTGAGTGTAACACTACCTAGTTGGTACATTTCTCTGGGGTTACTGCTACCCATATGCAGTACTTTGCATTTATTAATGTTAAACTTCAGTTTCCATTTCTCATCCCATTTTCCCAACTTTTCCAGATCCTGTTGCATCAGCATACTGTCATTACTGTTATTAACAATCCTGCCAACCTTTCTATCATCTGAAAACTTTGACATTAAGCTTGATATACCTTCATCAATATCATTGATAAATATACAAAAGAACAATGGGCCCAACACCGAACCCTGAGGGACACCACTAATAACATTAGTCCACGAAGAGCAGTATCTATTGATTACCACTGGCTGTCTTCTCTCATTCAACCATCCTTTTATCCATTGCAGGAACTTGCCATACTGCTCCAATTTGTACAGTAGTCTTCCATGTGCAACAGTATCAAAAGCTTTCCTGAAATCAAGTATAAGAAGGAAAAAAAAAAAGAAAAAGGTAAACTGCAGCCATTATCAACCCATTGCAGGATGGACGTCTCCTCAACAATTCATGTTGAGGAGACGTCAACAATTAATTTCCCTCAACAATTCATGTTGAGGGAAATGGACCATAATCTGCCACGCTGGTCCAGTACGGGTTGGCAAATCGACCGTATTTAGCAGTCAGGGGCTCGAATCTCGCTCTACTCAAGGAGCGTGTGCTACTACTCCTGCTCCTGATCACTCGGCTACGGAATCCAAGTTTATGATATCAAAATTATTTTTTGCATCCAGTTCCTTTGTGACCACGTCATTGTATCCAATCAAATTGGTCAGACAAGACTTCCTTTTAACAAACCCATGCCGTGTCTGAATTATTTCTGCTGTCTTGTCTAGATGATCCTGCAATGCATCTTTACCCAATGACTCCATTATTTTCCCTGGAACTGAAGTCAAGCTAATAGGTCTGTAATTACTCGTGTTACCCACTGATCCCCCTTTGTGAATTGGAGATACATTTGCACATCTCCAGTCCGTGGGGACTTCCCCACTTTCTGTATACTGTATTTATTCGCTCCAAATCACAAACGTCTTAAATACATAAAATAATGTACACTGCCTGAAATAAGTCATGTAACATTTGTTGTTGTTATTTGGTTTTTAGGAGCATTAGCAACTAAGGCCATATTGCTCCGGGGATTTGCGGTGGTCATTCCCTGACTTTTCCGCATCCTACGTATTTGTTGGTCACGGGCTCGAACCCCGGTCTAATCAAGAAGCGTGTGCTACGCACTGCTGCTCCTGCGCACCTGGCTACGGAGGCGCCATAAGTCATGTAACACTCAATTAATAGGGACTATGTAGCACCTTAAGGCATCGTAATTTCCTTTTCTGAAATTATAACCCATGCCTTTGCCTTTAATTACTGCTCTCTCTCTCTCTCTCTCTCTCTCTCTCTCTCTCTCTCTCTCTTCATCGTCCACCGTAGAACTCCGTGATCACTTCCTACTACTGGTTCCTGTACACTCAGCGCTATGTCATCTGGTTCATGGGTGATGATCATGTATAGAATATTCCTTTCTCTAGTACTTTCCCTGACATGTTAGTATAAATAAAAATCATCCAGTTGATTTAAAAATTTTGTCCCCCAGGTATAGTTTCCTTCCATTTGTTCCAAGAGGCAAATTAAAATCACGCATAATAAGACATCGACGCTTACTTGCCCGTTCCATTTGAATGCTGTCTCTCATCATAGTCTTCACAATCACCTGGCCTGTACATTACTCCTACTCTCATTATACTTTTGCTTCCAACTATCTCACACCATACAGATTCTATACTAGCATGCGAAACGTCTGAATCCGGGAAAGCTTTCGTCTCGCTCAGTTTGTTTTTGATAAGAAGCAGACAAGGTATCCTATTATGTCAGCGTTACTTATCCTAACCAACAGTTCAAATTCACTCATTTTATTGACGACACTTCTGACATTACTGTATAAACAATTAAGACTTAGTGTTCTTTTATAGTTAACTACCCTGACACACTTAAAGTTATTTAAGCTGGTTTCCCTGACATTAGCTACCCGCTCATTTGAAACGTTTCTGCCCTCAGAACATCTTGCTACGTTGTGTTGCGGCAATAAACAAGAACTCTTGAGGTATGTGAACGCGTTACTTTGACCAGTATTGTCAGATAAACGCGTATATATATATTGCCCATTCCCCTCCAAACTAGCAGTTTCCCCTGAACCTTTAAGGTATCCTCAATAATACTGGCAAAAACCCTTGCAACACCTTTGTTTATGTGTATCCTGTCTCTACAGAACATTCTTTCTACCGAAAAGTGCAGGCCAAGCTGATAAAAATTTCTTCCCAAAAGCCTTGCAGAATCCTTCAAGTCTTGAGTTAATCCACAAGGCTTTCAGCATATAATCCCTCCTATCGTGCCTGGGCAGAATTGCAGGCACATAGACATCGTGACCTAACTCGCGGCGTCGCATTGTGACCTTACTTACTTACACGGAACGTCATGCGTCGAGTAGTATATTGGCTTAAAATCACTGAGGGTGTTCTGTTTTCAATCTTTATCTTTCTCAACTAGAATTTTTTTTTTTTACAATAATGACGTGTACACACCTTGAATAGAATATCTAGCTGGTTGATATAAGCAACACAAGTAAAACAATCGGCTACTAAAAGGCACATTATTAAAAATAACAATAACATTTTACCTTAAATATAAATCCTATTTTAATTTCTGTCATACAGATCCCGACACATCAGCATAATCGCATGTTCGGAAAATATGTGATGCACTTATGCCAAGAGAGTTTAGAAGTCAGGGTAATCCCTTATAGAGATATGATCTTGTCTAGAAATCTGAGTGTCACTCAAGATGAGCATACGACTGTAGACTTTTTGCGAGAAATAAAATAACATTGAGTTTTAGAATGATTGAAGTTAAGTTTTCTTCGCGCTGCTGGAGAATTACCTGGAGATCAGAATTTAAGGGATTCGTGATGGATATTATGAGAAATAAGACAGGACTGAGTTTTAGAAAAATTGATAATATACAAAAGGAAAAGGGCGAGAAAAAGAACTAAACCCTGGGCACACCAGTATTAGTGAAAAAGTTAGATGACAGAATGTCGTCTACCATAACCTGCAGTGAGCGTTCAAAGAGAAAACTAGATACCCAGTTGCAAAAAACGGTCGGAGGCCATATGATGGGAGTTTATTTAGGAGACCTTTATGCCAAACCCGATCAAAAGTCTTAAAAATATCAAGAGCAACTCCTTGAGTTTCACCAAATCTTCAGATTCTCTTCCTTTTCTTTTGTTCTATATTCGTTTCCTGCCATATACTGTGTTTCGAATTTGTAGTTATTTCTACAATTCCCCAAACACGCGACTGCAGATTGTTTTAAAAGGTATTCTCCTAAAGTGAAGTCAGAGATAACGGATTTCTCTTTAAAAATAGCCCTTTTCCCAACGAAAGTGAAGTTTGGTGAGCTGTTTTTTTTTATTATTATTTTTTTTTTATTCACACACTGAAGAGTTAATCTATGTGGAACGAGATTCTCACGATTTTTCTCTTGAAAACTCGAGTGTTTTTCATTCTTCAAAACAGGAATGAATTAGTTATCTCGGGTATAAAAAAAGCTACTCAGCCCAGAACTTCGAAAGCTTATTCCGGTTTTGTTTTGTTTTTCTGTGCAGGTTTTATTTCTGTGGTATATTTTATGTCTGTAGCAGTTGTTACCGTCATTGCGTTTCATTACAATAAATTTAAGTTTTTCTACTCTGTTGTAGATAATTTTGTAGTTTAGAATTGCCTTCGTGGGGAGCACAGTTAGAAGGATCGCCGTCCTCCCCACACCGGGTGGAAAAGACCTGAGTTCGAATTTCGTCGATGACGGGAGGAATTTTTATGGGTCTTTTTCAAAACGTGGCTGAGTTAGTCAGTCTCAAGCGAGTGATGCATGGTTTTTTCTCCCAGAAACTCGTGTTTTTCGTCCAGAAACCTCAGAACGCATGCAATTTACAGACAATATACACGGAGCAACATGGCCTTAGTTGCCGATGCTCCTAAAACCCAACATATTCTAGATTTGTTTTTTTTTTTTTTTTTTTTTTTTTATGTTATGTGCATAGACTTAAGTATTTAGGGGTAGTGAGTATTATTTGTTTATATACTTGGAAGCTTAGGTGAGTCGACAGTATAAATTTAATGCAGCCACTTGAACAGAGACAAGATTTTAATTGTGGTTATATGAATTCGGGAAAACCTTCCGATTACCTAATAAAATATGTAGGCTTTTTTGTTAACTTTATGCATCATGAATAGTCGAACTAATAGAACAAACTTATCCACGAATAGATGTAAACCTCCTGAAAACGGTCTCGTTCGTTTTACATATATACGTGGTTTCCGTTCCCATCTGTGATAGTCATTTCTACGTACAGTTAGCCAAGCCTCACTAACTTTTTATAACTGTCTCGATTTTCGGTTACTTCAAACACTATTCATTTCAGTTGCCCCGTTACGCGTATTCGCTCTATGAATCCTTCAAAGGTAGTATTTGTAAATATGTCCGCTCTAATTTTCCATGTCAGAAACTTTCTATTTTGGAATCTCCTCTTTTTGATTTACTCTGGCTTAAAATCTCTCTGCCCCATTCTGTGAAATTCATCCATTGTCTCTATTGTTCTTACAAACCCTCGTGGATAGCACAGTTGGTATAATCATCGTCCTTCCCATACCGGGTTGAAAAGACATGAGTTCGAATCCTGTCAATGACGTGAGGAATTTTTATGAGCGTTTCTCACAACCTGACTGAATTATTTGGTCTCAGGCGAGGGTAGCATGGTGTTTTTTTCTCCAGGAAGCTCGGTTTTTTCGTCCAGCAAACAGCAAATTGACCACAGAACACATGGAATTTACAGACATTATATGGCGCAATGAAGCCTAAGTTCCTGATGCTCCTAAAACTGTACAACCAACCAACGTTCTTCCAACTGCATTGATAACTCTCAGTTCCTTGACTTCCTTTCTTTTAAACTCAAAATTCTTCAGTCTAAGCTGCTGACAGACTCCTCTTGCCGATGTGTGCATTTATGTGTGCATATATGCACACCCGGTTTCTGGAAGCATCTTCAGTCTAAATTTTAACAGTGGTGTAATTTTTCTTGGAAATTTTAATGTTCACAACTGAGGTTTAGCTACAGTTTTCTGCATACATGGACCTAGTTGGTCGACATGCTGAGGCGTTTGCGATTACAAATGAACTGACACACATTTACCTACCAAAATACCAAACAATTCTAAATCTTTTTCACTTGATCTTTTTCTCTCCAACAACTCTTCCAAATATTAGTGTTAATGGTCCTGTACTCCGGATCATAATTACTTGATGGTCTCTCTCTCTCTCTCTCTCTCTCTCTCTCTCTCTCTTTCTCATGGCCATTCTAAATCTTGTATTTTTTGACATTACAGTGTCTGATGAAGAATGGAAATTCGTGATCTGCGTGATTTCTATTCTTCTTTTCTTCGGTTGAATTACTGTTTTAAATCTTCGGATCACACTGTTTGCTCAGATTGTGTCAGTGAAATTATTATTATTTTAGGGAGCTACTTGGAAGTTAGCGAAACTTCTAGAGATTTTCTCGAGATTTCTACGAGTTTTCAGAATTATAACTTTCTCGCAATAAATGCACTGTTCGGAACTACTGTGATTTTCTTCATAAAAATAATCAGAGGGTTGATAGTATACATAATTAAATTACAAAGAGAGATGTAGTAAATATATAAATCATTTGATCAATTAATGTTTAATTATACTGTTACACACCGCACAGCTGAAAAGCACTGAGTGTTCCATATTTTTGTGCACTGAATTTAAATCCAGACGTATTTAAATATGTCTGTATTTAAATAAGCCATCTAATTATAATAGAAAGGAAGAATTGTATAGTTTATAAATAGGAAAAATTTGTTACGTAATAATAATAAAAAAAACAAGAGAACACTTTTTCGAACTATTACTGCCCCGATATAGATATTAAAAAAAATGAAAAGACATTAAAGTATGATCATTAATGATAACTTCAGTCTTCGAAAGTAAAGCTATCTTATTTTCTTTCGATAACTTTCCTCGGTACCAAAGATTTTGAAAATAATGTTCAAAGAAATATATTAAAAATCTCATCATATAAGAACTAAATGACAAATCACTTTCAATAGTTGCTTTAGCAAGAACATTAGGATAAATGAGAATCTTTTCGCAACAAAAAATAAACGGAGATGATGTTGGTTATTTAATAGAGCTATCATCTATCTTATTTAATCCGAATAAAATGCCATCGAAACTTTCCTAATTGACAAATAGGCCATTTCGTAAAGGACATCAGCTCTCGAGTCTGGAAAACCCATGCCTTCTGAGCACTAACTTTTTTTTCTTCAAATGTGCTCTGATTGTCATTTTATTTTGACACAAACAAAAGTATATGATTTATCGACCATTATTTAAAGAAGCGTATCGTCAGTGAATTGGAGGTTAAGATCAATCTACGAAAAGAAGCATTTCTGATAGTCTTCAGCTGCAGAAAATTTTTATCGCTTATACAATCCTCTTCAGTAACACGACTACTTAATGGATCAACACATCTGTAAACTGTTTCTGTTTGGAACTTTCCGGTGGAACACGCACACAACACAAAACTAACAATGCATATTTCTTCTTTCCAACACCAACCATCCCACATGAATGTCTTTTGTATAAATTTGAACAATGCCGTTGATGAGACGATATTATGGTGTATGAAAGGTTGGTTAAAATTGGCAGAAAACAAGGGTAAATGGTTGTTGCCTTTTGTGGACAACGGTTTGGAGTAGGATATCACAGACAGTACTGGGTCGCTTGTTATTTCTGATATTTGTTAATGAGTATGCGGATGATATAAATATTGGAAAGGATACGATAGTAACCAATGTATACAGATTCAAGAAACCTAAACAAATTATTTAATTGAATTGATCATAAAAGTGCAGTTAAAGTAGAAATACAAGGTTCTGCATTTGTGCAACAGTAATCCCAGTTTATCTTATTATTTGGAAGCAACGAACTTAAGATACTTGATTATGAAAAATACTCAGATGTAAAGTTCGACTTTTAAGGTCTCAACTTAAAATCAAAATTTTTGCTAATGTGAATAAAGAGAATATTTCATTGCCTCTTTGCTCTTTATATTAAAGCCTTGGTTCGGCCACGTCGTGAATATACAGGGTTTATTATAACATGTGGGTCGTACTTTTTTTTCAATCGATTCTGGACCTGAAAACAGTGAAAACAAATTATATAAACATGTTGGTGACATGTTTATATAATTTTAACAATAAATTAAATTAATAAATTAACATGTCTTTATTTTAAATAAATAAGAACATGTACCTAGTATAACTAAACAGTTTACATAGTATGTGTCTACTTACTCTTATTTATTATTTTATTTTTTACCATTGAAAACTCTGTAGTCATTTTTTAAAACTCAAACAGCCATATCTTCGTAATCGTTCAGAATTGGGCACTTGCTTATATAAACTTATTTCGCTATTTTCGAGTCCTGATTCGATCCTGAAAGTGAACATGTTATAAAATACCTGTACTGTATATACAGGTTCGGAGCTTCCATTTAAAGGATGCCAATCTGTTGTGAGAGGTGTTCTGAAGAGCAAAAAGATTAATTATTGGTATAATGAAGTATTCAGTGGTGGGGGGAGCTTGAGTATATTAAATAATTGAGGTCTTTTTCGTTTCTCAGGTGTACAGACTAGAGTGCATGTAGTAAAGCAGCAGAATACTGCCTGGATATAAGAAAAATTTCTTCTAGCCAAGAGGTCATCTCTCCGAACAAATTAATAAGTAAACTTGTAGAACTAGAGCTTATAAATCTATAAAGGAATTTGACAAGTAAGTGGATGAAATAAAGTGATTTGTTTTAACGGGTGATAAGCCTAGTTTTATTGCATAAATTTTCCTTTATAGATAATAATAATACCAATTATATGAACGCGGAATTGAGCTGTTTCGTCTCAGAATTAATTTTTTTTATGTGAAACTGTTGCAAAAGAGGAATGGCTTATTTTTATAAACACCATGAAAGAATTTCACTCCTAAGCAGTAGGTTTGTAACTTTGAAGATGTCAAATTTAGTAGAAGACATTGAATGTAATATGCAAAAACGTTTTTTGTGCAAAAGTTAAGTATGAAAAAATATATGAATTCTAGCCTCTCTCTCTCTCTATATATATATATATATATATATATATATATATATGACCGTGGTCATAATCGAAGTGGTCCCTGCACGCCTCCGCGTGGCCAGGGTCAGGGGGCAGGATACCAGTTGTCCGCTGGCTGCGAAGTCGCCAGATGCCGGCACTCAACATAACCCCACACCTGGTGGGAAAGGCTCAGGTTCGAATCCCGTCCATGACGCGAGAATCTTTAATAGGCTTTTTTCACTCCGTGGCTGAGTTAGTCGGTCTCAGGTGTAGATAGCAAGGTTCCCCCCGAGAAACGGGTTTTTTCGTCCAGCAAAACTGGCAAATCGATCAGAGAACATACGCAATTTACAGACAGAAATACGGGTTTATGTAATCAATTACGGATAACCCTAATATATTAATTTAATAAAACACTCTACATAACAACACACATACTTACACTTAATTATTGTTGTAATCTTGACAGTGAATAGAAAGCACTTTTTCTGATACGAGCATAATGCGTGCACTGTTCATTGCCACTTATTGTCAAACATATACTTCTATATTGTGCGCATTATTCTCGTATCAGAAAAAGTGCTTTCTATTAACTGTCAAGATTACAACAATAATTATATCACTTGTCCGTATTATTGGAAATAATGCGAATCTAAATGAGCTATTCAGTTTTCTCAGGCAAATACGAATATATGAATTCCTATGATACGAACATCGGACCGATTAAATACATAAAATTATAATATAAGAATAGGCACATTTTGGTCCCAGTTGCCCTTGTGCCCAAAAACAATCATACCAATACCAATGCTACAGCGTAAGGCCGCGTTAACGCTACGGTCAAACTGGCCATGGCCCTCACCCGGAGAGGGGCCACATTTTCTGTGTAAATATTTTATAAAGTAGTGATAAAAATTTCTAATACTACTAATAATAATAAACCAAGAAAACGTGTAATATAAAAGCATACTTAAACTTAACTTGTTAAGTGTTTAAATTTTATTGTTATACCTTTTTATTGTACAATAAATAAGTTAAAAGTTTCTATTTAATTGTTTTTATTGTTACTTTAATTTTCATGTCAGAAAACATAAAACATTTTTGACCTCTATATATATATATATATATATATATATATATATATTAAAGCAAAAACAGCTTTAATAGTGAGACCAATAGGAGAGTTGGTCTCATGGCATACCCGATGGTTTCTTTAACACATTACACGGGGGTTTGTGTGCCTCCCCCCCCCCCTCTCTTATCCCGGCCATCTCCTGACCCTCATTCGTTCACCACTCATACCGAAGTGCGGAAACCGCGTCCATCACCTAACACTACTGAATTTAATCATTTATTCCTGCAATTCCTCTTAATATTATCATAAACTTTAGTCAAAGTCGGATTGTTCTTTCTTGGTGTTCCGATTTCCCTTTCCTTTAGTGTATGTGTGTTGTGTAATGGGTGGATAACTGCCGCACAATTATCATTATTTTTATTCGTAAAACATCCCAGGTTTTCCAAGAATAGGATAAAAACCTAAAGTGTGTTAATCAAGTTTAATATCCTATATACTATTTACAAACTTTTATTGCTGTTTACTTTATTTTATATTATTAAAAATAATTTTAAATATGAAAAATACGTTTAAAAAAAATAACAGAACCTAACTTTCGGCCATCTCTTCCACCAGGGTGCCTAAGATGCCGCAGCTGGTGAGAAGGATAAATAAATATAATTTCAACTGCGATAGGTAAAAATACACACAGGTTTCTTCGAAGCTCAGAACGCCAGCAGTCTGATTGGTCATAGACCTAATTCATCTCTTTTCAGTTTTTAATACTGTATTAGCATCCTGCAAAGTGTTTTTTTCTAGAATATTTAAATTTATTCATGCTTCCCTATTTTAGTTTGTCTTCAGTTAGAATCAGTATGGCATTATGAAGGTCATCTTGCGTCCATGATCCTCGATTACGCTTTTTTATAAATTCTATTCATTTCACTAAAACAAAATAGCAAAATATAAAACTGTTTCGCTGGCCGGGTAAAACAGTGTCGTGGTCAGGACTCAGTCCTCGACAAGATTTTATCCTGCCCGTGAAAAGAATTTTGAAAATTATCTCTGGTAAAATTAGACATTATCCAGGCAAAATATGGAATTATAACTTTGCATCATATCAGTAAGTTTCAAGACTGCGCTAATATAAGCATGCACCCCCAACGTTTTGATAGACACGGCTGAAAATCCTTCGAAATCACTTCTAGAAGTGTAGATGGTAAACTTTACTTTTATTTATATGCATTATTGAATATAAATTTAAAAATATTTTCTTATAAAGCTTAAATGCTGCAGTTAAGTTATTTTTTGAGGAAGATATTGTGTAGCTTCAATTAGCTCTTATGGAGCAAACCTGTATAATGTTAAAACAAATTCTTTTCTTACCCAGCCCGCGGAGTCTCAGAAAATCCCCAGTGCGGTCCTTCAACATGAAAGGTTGAATATTACTGTTCTCGATAATGCTCCATTTTTCTAGGGCTGATGGAAATTTGACGTGAATGGTTATACACATTTCAGCAACAGGATCATAAAGTGATGATCTGAAGCTTAATAGCTTGGGTTGATGAGAATAGTGTGCTACGACTGCAGTGGTTGTCTGAAAACCCTATTTTCCATTGAGAATCAGTGGGATGAATTGGAGAGGAGCGTGCAAGATCGGCTGTGAAGGCTGACTTCACATTCAGCGATGAAATGTTTCCTGTGTCACAAATGGCAAAATGTTTCTATTGAAATTTAAAATATTGGCAAAAAGTTTGGGGCGTTGGCTTTCTATTGGTATTAAATCAATGTTTGATTCTCCGTGGACGTTTGAGAAGGTATGCGGTTGGTTGGGTAAGTTGTGCAGATTTAAATTGTAGGTGAATAAAAATTCCTCCAAAATCCTACCTCTGTTGTCCAAGACACTGCTGAACCATAAGAAAGATTTTGCGTTTGAATCAGTTGTAATTATTAAATATGTGGGATTTAAAATAGCAAACACCTGTTCTAGATATCTTTGTGATAAATTAATATCTGCTGATGGCGGACAATATAGTGACAGTAAGTAGAACGAGAAAGTTGATGTAGAGACTAAAATACAGGTGGAATTTTGATTACATAAGCCAGAGATAACAGTGATATCCAGCTTGTTGTTGAATATGACGATGGCAGATTTAGGATTTGTTGCAGAGGACTGGATGATTCTTGTAGTCATGGGATATCCCATAACTTTGGAAGATTGCCCATAAATGTGCTTGGAGACATAAGGTTCCTGAATGCATATTATATCAAATAAATTTTCTGTTGCAATGAGCCTGATCTCATCAGCAACGCATCTAGAGTGTTGTGCATTGATCTGCATGATTGTAAGTTGGAAGGGGCAGTCTGGTTCGCTGCCTAGCTATGCAGAGAGAGGCACACTGTCCGTCCTTGGTCTTGGGGTCGCTTGTACCGCTGGCTGTTCATTATGATTGCCAAACGATGGCATTACCAAGAGACCTGCGGGCCACATATCTGTGTTTAGATATCTTTCTATATTGGAACTTTTGATCTTAATCCGGAAAGAGGAATAGGATGGATGCCTGGTATGGACCTTTATGGGGGTACCGGGTATGTTGAGCTGCTTCAGAAGGTTTTCGATTTGTTCTACTGTTGTTTCCGGGCATAGTCGACTTATAAAAATGCTGGTAGGCCTTGCCCTCCTTCCTCTACGCTGCACTGTTTTGATACCCAATGTGTTCGGATTAGAGCCAATAACTGCATCACGATTATGAGCTGCTTGGGTGAAGAAGGTCTTGTCTTGCTTGGAAGTAACGTTACTGTTGATAGGTGTTGATTTCATTCTCCATGCTCTTGGTTCAACTGTCTTCTTAGAACTATTTTCAAACGGCATGTTGTGACCATCAGTTGTATTTGTTGCATTACTGTCCATTGTTGGTCGGAAGTAATGCTGTTGTATGTTTTGCTGCAGATAGCTCGATTTGGGCTGTTTGGAATTTTTGTAGTTCAGTTCTGAACCTCTGAGGGCCGCTTTAGTTGGTCTTTTGGTGTTCTGATGCGTTATTTCTCCTTGTGCAGCTGGTAACTGGTGTGTAGTCTGATTCGGTCTGTTTAGCTGAGAGGATCTGTCTCCTCTTAATAAGGAATCTGGAGTTTTTCTTTGTGTGATTTTTTTGATAAATTCTAAATAGTCAGAATTCCTCAGCATTTCTTCAAGAGGACTAGAGACCTCAAAAGCAGGTTTATTATTATTATTATTAATCGGCACCTGAGGTTGCTGCGGTACAGTCTCACTGGGCGCGGAAGAGACAGGATCTGATGTTTGAGTACCCACTTCCCTTTTGAGTATGACTTCCTTTTCTTTTCTTGAGCTATTCGGGGTTCTTGGGTATGTTTCAAGAGTATCGGCTATTCTGTTAATGCCTTCAAGTATCATCTCAATGCCCTTTGTTTCATGCCCTTCTCTGTGCAATATTAAATCCTCAATTTTCTCGAGACGTTGTACCCAGTTTTCTAGTTTTTTCCCATTGGCCGATATATATTTTTTTAAAATTATTTATCTCGCTAATACAAGTGACATGAAATTCTGAATTTTTTCTTTTTTTATCTCTGTTTTTGCTACCGGGTTCAGAGATCGCAACAGATCGTGGTTTATGGTCTTCTGTGTGGGTTACTGCTCCGGGCGTCCTCGGTTCAGGTATGCCGTCCGAAGAATCAGGGTGTCCAATAATTGTAATATTATCTCGCGTATTCTTTGCTTTTCCAAGTGTTTTCTTCATTGTGGTTTTCCTGTACGGACAAGCCGGACAAAAATAAATCTGATCCCAAAGCATACAGACCCATCTCTCTTTTGGCAAACCTTGGCAAACTATTTGAAAGACTGTTAGCACCCAGAGTAGCAGATTTAATTGAAGGCCAAAACTTAATGTCTCCATCCCAATTTGGCTTCAAGAAGGGAAAATCCTGTGAAGACGCCTTGGTCTCTTTAGTTAACCACATATCAGCTTCGAGGGCTAAATATGAAATGGCCATATTCATTGACTTCGAGGGAGCTTTCGATTCCCTCTGGTGGGAGAGCGCTCTCAATCGTCTTACCAAAGCCAAGTGCTCTCAGCAACTATTCCAAGTTATTAGAAGCTACTTCCAAAATAGACTCATCCAAGTAATCTCAAAACAGCAATCTCTCTCAAGGACCATCTCAAGAGGATGCCCCCAGGGATCAGTTCTGGGGCCCCTCTTCTGGAACATAGTTCTGGACAGCTGGCTCACGCAAAAGCCTGACAATATCTCTGCCTTCGCCTACGCCGATGATTTGGTTCTTCTAATTCCAGGTCGATCACGTCTGCAACTAGAACAATCAGCCAATATAACTCTTTCTCAGCTAATCAAGTGGTCAAGTATACATAAACTACGAATATCTGCCACAAAAACAAAACTGATGATTTTTAAAGGCAAGTTAGATTATAGAAGACCTCCAAATGTAAAGATAGACGGAAAGCAAATCCCTTTTGTTCCTGAATTAAAACATCTTGGCGTAATTTTAGACGACAGGTTAACCTTCTCCTCTCATATTAATCACCTCGCCTCGAAGATTAAGAAGTTCACTGCAGCAGTTATCCGAATTTCCAAATCGGACTGGGGACTAAACAGGAAGACTCTCTTACTATATTATACAGCAGTATTCGTACCAATAACAACATATGCTTCGGGAGTCTGGTTCCATAGAGCCGTTAATGTTAAACTCCGTTCCAAGCTCATCTCCATTCAACGGATTATGCTGCTTGCCATGCTCCGGGCCTGCAGGACAGTGTCCTCTGCTGCTCTGCAGGTCCTTGCTGGAGTCTTACCACTAGACCTGCATGTAATTTTCAAAGGACTATGCTATCGTCTAAAGCACGGAGTTCCCGGCGAGATTCTCGGCATCTCATGCAACTTAACTGCTAACATCAAAGCCGAGAAACGGAGAATCTGGAATGAACTTATCAGTGTGTGGCAATCACGATGGGATTCCAGTACTACTGGTCAAGTCACCCACTCTTTTGTTCCTGCAGTTACCTTCCCTCTCAACAAGAGCGTCCGCCAATGGTTTCTCCTAGCCTAACAACATCGTATATACTTACTGGGCACGGCTCCATCAACTCCAAACTATTTCAATTTGGCTTGTCTGACACCAATCTCTGCTTGTGTGGTGCTGAGGAAACCTGGACGCACATTCTGTATCGCTGCAACCTGTACCACGATGACAGAAATACATTACAAGCTGCTGTCAGCAACTTCTCTGAAGGAAATGAAGTGGCGCTGACTGAAAATTCTCAATCGTTCTCAGCTCTACAACAGTTCTGCTCTGCTGTTTTCACTAAAAGATCTTCTCAAGTTTATCAACATATCAACAACAAGGAACCAACCCAACACCTGCAATGTCTATAGCCTCTTGAAACTGATATCGCCTGCCATCTATTCTCTTTTTTTTTTTTTTTTTTATTTTTTATTTTTATTATTAGCTGGTACCCCAGTTTGGGCAGCTGTGGATACAGGATTAGCTAACACCCATTGGTATATAGCACTACCTTCAGTGGGTGCAGTTTTCGTTCTTCCTAGGATAGGAAAAGACTGCTGTCTTGTGGTTCCTTGTGCCACAATTTATACTTCTAATTAGTTGCGTGATGTGATTTGCTCTGTGAACATGATACAGGTTCATCACACCTATAACATTGTAATTAACACGATCATATGTATATATCATTGTATGTATCATTTGTATATTGTATCATATATATATCATTGTATATATATCTATGCATGTACATAGCGGATTTGCCAGTTTCTGGCTAGGGGCCGCTTGCTGTTCTTTGTTAATAAAGAAGAAAAAAAAAAAAATATTGGTATTAAAGTCGTATGCTGCATCAATTTGGTGTGCTCGTACTGTCAATGTAAAATTTAAACAAAAACTATTATCAATACAAAGAATAATGTTGTTAACTATTTTGCGTGTTTGTAAGACTGTTTCGACTAATGCTCTACAGGTGATTGCGGGGGTATTGCCTTTGGATTTAACAGTCGTGTATAGAGCTTTTTGTTATTTTATAAGAAAAGGAATACAAATTACATTTCTGGGGATTACTAATGAAGTTTCTTCTGCAGTCAGCAAACAGAAGAAAGAAATTTTGGTGAAATTAATTAAATTATGGCAGGACCGTTGGGATTCCAGTAGTACTGGTAGAGTAACTTATATTTATTTATACCTAGTGTTGAATTTAATTTTAATAACAAATTGCATCGCTGGTTTTATCCAAGTATGGAATGCTCATATTTGATTACGGGGCATGGTTCCTTAAAAAGTAAGTTGCATCAGTTTAGTTTAGTGGAAGATCCTTACTGTGTTTGTGGAAGGTTGGAAACATGGGATCATATCTTATATGAATGCAATTTATATGATGAATTTAGATTAGACTTATTTAATTTGGTACCTAATTTTATTAGGGGTTCTGAATTAATTTGGCTGTCTAATGAAAGGAATTTTGTAGAATTTCAACGGTTTTGCAGGTTGACATTTAATAAAAGGAGTATACATGTTGTTACTAATACTGACTAAAGACCTGTTTTTTTTTTTTTTTTTTTTTTTTTCCTCCTCTGGATGGATAGGCATTCTGTCTTGGAGGCGGGGAAATTTTTTTTTTTTTTTTTTTTTTTGGCTGGCCTTGTGGAATGACCATGAGGCGGGATTGTTGCACTCACTAGTAAGATGTATTCTCCTAGTTGGTGCATTTTTTTTTTTTTTTTTTTTTTTTTTTTTGCTGGCTCTTGGGTGTGGGCACCCCAGGAGCGGGACTGCTGGCACCCACCAGTCTTGCACCCTTACTGGTGGGTGCGGGATTTAGGTGCAATATGCACAGCCAGAGTTAATAGATCCAGGCATAGCTCCTCGTGCCAGGGATGGGCACCAGGTGGTAATTGCCCAATAGACTATCACCTGGTGGCAGAGTAGCCTGTTTGACTTATAACACATTACACACACGTGTACACACACTTACACTAACAGGCCATTATGAGAATATGATATATGATAAATTGGTGGAGATGGATGTATGTCCGGGTGCCACCCTTCGACAGTTAAATACATACATACATACATACATACATATTGGTATTAAAGGCCAAATGTGGACCTACGCGAAATTAAAATTGCGTGTAGCATTTTTTGCATATTTTTGATTACTTATACTGTTTCTTAATTCCCAATACTTCCGATAACTTATATATATATATACTGAATCAAGTCCTTTCAAGTGCTGATAGGACTTGATTTCTCTGTGACCCTGGTCCCTGGTGATAGCTCAAAGTTGGGAACGGCTGATATAAGATTGTAGTTCGCATATGTGGCTATTGTTTTTTGAGTGGCTGAATATTTCTGTTAAATGATTGTGACTGACTTTATACTCAGACATTTTTACATTTCAGACATGTGAAGTAACGAATAAGCTTACGTTATCATCACGTTCCGTCATCAGTTCAGAGGTCACAGCCAGTAGTCTCCATTGTGCTGTATCTCTGCCTTTCTGAATGACTCCATCTGTGCTCGAAACCTGTCTACTCTTTCATAGCTTCTATTTTTTTTTCTTTCCCTGAGTCTTCTGTCGTCACTTTCACTTCCAGAGATAGTTTGGATTCCATATTTTGCTCTCTTTTATGATTTATTGAAGATAATCCATTTTAAGCTTCTGTATTTTATTGGGTAATTTTCATTTTGTACAAGTCTGTAGTAAAGAACACGATTCTATTGTAGACGTTTAAATCTACAACATATTATTATTCGGTGTACCCGTAAACTGCGGATTTTCATTCCCCAAAAGAGGCAAATCGACCATTAAATACACAGAAGAAGCAGACATTATACTGATACCTAATATCTTGAGTTATCGCTGTGCAAAATCTAAAATAACCATTTCAGTGCAGAGGGGGAGATTACCCACAGATTTCATTAATCGGTGGAGCAAGCAGTCGTTTTTTTGCAGAAAATTGCCTTTTATAAAATTGTTTCAATTGTTTCCAATTATCTTAATATACAGAATAAAGTTTTGAAATTATTGAACTCTCAGGAGTCGAACGGTTTTAAGTTGATTCTCTATAATCTTTATGTTGATCATATAGACTTACTCAGTGGACATATTTAAGTGCCAATACCGCCTTTCGTTTGATAGAAGAAGACCAAGAAGAGAATCTTGATTGCAATAATAATAATTATTATTATTATAAAGATGTACAAAATACAGTATATGTTGCAACCTACACGTCATGGTCACAGGCCAGGGGTTAAGAGCTTACCATTTTAATATTTTACTTATTTTACTAACTAAGATTTTACTTATTTTGTGATGTCACAAAATAAGAAAAAGTAATTAGAATCTTTGTCGGGATGGAAAGTCTGGCACGAATCCAGTTCTCAACATGCAGTTTTTAAGTAAACTCCCGCCAGGGACGTATATTCTCAGCAAGAAGTCGTAAATACTAAACACTTTCTGACAGGGAAAAATAGCGAAACAAACAGAAATATATAAGTAACTTCTCATTAGAATATAGAAAAGTAAAACGCCCACCTGATTTTGGTGTTGAAAAGAAATGATAACGACACAAACATTAAAATGCAAAACAAGGCTTAGATAAATTTTCTTTTCTTATAATAAAAACTGTAAAAATTAATGAGTGAACTTGAGCACAAATCAAGTCCCTTTACAGTAATTACAGTTGTAGTGAGAAAAATTTACCCTATTGTTTTTAGAGGTGGTAATTAGACCACTGATTTGACTCCTTTTATTAATATTCATTTGGACATGTGACAGGCTCTGCCCTTATAGAGATTGCGCTATTTAGCTACAGTTAGAGGTAGACGCTGCTCAAGAAGCCACTATTGGGGTGTTCCTAATGCAACGTTACTTCAGTGTAAATTGAAAATATGTGCAGTTTGTGATAGGGTTCTACGGTGGATAAAAGATGACAGTAAAGATGGGCTGGTTATAAATTGTTATAGTCTGTATTGGTCCGGGTCCCATTTAGAGTTCTGCAAGGTTCAGTGCTGAGACTCTTGTGTCTCAAATTTGTTAATGGTCATATCCTCGCTGCTAGAACAGTAGTTACAATCGCTGTCCTTCCGTGCCGTGCCATGTGGGGGAGGGAAGGAAAGCCTGGATGCGAATCCATTGACAAAAGTTGGAATTCTGGAATTTTCTAAGGGATTCTTATCGAGAGAGAGAGAGAGAGAGAGAGAGAGAGAGAGAGAGAGAGAGAGAGAGAGAGAGAGAGAGAGAGAGAGAGAGAGGTCCTTACATTACTTTCGTTTCAGATAGACGCTACTGTTTTAACTTTACACTTGAAAGAGGAGGACACATTTTCCTTAACATTCTTGCCTCCCTCGCACGAAAAATAAAGAAATAAATAAAATGAAATAATAATAATAACAAACGCTTCTCCCAATTTTTTGCATCTTATACTCATTTGTCGGGTCGAAGACTCATGTACAAATGGCAAAAACACCAAACATCCTTCATGAAGGAAGCAGTATTTGGTGGGGGGGTTAATATACGGATCAAGAGATCTTTTCACACTGAATATTGTCAGTTAGCTGTCAGTAAGCCATATTTCTGCGTTAATGAAATCCTGTTATGTGGATTGCTCGCCCATTTCCTAAATTTCATTTTTTGATATGCTGCCTTTAGTTTATATAAAAAGGATTACTGCCGTGAAGGATTTTGTGAAGTCTAGGTACCTGCGTATATCTTTGCATCTTACAAATAAAGATAGATCGTAAATATTTTCCTCATTGTCCAAGAATATCACACACACACACACACACACACACACATTGGTGTTCAAAGAAAGTGCATCACCCGTTAAAATTGTAATTGTCGTCCGAATAGCGTAAATATATGGCAATATTTCTTACAGATTGCATCAGCTGTTACTTTCAGCTATATAAGAACGCTCTGCAAGAGTTTCAGTCATTCCTTGCTTGTGTCAGAATGGCGAGTTACGTACAGTTGACGCCACGAAGAAAGAGTGCTATTGTTGCTTTACGTGAGGAAGGATGTTCTTCCCGCCATATTGCTTATAGAGTGTCTTGGAATCAGTCGACAGTGAGTAGATTTCTTTCAAAATTCAAGAATACTGATTCTGCCGATAGGAAAAAAGGAACCGGACGTAAACGAGTCTCTACGCCAAAACAGGACCGCGTTTTGAAGCGATTATGTCTTAAAAACCGTAAAGCTTCTTCATCTGAGCTGAAAAGAGAATGGGAAGAACATACAGGAGTGGTAGCAAGTGCAGTAACAGTCAGAAGACGCCTCTTCAAAAATGGACTTGTAGCCCGCCGTCCTAAGAGGAAGCCCCTCCTCACACAAAAATTGAAAAAGGCCCGATTAATTTGGTGTAAGGAGCATGTCAAATGGACCCCCGAGCAGTGGAAGTCAGTTATTTTCTCAGATGAGAAGAAATTCAACCTGCATGGCTCTGATGGAAGACAAACGATTCGCCGTAGACGTGTTGAAGAATGCCATCCAGACTGTATGGTGTCCACAGTGAAATTCCCTACTAGCCAAATGATATGGTGGTGCTTTTCGTATCGCGGAGTAGGTCACTTGCAGTTTATAAAAGGTTCCGTAAATGCCAATGGATACCTAGCTATATTGGAAGACAAATTGCTGCCAACCATTATAGACCAATTCAACCTGCCAAGTAACTTCATATTTCAGAACGACTCTGCTCCTTGTAATCTGGCGAAAAGTGTAAGTAGGCACTTCTGTAGTTACTTTAGCTTCATTTCTGCATTAGAGGTTCGACAGTAATGTGTTTGCATTTGTTACAGATGAAAAAATGGCTGGAAGAACGGTCCATTACAACTCTTAGCTGGCCAAGAAACAGCTCGGACCTGAATCTTATAGAGAACTGTTGGCATGCATCGTGTGGAATCTGCAGTTGCCAAAAAGAAACCAAAGACCCTTTGTGAACTTTTGGAAGCCATAATTCTTGTTTGGAACCATGAACTATCAGTTGATTATTTTCAGAAATTGATTTTCTCAATGCCTCGACAGTGTGCTGCTGTCATCAGAACCAGAAGCGGTTCGACTAAATATTAGTTTGCACCTAGTTAACATTTCATTTTGTTTTCCATTTAAAATGATAAACTGAAGCAAACTGAGGGCTTCCGATAACATTTCAGTCATAATTTTTGTATTTACCAAAACTGTTGTATAAAGGTTGCAAATGCTCATTTTGGAATATTTTGAGAGCAACTGACAAATATTACTTAGCTTTTCCTTAACTATTAATAAATATCTTTTGTTTGTATTTCTATTTGTGATGCTAGTCATTGATGTAACATAACATCGCGAAAAGATGTTAGAAATGTGAAATTCCTAGGTGATGCACTTTCTTTGAACACCAGTGTAGGTCGTCAGAATCGATAAGCCCTGCGAGAAGCGAATACAACGAAAACCGGTACTTAAATATAGAAGCATTGAAGAAAACAGAAGGGGGGACAATTTATTAATTAACAATCTAATAATTAACAGTAACTTGAATTTATATTATATATTTTTAACTTTATTCCTCTACTGGTCATTCTCGTGAATTAAGAAATTGACGCTGTGTGCTATAAGGAACGTGCGTTTGTAAGTTATCATTGGAGAAGAAAGAAAGTTCCACAGAGAATGCTGTCTAAAAATATCACGGTTTCACCACACTCTCTGGAGCAAGTCCAGGTGCAAGTAACACGCGCATCACTATAGAGAGAAGGGTCCTTTTCGCTGCTCATTGCTCACGTGGAATTGTATGTCATCCCCTGTGGGAAAAAATGATTTACTCATTTTGTTGTCTAACTCTTTTGTATATCCTTGAATGAGCTGTTTTAAGTTCGGATCACAGAAGTAAAGAATAAAGACAGCTATCGAGTTGGAGAAACTTTGTGCTGTATTATATTCGAATGTTCTTACAAAATTAGCATGCTTTTTATTTACTGTTTTTTGAGATTATCAAAAAATAAACTGGCTCATCGGTCTCTAGAAATAAGCAACCACATGTAATGCCTTTACAGTGTGTGTGGCCGCGCCTTTGTCCTTTCTTCACAGGTCTCTTAAAGCACAGATCATAGAGCGATTAAGTCAGGTATAACTTGTAGTTTGTGTGAAATTATTCTTTTCTTAACTACATCTTTTAGTTGCATTAGACCTTGGAATCATAAGATACACGGCGAATGTTATTAAAACTGGGTATTTGTACTAATGCCGTTATCACTGAGTATGGGAAATTCAAGTAAATGAAGGCGAAAGGCCACCGTAGCCAAGTGGTCAAACTAAAGGGTACATAAGTGCACGTGCCTTGAGTAATCGGATTTCAAGCCCGTGACCCCTGATTACGGTGCTGTTTGTTGTATTCTGTCTGTCTTGTGAACTCCTCTGACTGTGTGGTCGTCCCTGAGTATAAACAGAGAATTTATTTATTATTTTAACATGAAGCGGAATGGTGAGTTTATATGATCCCCCCCCCCCTCTCTCTCTCTCTCTCTCCTGAAATACTCTACAAATACGTTGCTCCCACTTTTAGACAATACAATCCAGAAAGGATCGTCTATATATCTGGTTAAATTTATAGTTATTAACGTTTAACTTATTAAATTTGTGGCTTAAAAATCGAATTATTCGTGTTTTATTCGATATTAACTGTTCATACTCCATTTTGTTCTGGATATCAAATCTCGATTTTTATAAAAAAATTTCATTTTATTCATAATCATAAATTGCAACGTTGGTGCTAGCTGTGTTGGAAAAGGCAAGGGAATTGATAGCGTTTGTTAGCTGCTGGTTTTAGGACTGTTTGGTTCTAAAACTTATTTCATGCCCTCAGTTCGCCATGCACTTGATTGTGAGGTAATGGCGACATTCCTTGAGAGGTCTGGGGAGCCTTTTCATCAATGCTGCTGGCTGTTATACGTTCTGGGTGTGCTGGAATGGGCCACAATCCTATAAGATGTGTATATGTTGAAGACTCTCTGCAAGCTATGGAGCTGTTAGACCCTCGTAAATATGCTCATTAGGGGAGCAAGGGAAAAGATTCCCTTCACTTGACTGGCTTTCATTTGTGTTGCTATTTGGTGAATTTGACTTTTTTTCAGTGTCACATTCTCTAGTCACGAGAGGATGCTGATAAAGATTGAATCTGTCAATTCTTCAGGTATACCTTGACCGGTCCGGTTTGTGTTGGCTTTAAGAAGGCTCGCGAACCATTTCATATTCTAACATGTGCGCCTACAGGTTGTGTCGATCAGTTGGGGGATCTCTCAGATGCCCTCAGAGTAACTAGCAATGGCATAGTTTTTTCCTCTCGACTGCCATCAACATTTGAAGATTTGGCAGTAATGGCCAGCCTGGATCAGGGCTGCATCCTTTTTACAGAGTATCACACCCTATTTTCATATGTTAGCTATCACTCAGGTTTTGGAATGAAACCGTACTCTGTTCCCCGGCTGAGTGTAGGGTAGAGAATACGGTTGCACTATCTCAGCGAGATAAACTAGAGAGCATTTATCAGCTCTACGTACACTGCAATATAGTATGCATGGACATTTCGTTAATTGGTTGGTTATGAGTCGTTTGGTTTACACTCATATAGTCAGTTGTAGCTGTTCAGACTTTTCATTTTGCTGATTCAGATAGAAATTAGGTATGTGTGTATGTGTTAAGTGACAAAGCAACTAAGGCTTAAGTTTGTAATGTCTGTAATTGTGTGTATTCTTCGATAAGTTTTCTGTTTTCTAAATGAAAATCCGAGTTTGGGGAGAAAAAACCATATAACCCTCACTCCTGTGATCGACTAACTCAGCGGCGTTGTGATAAAGACCCATAAAAATTCTTCGCGTCATTGACAGGATTCGAACTCGTGTCTTTTTCATCCGGTCCGGGAGGACAGTGATTACAATCATTGTGCTATCCGTGAGAGCCGTGTATAGGCAACGATTCAGAATCATAACCACAATGGATTTTAACGAGAGAAGAAATCTCTCGTGCAGGGAATGCACTAAGCGCGGACTTTGCCATGTGTTCTTGTGTGTTGACGTGCAGAAAGGTCCAGAATACCTGCTTCGGGCTACGTATGTCAGTTTTTTCCCCCATTCCCAAGGCTCGAGAGGCCTTAAATGAAATTTAAGGCCTCTCGAGCCTTAGCTACGTTGTGATTGCGCGTTTATTTGACATGCCGATGTAGTGCTTCTGAGAAACTTAAGAGTTTGATGTAGCAGAAGGGTAAGCGTAGGGGTAAGTTGTTCACGTGTTTGAGTTGACCGTGGTTGAGCCTCCTTGACCGCTAAGTACAGTAATGTTGAATCTCTGTCTTATGAACTTCTGTGATCCTACTTGGCCCGTCCTTGAGGTAAACAGAAAATTATTTTTGTTGTTGGTTTAGGGAGCATTTCACCATTGTGTATTATGTCTGTACCAGTGTGTGCTCACGGGGCGATTTTCATGTACGTACTGAAAAACTCGGAATAACTTACGGAGATAACCCCTCTCCCTCCGCCTGAGGAGCCAGTCTAACTGCAGCTCTGATTTGAATAGGAAAAATCCCTCCGGTGTATGACGGGACTCGAAACACGACATCCCCAAATGAGGATAAGTGCGGAAACCACTATACAGCCATTGAGAATACTGTACTTATTTATCAAAAAAGTGTATGGTCAGAAGCTGGTATTTTGGCTGGAACCACTCTGCTACTATTTAAGCTAAAATGACTATCAGCGGAGGAGGGGGAGGTACAGGAATTCCCTACAGACGAGACTTGCCTTTCTGTGTATTTTATAAGACGCTCAATGCCATCACCCTTTCAGTGCGGCTGACGCGGGTTAGGAAGATTTGTGTTAACTGTAGAGAACACAGACTGACTGGCCATTTTTTAGGCACATGTATTTATAGCGAATAGGTATCCCTTTAGCTCTCAGAACAGCTTGGCTTCGTTGTGGCATGGGCTCAAGGTGTCAGAAGCGTTTCTCAGCGATGTTAGTTCACGTTGACTCGATTTCTTCCCATAATTGTTACAAATCGGAGCATTGCAAATCTCTACTCCGAAGAGCTTGTTCTTCATAACACAGCTGCACACTTAGATTGCGTCTGTGACTGGGCAGGCCACCGCAGTAGGCTGAATGTTCCTGGAATTTTCATGTTCCTGGAACCAGTTCTGTAAAATTCTGGCTTTGTGACAGGATTCATTATCCTGTTGGAAAAATCAATTTGTAGATGGATAGAACTGCAGCCTCAAAGGGATATGTCTGGCCAGAAACAAAATCCAAATAACCAAATGCCATTCAAATGTTCCACTAGTAATACGGGACAAAACGAGCATCACGAAATCACTCCCCACACCAATACACCCCGCCACCAGCCTGCATTGTTGACACTTGGCAAGATCGGTCCATGGACTCATGCTGTTGGCGCCATATTCTAGTCTTCCATCGGCGTGAAACATTAAGAACGATGATTCGTTAGACCAGGCAGCCTTTTTCCGGTCTTCCAGTGTTGGTTTTCCTAAGCGCACAGTATCCTTACCTTCTTGTTCTTTGCTCATAGCATTTGAACCGCAGTACCACCACGGTTGGCTGGATGTTATTTGAAGAATCTAGAGACAATCGTACGTGAAAATCGTACGGGTTTTCATGTACGATTTCTCGAAGTATAGTGCCCTGTCGCAGGCTACTATACCTCGTTCAAGGGTCACTCTAATTTTTCCTCTTGCTTGCCGATAGGATATGTGAAAATCAGTGCTCATTCTCACACTGGTTTTCGCACGTACAACATCCTATATATATATATATATATATATATATATATATCCACAACATTGCGTGGATAGCATCTATGGTGGGTTTCAATAAATATTCAAAGTGCGTATTCAATAAATATAGCCTTTATATCATTAACACAATCGGATAATTTTTAACCATAGTATCCAATATTTAAACACACTACATCTTTAATATACTTACACAGTCCTTAATAATAAAAATAATTGAATATTAAAATAAAAGATTTGTGTCCTGCGCGAGCTGCTTAAAAAGCTGAAGGGTACATTAGACAGTGGATTAATCTTGTGCATCCGTTTCATTTCTTTTCTTTTATTGTAATGGAAGCTGTTAATAAAAAATTATTGTAAGGCGATTTTTTTTTTTTACTTTATGAATACCGCTGCTCCCCATAACACTTCCTAACAACAGCTTCAACTCCCACCCGAATTAGCCGACCGGGCTAGCCGAGTGGGTAAAGTACCTGCCCGGCAACCCAAAGGTCGCGGGTTCGATTCTCGCCTCGGGCTTGGATCAAAGTACTGCAAAAACTTTGGGAGGTGCAATATGGCCACAGAAGCCGATGCGCCAACAACTACCAAATCAAAAAAAAAAAAAAAAAAACCACCCGAATTATTTCTTTATGAAATACTCCAATTCAAGTTGCATTTTTAAATAAAAATTTATTGCATAACATTCTTAAGACTCCCCCCCCCCCAAACTCCTAACGCATTGTAATGTTTTGTTTTATCTAACCCCTTCCTTTCATGTGTTATGTAAGTTGAGTGACCCCCCCCGTAGTACTTCCTTTCCTTTTAATGAAACATGTCTTCCATTCCTAATAGGCTTACCTTTAAACTGTTTATCAAACAAACATTATTAATGTATATATACATTGGACGCTAAGGGGGAAAAAATCAAGCCATAGTTCAATTAGCTGTAAGCTGACACTAAACAAAGCTTGTTCAGAATTTTATGACAATTGCTAGCGTGCTTACTAGTAATCTGGGAGTCTGGCTCGCTGCATTAATGTTGTTCATTAATAACTCAAGAAGGATACGTGCACAGAAACTTTAAAAGAATTTTTCATCTGCAGAACACTTACATTGTTATCTGTTTTAAATGACCAACATAAGTTGGAAAAGAAATAAATAAATAAAAAAGAATAATCCTACGGTTTAGAACCAGAGATTTAAGTTAATAATGTTTCAATTTTTTTTTCTTTGTTTGTTACCTGTGACGTGTTTATATACATATGCCTTGTCAAAATGCTCAAGATGAATCTTCAGTCTTCACCTCTTTCTTGATGTGCGTATTTACGATAATTTGTCATCCAGTTTTAAGTTTTACTCCTATGAAAGAGAAATTTGTGTAGAATATAACAGTGGAGTATGCGTGACAACGGACTAATCTGTTTAACTGAACTAAAGTTTAAGTAACTTTCGGAACGAACTGCAATTCATTTTCATGTGTACATACTAAACTGTTTTAAAAAACTAAAAAGCCGCATACCCCAAAAAAAAACACTTTCTGTGGGGTCCCATTGCCAACTTAACTCACGTCACTATGGTAACCGTATACTCTGAAGTGACTAATTACTAAGTTTACGCTTTACCAGCTTGATTGGCGTGTGAAAGGTTGGCGCCAATTCAAAGAATGTAGTTCAGTGTCCCAAATGTGAAGGAGGGTTCATGAAACTGCTTGTGCTGTGGGCATTTTTGTGTTGGGACTGGATGAGACCCATTCACGATGGAAGGCTCAGTGCATACCGAGACTAGTTTTCTCCATGAAGACGGTATCGTTGTGTATCACATTACTGTTTTTCAGCATGTGGTATTAGTTACCTTGCAACTGGCATTCTTTTATTTCTTCAATGGAAGCATTAACCGTATTTAAAGAGAAATCACCTGGGGGACAGAGGATGAATTGAGATGAAAGTCAGTGATCTTCCTGGAATTGAGAGTTGAAACTCTAGTATGTGCAGACTTTATTGTGATTGAAGCGTGAAGGTACTTTCGTACGGTTATTACAGGGATGCAATCATACCTCATTGCCACTTTAAATATGGTGGCTAATCGTAAGTGTTGCCTAGGTGCTACACTGCTGTCAAAAGTATTGATAGATTTTAATATGGTATAGGACTGTGTAGCAAAGGTCACTGTTTTGTTGAACATTAAAATCTTTGCCATGAAACCAGACAAAATCAGTGCTGTAAGAACAACTTTGTGTAGAAAGTCACAATATTGCTCCTGCAAGGTATCATCCCTAAAAACTACCGATTACACTTGACAGCACAAAAAAAGTAGCCCCAAACCATCAGACTAATATTTCTGTGCTTCACATATGGGATGGGGCAGTCCTTTTTAAAACGTTATTCAGGTTGGCACCATACTCAAATTCTTCCGTTTGATTAGAACAATACATCAGAATTTATTTCTCTAAAGAATCCTTTTCCATTCTTCCAGTGACCCATTCCTTCGAGTGTGATATTACACTATTGCAACTGTGGTTGTGACCTAATTTTTGTGATGAAATGAGTGTGCACTGAGCTCTTCTATGGAACTCCTGTCACTGCAGCGCGCTACATGCCGTACGCGCACTGGTAACTGCTCTGCTCCGCTCCTGTTCATTCCTGCGCTGGCGACTAGCTCTGTGGATAGCGTTGCTTCTCTCTGACATTGTATATAAAAGGCCTCAGTTCAAAGTCGGTCTCCAAAAATGAATGCATACTCTTTGGGGAAGTGGGACTTTCCCGTTAAATAGGCGAAAAGACCGAAGTATATGTACAATTAACATGGTATAATTGGGGCCTCGTGGCCATATTTACTTCTTGCGTATTGAATACAATCTGAACTCACCCCTTTATATTTGTTTCCCTGTTGAATGATTCTTTGGAAACTTGCGGCGCGATTTTTCTGGATAATTCGGCCAACTGCGGAGAGTTCTTGTTAAAATGCATGATCTTGCTGATGCATTTATTTTAGTATGGCCGAATGTACATGCATGTAATGTTCTATATGGAGATTCTGGAATGTTGAACAACTCCAAAATCTTCCCTCTGGAATTCCGGCACATATCCATGTTTAGGTTTACTGAGCCCATTGCCAATGGCATGTCGATTGTAAATGGCATCTCTGCCTTCTTAAAATCCATTTATATCTCTCTCTGCTACAGCACTATTCCTGCAATATTTCTATCACTAACAGTTTGTATGAAATGTTCTTATTCGTTAGTGCTTCAATAATTTTGGTAACATAGTGTATCTACAGTACAAATAATCCTTTTAAACTTCACCTTTATCTAACTGAGGCAAATCCCTGGGGAGGACGACACTGGGAATACAGTTACTTTCCGCACCTGCAGCCTTCGCGGTTTCATGTGAATGTAATCTCTACAGTTGCATTCATCACATTATAAATTATAATTACAATGATTACACCTAATTGTCCTAGACTGAAATCAAGCAGTGGACCGAATTAAACAATTTGCTGCTCTTCTGGGGAAAGATTAGCGTGCACACATGTGCATGTCCCAGATACCAAAGAGGTTAGGCTACAGCAATATTGCAATATCTGTTTGTTTCACAGGATGACCTGAATGTCAGAAATGTACTGACAGCCATTCTTCTTTAGGTGTCTGAATGAATTGAACTTCACAAAAATACGAGATCGAATAGTTAAATTTTCCAGTTGGTTGAGATCCGGTAAAATACAAAAGAATTTACATTAATCATGAGCATTATTGGCTCTGTGAAGTGTCCATGAAACTGAGTGCAATTACCTGCTTGCTGGGTTTAAGTTCTCTGTTCCACGTAATAATTGTTATTCTAGTATCAAAGCATATTTGATTTTTGTTCTACATCTCCTCAATATGGTTTGCCATAGGCCTAATTTATTCCTAGACAAGTTGTTTAGGATTCATATTTCTCAGGGTCCACGACAACTCTCGGTACAGCATCTGTTTCATTAATTGTATTATCTGTTAAAATTACAAGCAGTTGCTTTAGAATACAGCAATTGACAGCCATTATGCTATTTGTAAGTGAAAAATAGCCTCAGTTAGAGGACTGATATCAGTCCTTATACTGATATTTTGACCATGGCCTTAAAATTTATATGTACCCTTAGTCACAGAACAGAGAATGTGTTTTTCTGTTCTTTTGAACAGTTAATGTATGCTTTTAATTTATTTGTTGTTTTATTTATTTTATTTATGTGCTAATTGCAAATGACGGAATTTTGGAATTTTTCCTGCCATATTTGCTGTTAAGTAAATATGACAGGAAGCTACCACCTTCGAAAGGTTCAGAGTGTGTTTAGAAGGATAATTATAATATATAATTTTAAGACAGTGTATGAACCACCCTTGGTAGGCGATTGCCAAATGGATTGTCCCCATCCTCTCTGCTACTATTACCTTGAGTGTTTTCTCTTGCTTTACTAGTGACCTTCTGGACAGACTACAACAGACACCCTTACGTCCTGATAACATTTTAATGCGCGTCGACATTAAAATGTTATCAGGACGTAAGGTTGTATGCCCAGTGTCGACATGATATCTGTATGTACTAACATTAACCCCCTCCCCTCCGACGACGCAGAAACCAGTCTTATCTCCCGTACTGACACTCTTCCTACACACACACACACACATATGGACCTCCCTACGCACCTTTCCGAAGATGACATCTTGGGCTCTGATGCGAGTCAATCATCGACCTCACAGTCGGGTAGCCCTACTTCTAGTTTCAAGGAGAGTTTCCCTTCAAACCAAGACTCTCAGCATGGGGAAGCCCCTTTCATCCTTGCAGAGGTCTTCATAGTGAATCTCGCACTAACTGCCATTTCAAGAGAGGCCACCTCTTGAAGTATAAGAATTTGCAGGAAAACCTACTACCGACATTCCCATCGTTCTGGATTTATTTTCAAACACGCCCCCGCCCACCATCGAGCGTAAATGTCGTTTTTCTGGAGCCTGACTTTGAGGACTCTGAACTTTTGTTGTCTTCAAGACTTGACCCTTGAATTTGACAGGGTCAGAAACATTCTCCTCAACAGTTATCCCCCAGAATTCAATTGCATTATCAAAAGATGTCCAACAGTTTAGGCAACCCCACCACCACCTAAGGACGACGGCGTAAGCCCACCCCATTTCATTTCATTTTCCCCTTACCACCCAAGTGGGGAAATCCATCATCGAACTAATAAATAGCACACCATAAAAGTATATTTTATAGGAAACCACAAGCTTTTCCTGATATTGAGGTCGTCCCTCTCCCTTCCCCGGAGGTGTTCAACCGCCTAGCGAGTAGATGGAGAGTGTGCTAAACGCTGCAACGAGCAGTCCGTATACATCACGCCTCGTAACTGAATATGCCGGAGCAACTCACACGAAAGAACTGGAGGGGGGAAGGGACATTGCTTTTCATAGCTCAGCAAGAGCCATAACTTAAACCTTAAAAGTCCTAAGCTGCAGGTGCGCAATAGTTCCCGAAGAAAGTTTCTGGACTACTAGCCCACCTTCACCGTTCCCCCTCCCCTACTGGATTACCCTATTACTCTACCTCACATGCCGTCCCAGGAGGAGGTACATCAGATCTCGTATTCCGCAGACACTCCACCTTGGTATCACCCTCCTCCCCCACATATAGAACTACTTTTGCCGGCACCAGGAGTCCCAAAGAGTTCAAGACAGACTTTTCCAGACAACTAGAAGCCAGCCAACGCACTAAGCTCCGTTCATTAACTCGATCACTGCTTATTAAAAACAGACAAACCAGAGCCGAACAGCATAACACAGCTTTTTTTCGGTGTTGCGAAAGTGATCAGAGACTGTCCGACTACCATAAACAGTAATTGTTTGCAACAACAAACTTGCTCTTTGTAAATACGTCTCCTGCAAGTTTCACTTAGACTATAACCCCGAAAATCCGAGACTATTACCTTTAATATTCAGGATTCTACTGATATATGTAGTGTTCGATTATTCGGTCTGTATTTCTAAGTTCAATAAATTATTTTTATTGTAGAATCCACGCAATGCAGTGTTCTACCTTTTATAATTCTTATTCCACTGTTTAATATAAATCAAACTGAATGGTTCATTACAATCAACTAATTATAACTGAAACATCATAATTAATATGAAATTAAAAATTAAGAGGGGACCTTGTTTTAGTTTCGGATTAGCATTAAGGTAACTCAGACCATTAGGAGTTAGTATATCGTCTAAATTCTAACGCCTTAAGCTCCTCATGTCATAAAGAAGATACGAACTAAACCTATTCAAACGGTGGCGATTGAAAAATCCACTCTATGCGCCAGTGGAGTCCCTAATTTCCGAGTATGGAAACCCGGGATTCTTCCAAGACTTGTTGGAAATATAAGTTTGGAAAATTGACGTAACTGCAGGAAAATACGCGAGCCCGGTTCGGAAGAAAGATGATTAGATTCTTTCGATCTGATACTTTTAGGAACGAAAATTCATAACATTAAAAAACAGTGGGATTACATTGCAAAATGTACTCATACAGAAACCTCTGATTAACAGAATTGTTAAGGGAACTAAATATTCAGACCTGTTTCTGAACATTGTAATATACTCTCTGAAGTCTTCCCCGCAAGAAATGAAAAAATCCAGTTTTGCTGTTATCCACTAGTATGCAAAATATGTACCTACAAAATCATTCGACATCACAGCTTAAGGTTCTTAATTTTTATATAAATGCCGATGGCAATATTGTATAAACTCACTAGGTGTCTGTGAAATGTGTTGCTAATATAAAAAGTGGAGTACCGGTGATTTTAAAAAGAATACCATTTATGTTGCGTTAGTAAAATAAAATCCATTAGAATATTCTGCTAATGATTTCGTAAGTGCGATGTGTTAGTTTCTTTTATATTAAATTGTGCAGAACAACTATTTTTCCGCAGAGGATGTAATCAATTTGTTTGCATTTATGTATTCGTAATTTAATGAAAAATCTATTAGAACCACCCGAATCGTACGAACTGGCGGTAATAATAATTCATTCTATCTTATTTAGGTCTACGGACATTAGCAGCAGGAACATAAAAAGTCCTGTAATGACCCACCATCTAAGACCATAAAAACAGCATTTGTTTAAAGCTTGGAATGAATTATACAGCTCTTATTCTCTCTCTTTTCTCTATCTCGTTTAATACTGCATAATTATGAATTTATTTATACTTTTTCGTTCAACAAATAATATAAATTTCCCCTCTCCCTTTAATAATACAATTGGAATTTTATACTAAACGTATATGTAATATGACGAAATATCTAAACACCAAGAAATTTTAATGAAAAATTTAAGTATACGAAAGTTAATAATTGCTAATTAGACTGTAATTAGGCTAATTTCATATTAACGTTATTCGAATATCTCGCAAACACCATAATTAACCGGTGCTGAGGGAATCTTAAAGTTTTTTTTTTCTTGTGTTTGCGTTCAGCTAACCAACGTAGGCAATTTACCATGGAATGAGGATAATTTGTTCGAATGCGTAAAATGCTAGAAATATTTTCTTGACAAGAGAACGCCGAGATGTAAACTATATTTATATCCCCCATACGTTTAACAGTCCTTCAAGATGCGAAGTGCCAGATTTTTATTCAGTCAGAATTTTTTTCTTTTAGAGATAGGAATACCAGAAGCCTGTCTAATGCTGAGCGGAATTTACTTAAAGGAGCTGTAGTAGAAATTGTTGCAGCCGAAAGTAGACAAGACACTTACGGATTCTATTCAATTATACTAAAATAAGCGGCATAATGGTAATAAAATCGAAATACAGGCGAGGCTCTCGAGAACGACAGTGGAGCAAGTGGCGCTGGCCCCCCGTATAGCCGTCCCAACTGAAGGATAAGACCACCAAGCCCAACTAATTGGAAGTGCTTCCTGCGCAACTGACCACCCAGGAAGAAAGAAACAACTAACGTTTGAAGTGAAGCATCGAAATGAATACGTTCATCATGCGAGCATACTACGAAGTAACCAAACTAGAGACCGATGTGACAGTGTACAGGATAAAACTACACACTACAAAGTGCCTCCACAGGAACCTAGTAGCAACAGGCCTCGCAGAGAGAACACTAACACTGTAGATCTTGTAGGACAGTCACCGGTTCCTCGACCAATAATAGTAAGACAATAACAAATTTTAAGAAATAAAAAATTCTACTTAGTAGGTTTGAAAATCGCTCTCACACAGTAAATAGCCTCTCTCCAAGCCTCTGTAACTTTTGTTGCATCGCCCTGTTGGAATGAATTTTCAAATTAAATTGCTATTTTTTACCATTTTTGCACTACTTCGGAATTGATGAGCATCCTTGTTATATTCATTTGCCAGGCTAGTTATTTAAACCTTGATGGTGGGGAGGATTAATAAATGTGATTAGTCCATTTTAGCAGTCGGTATTCAACTGAATACAAACGTTTCACATTAGAGGAAACGGGAAATCCAAAACTGCTGTTACATTAAAAAAACCGGTCATATTATTATTTCTCACCTGCTACCCTCCATAAGGGGTACTGGTACCAAGTGCATAGGGTGGTTGTTCTGTTTGGTGTTACTGTTGGTCTGACTATCTTAACAAGTGTTCCTTGCAGGTGTTCTCTGGGAGACCTATTGCTGCTAGGCTCCTATGTAGAGTCTTTGGCAACATACTGGTGGTTGGCATGATGATCTGAATGGTCGGTACATTTTGCATATGCCACATCTGTTTGACCTCCTATCTCTGTGTACTTCCTAATCTTTTCCTCGTAGGTTTATCATTTATCACTTCCATCATCTATGTTAATAATGGATTTCCATCATTAACATGGATGATAGAAGTGATCTTAGTTATCTTAGCATCACTGACATCCGGAAAATACTGTTTTTCTTGCTAACGTAAGCGACATACTCTGGCTAGCAGGTGATTGAGATGTTAATTGAACGAAAGTTTAGAGTCCACTATCACCACTCCCCTGCAGGTTAGTTAGTACTCAGGCGTTCCGATTCGACATAATGTATGGTAATATTGGATAGGACAAGAAATGAACTATGTCTGAAAGTGGTATTCTGTCCACATTAGCTGTCCCAATGACAACGAAACGCAATTCAGACCGACGAGAAAGAGATAAAGATTCCAATTAAGACACACCTTAATACTGCGGAGAATGGCTGATTATCTATACTGGCAATATCTGAAACATGATGATTTCTTGGATTGTAATAAATCTACGTAGTTCCTAATTTTATTAAGATTTATTGGTTAATTCAAGGATTATCAAACTTAGCGATTCCACAACCCTCTCAAATAATAAATGAATTTGTCAGGCCATCGTGAATAAAACTAATGATTACATTTGAATTAGAGTTGGCAAAGAAATAAATATGCCACTTACTTTTATAGTGGAGAGAAATTCTGTAGGTGATTGAAGGTCATTCGTTAGCTGGGCTCTTCTTTCTTGCTCCCTACCCACAAAGCAGTGCATTTCTTAGACCAACAGTTCATTAATGAGAAGGGGTTTTTGAATTGTAGCACGAATGCATCGCGGAACACGTACTGAATGGCCTTGACTCAAAATTCTCTCGACTTTAATAATTAAATTTTAATCTTCATATCAAATAAAACAATAATAGACTCACAGCTTCATAAAATTAAAGTTTCATTGGAAATAAAGAAAACATAAATCTAAAATCTGAGGCAAAATAAAAAAAAAAATTAATGTTAACTGCATATTTCATTAGCAGTTCTGACTGTCAGTACTAAGAAAATATCAGGAGCTGTTTTCCTGTATTTTATCATCAGCAGGATATAGCGAAACTTTTGTTTTAACTTCTAATGATAAACGCATAAAGTTTTATCTCATTTTATGTAAATATATTCTAAATTATTATAATTATGCACCGTTTGTATTAAAGTTATATCAAAACTCATTATGAACTTAACACGTGCTATCTATGCTGCTAAGTGAATAAAATATAGGCTACACCTCGACAGTGAATTCAAAATGGAAAAATCGATATCGTATTAAGGTACCTCTTATTAATATTTCGCAACAGACGACTCCTTCTTTCCCTCCCTCCTGACTTTTCTTCGCTGGAGACCTTCCGAGAAGTCCGTAAACACCTCAACCTCATGCTTATCAACAGACTTGCTATAGGTGAGTTCTAGGGAGTTACACTTTAACACATTCTTGAAAGACGGGGAGAGGGAGAGAGATGGGAAAGCTACGAGAGCTTGTAAGATACCATATCGAAGTGGAAAGGATTGCTTTAAAATGTGACATTCAGTGCATCTTTTAAATCATTTCTCTGAAATCAGTTCGCTTGATGAACGTACGGGTTGTTCCGTTTATGGTTAATACTTGTACTTATCATATTGATTACTGAATGAATTGTCATTAATGCTTACGCTCCCCAGTAAATATAAATACGAATCTATCTGTACTAATCCACTTGTTCGAATGGCATAGTAGTATATAGGGCTGTTACAAAGTCCTTATCTATTTCTAAAAAAATAAAAACTATGGAACGAAGCCTTATAGTTAAAATATTTTTACACAGTCAGGATTTAAGTATTTTTTGAGAAACAAAATATAGTTCTAGTGTTCGCCACCGGGGAAGGCAGGGTTTTGTTGTAATATAAAACACGGTTACAGAAATTGCCAATCATACAATGATATGGGTGGTTCCTTTTGTGGAATAAACCGATGATAATAATAATAACATTTTATTGGTCAACCTCGTTGATCTATAACTTTTAGTTGAAGAGGAATAATGTTATTTATACTCCCCTATAGCAGGTCTATTGAGATATTTAAAAGTTCATATCGAATATTTTCCTTTAAGGACCCTAAAGAAAGAGGGGGGGGTTATCTCTGTTAACATGGTCTTTCAAACACCCTATAGCCAAAAATCTTCAGGAATCAAGTGAGAAAACGTGGAAGCCAAGCATTGGACAAATTCCTACTGATTATTTTATTAGATACAAATGTTTTCACGCAGTGGAGAAGACACTGGTCGAGCGATATATAGCGGGCGTAGTATCATTTCTTCTGATGGGGTTTTCTAACACGTTGTCCAGTAACAGTTGTGGTTTCCATTCTATCGGATTAGAGTCGTTCGAAAAAAAATACTACACCATAGATAAATGAAGATAAAAGACCGCAAGGCCGCCACTCGAACTGTAATAATTGCCCATATATTTAGCTTCACATCAGAACTAATTATGATTCACGCCTCTCTCTCTCATTTCCTTATTATTTCTTCAGTAATATGTACGGTATACCCGATATTGTATTTTTCTCAAATAATTCTATCAAACCTTCCACATGGTGGACCAATGATTCTCGAATGCACGAAAACATACTATAGAACATTTTGCTGAAACTGCGCTCTCTCGCATGAAATATATGAAGATGCTGCAAATTATTTGTCTTATTTTTCGAAAAACACGGGACACTTGATTGCTGGCTATTATTTAAAAGGCTTTTAAATTCAAGGAATACATAGAACCTATACGAAGATTCTTGCAACGATCTTTTTTACAGTAACTTATCCAACTCCTGAAGATAAAATAAGAATACACCGAGTGGTCGTTTTGTTAAGTACGCATAAGTAATAGCGAGTAGGTCCCCCTTTAGTTCTCAATAGATCATGGATTCTTTGTAGTAAGGATTCAACGAGGCGTTGAAAGTGTACCACAGGGATGCTGAAAAACGTTGACTCAGTTTTCTTCCCAGATTTATTGCAAATTGGATGGTTGCTGCTCTTTGCTCCGAAGAGCTCGTTCATGCTCATCTCATATGTGCTCGACTGAATTGAAATCTAGTAACTGGAGGGGCCACTGGTAGGCCGAATTCACCCTGATATTTCTGGCTTTGTGACATGGCGCATTATCCTGTTGGAAGAACGCGTTCGTAGATGGATACACCGCAGACATGAAAGGATGTGCCTGGTCGGAAACAGTTTCCAGATAACCTGTGACACAGGTTAGATTTCCGTCTATTGCCGAAGTCATCTTCAATCCAGGCTATAGGCCTGACGTAGCCGAGTGATCAGGAGCGAGAGTGCATGGCACGCGTTCTTTGAGTGGACCGGGGTTCAAGCCCATGACTACTAAATACGATAAATATATTTGTATTGACGATTTATTGTAAACTCTACTGACTGGGTTGTCGTGCCGGAGTATAAACAGGAAATTTATAGTCAGCCAATCTCAGGAGGAAGAGGATGTAGCATTTTTTAGTTATTTTTATCCCGCACAACTGCAAATCAGCCCGTGAACACACTTTTTACAGACATAATACACATATGTTTATAAGTTGCGCTCAAAAGCCGTTAACGTATTATTATTTTATGAACCTCTGGCATCCAAATGTTGCTCTACTGGTATCAAGGGTGCATCAGAAAACGCTCCTCTCACCATTATTCCGCTACCACCACCACTACTACTCAGTAGAGTGCATTTTTGACATGTGGCAGGAGAGATTCACGGACTCGTACTGTTGTCACTATATTCCATTCATTACATCAGCTCGAAACAGCAGAAATCGGGATTTTTCAGATCAGGCAAATTTTTCCAGTCACCCACTGTGACCTCATGGGTAGTACAATTGGTAGAATCGCCGTCCTCCTCACACTGGCTAGAAAAAGAAAAAAAAAAAAAAACTGAGTTCGAATTCCATCGATGACGTGAGGAATTTTTTGGGCCTTTTTCACAGCGTGGCTGAGTTGGTCTCAGGCGATGATAGCATAGTTCTTTTTCTCGGTTTTTCGTCCAGCAAACATGCAAATCGACTAAAGAACACAAGCACTTTACAGACAGAAGATATACAACACAATATGACCTAAGTCGCTGATGCGCCTAAAAAACTCAACAACAGCAGTATCCCTCACTCTCAGGTGTTGATGCTCCTTATCCTACTGTAATCAGATCTTATAGTTTTTCCTTGCTAACAAGAGTTGAACCCGGTTCGGTCGTCGGCGGAAATACCCCATCCATGACAAGATGCGTCGTGTTGCGTTCCCTTTTGTTACAACTGTTGTATTGGCATTTTATGTTACTCTGCACAAGGCTTTCTACCCTCCGTTGGTTTCGCTCAACGGTTTCCAACCAAAGGGTCGTATTTGGCTGGATGTTTGGTTACTGGACCAATTTTGATAAACAAAACAGCAAAAGGTCAACAATTTTGATTTGTGAAATAAAAATATCACAGAATTTGCAGTTCAAGTTGGCTTGTTAAGCGACAAAGAAACTAAGGCGTTGGTATTTATGTAATTTCTGTATTCATTGGTCTGTTTTCTGTTTGCTGGACGAAAACAATGCAGCAGTGTTTTTGTAGTGCACAGTGGGCTCCGTAATAGTAGTAGAGAAACGTTTGGATGATACTGGTTATCCGGAAACTGATTCCGACCAGGCGCATCCCTTCATTGTTGCAGTGTCTTCATCTTAGAATTAATTCTTCCAATAAGATAATACATAATAATACGCAGAGGGCTTGAGTGTTCTAGGAACGGATAGTTGTAATAAGCGAAAGTCCCCAAGTCTTGAGTGAATTCAGCCTACTGTGATGGTCTATCCAGTCACTAGATCTCACTCCAATTGAACACCTGTTGGAAGAAGTGGAACGAGCTTTGCGCAGAAATAATCTGCCTGTCCAATTTGCAACAAATGTGGGAGGCAATTGAGTCAATATTGACTCAATTTGACCTGCTGAATTCCAGAAATTCTGTGATCTACTTGTTAAATAAATTTAGTACGAATAAAACTGTACAGAATGTAAGGGGGATCCGTTATATTGAAAAGATATCAAAGTAATGTTTACAGATGATTTTCCCAAATTCAATACTGTATTTACTGAATAAACAATATAAAAACTGTTCTTTTTTTCTGAGCGCTTAGTCAGATAAAATAAAAATTGTACTATACGAATAGTAAAACAAGTAAAGAATAATAAAGTGAAATAACAGTTCATAGGACAGACTGGCAAAAGGAATACCAATATAGGTATGATTTCATACCATTAACTTGCAATATGCAAGTTAATAGTATGTAATTAAGCGCAGTGATACTCCTAATATAGGCGTAAGCAGCTCCTCTAGTTAAGTGATTGACTGTATTAAGAAAGCATAGTTTCCAAATTTTGGCTATCGTAAAGTTCGTGGATAAGCAGGGGGCGGTAGTATTTCTATAAAAGATGCCAGCTGTAATGAAATGTCAAGCTCTGTCGTGTTTATTGAATACAAGTATATTTGAACAGTGAAATGGGTTTCAAGAAACTTGTTTTGGTAACAGGAAAGCAAAACGTAGGCATTGGACGAGCTATGATACAGATGCATCACTGCCAAAGATGGAACAAAGGGAACAGGTGGTCCTCAGTAGGAGATATGGCTACCCCTAACGTCGATGCAGGCTTGGCACCGCCTGTCCATACTTAGAAAAATGTTGTTGATAAGTTCTTGCGGTAACATCGTCCGTTCCTCTGTCAGCGCCACCTTCAGCTGGTGAACATTTTCTGGTGAGTGTGGACGTGCTGCTAGGCGTCTTCCCAGAGCGTCCCATATGTGTTCGATGGGATTTAGATCGTGGGAACGGGCAGGCCAATCCATACGAATAATGTCCTCACTTTCCAAAAGCATATCAATAGCTGCAGTGCGATGGGGTGTGGCGTTATCATCCATAAACACGAACTCGGGGCCAATGGCACCTCGGAACAGACACACATGGGGAAGGATTTCCTCAGTACAGTAGCATGCACCGGTTACAGTACTACCTTCCAGTATCTGGAGTTGTGTATGTCCATCCAAGATAACGCCTCCCCAGACGAGAACACCTCGACCGCCATATCGATCCCTTTCAGTGATGTTTGCGGGGTGATGCCGTGTGCCAACCTCTCGCCAGATTAGCTGACGTCCAGAATCGCTGCTGAGACAAGCTACTCTCATCAGTAAAGAGTACCTTAAGTAAAGATTTTGTGGTTATAACCTTTAGAAATAGTGTTGGTGCCTTAAGTTTTGCACACCAGTGCATATATAGAAAGGAGAATAAGCATACATAGGCTTCTACAAGAATTTTTTAAAATATTTATTGATTTTTATTCATTATGTAATCCGTGACATAAAGCACATAAAAAGAATAAGCATTTGGTATATTATTATATTAAGGTCAGCCGTAATTTTTTATATAAACCTGTATTTGTGTCTGTAAATTGCGTGTGTTCTCTGGTCGATTTGCCTGTTTTGCTGTACGAAAACCCCACAGTTTCTAGGAGAAAAAACCTTGCTATCTACGCCTGAGACCGACTAACTCAGCCACGGAAAAAAGCCCACTAAAGTTCCTCGCATCATCGACCGGTTTCGAACCGGGGCCTTTTCCACTCGGCGTGGGGAGGACGGTGACGATACCACTGTGCTACGTGCGCAGACATAAACATTATATATGGTGATTCGCATTGATGCCAGTAATAATAAAATCGCCTGAGATTTTTGATTTTTTATGGCGCATTGGCAACCTAGACCATTATTCGCAAAGTCAAATCACCTGAGCTGCTGGGTATATATGTACGAGGACTAAATGTACAATATTGCATATTGTCTATTTAGTCAAATAATAGATGGGAAGGCTTGTAAAATACCTCATTGTCAGGCTAAAATTATTTGGGTGTAGATTATTATTAAATAATAATTCATCCATCACCTTTTTTCTTTCTTTCGTTTGCCATACTTATCACAAAAGCCTGCATATTTTCTTCGACCTACTTTTATAAATTCTTGTTTTTAAAAATCTGCGAAATTTAATTTTGCGTCCCTCACTCTTGAGAAATACACATTACGTAAGATGGCCTTTTTTACAGCACATGGCCGACACGTCGACTCTTCTAGAGGAAGCTCTTATAGGTGGTCACATGGGGAGTCTGTTTACAGTGGCCGTCAGTAATGTGCTTCTGATGTCTTCGCATCACGGGGTGAGGTAACGAATGACGTGGATCCGGGTAAAATGATAACTTTAGTCACGAAATCGCCTTATCATCGACGTTGGGGGAGGGGGAAGAGAATAGAAAACGCTGCGGACCATAGCTGAAAGGTCTCGTTATTTTGTTTCACTTTCGGGCTGGACAACAGAAATAATAGAACATTCGTCTCGTACCACGAGAAGTGGTATTGCCAAACACAGACGAGAGAAGTATATAAATATTCAAGAATGCAATTAAAATAGACTTTAAAGGTTAAGGTGAAAAGACAATGTTCTCAGTTTTTAGAACGCATTTGTAGGCTTACGTTAGGTAATGTTAATATGTGACTGTAAGGATATCATTAAATAAATCTGATGAATTCACTTCTAGTATAAAAGGATGCTCCCCCCTTACTAGGAAGTTTCCTTGGTATAGTGATTACGTGGGCTATTCACATTGGAGCTCTCCACAGTGGTGTGGTAGCTTGCCTCCCGTAGCCAAACGGGATTGATTTATTCCATTCGATGACTGCTATAATTAAGGGTGAATTGGTAGGTACAAGGGGGCCGGAAAATTTCTCGAAAAACTACCACTTTTTAAAATTATTTTATACTATAGGTACCCTCGCTGATCGTGGGAGTTAAGAGATCAGAAAATCTTGATGGGCAAATGGAGAAAAATTAATAATGTAAATTATTCATACAAATAATATGTAAGTGTTTTTAACTTACTAGTAATAAAAAAAGACCATAAACAAGGCTTTGCAAGCTGCGGCATGATGCGGGTGATTTGTTATTGGAAGAGCTAGATGCATAAAATGTGGCGCCTCCGTAGCCAGGTGGGAAGGAGCAGCAGTGCGGAGCACACGCTTCTTGATTAGACCGGGGTTCGAGCCCGTCACCACCAAATACAGAGGATGCGGAAAGGTTAAGGAATGACCACCGCATATCCTGGAGCAATATGGCCATAGTTGCTAATGCTCCTAAAAAAAAACCAAAACAACATAGCATAAAATGTAGGCGCAATTCAATTTGATTCAGTGGAGATAAAAATCGGATTTAAGAATTCTGTGACTAGAAACTGCTTATCTTTCTTTTTAATTTCTTTATAAAAGTTATTTATGGGATAATTAATACATTAGCCAGGTTTTTCAACCTCCACATCATGCAATTCGGCCTGCAAACAATGCGCGATAAACCGTGTGAACTAGTTCACTATGCCCCCCCCCCTCCCCGAAACTATTAGCTGTGATATTTTTGTACCTTTGTACTAGAATTTTTTGTAAATTTAAAAATAACTAAAATACAAAGTTTAAAATTTTTCCGATTATGTGTTTTTTTTTTGTTTTTGTGTTTTTTTTTTGGGGGGGGGGACTATGGGCTAATTTCCCGGGGAGCTTGCTCCAGGAAATTTCCTGGTGGTCCAACCCGCCCTCAACAGCAACGTCTAAAAGGGCTTTTAAAAATGCACCAAATTTGTTGGTCTTGAACTTATTTTCATCCCGGAAACTCCGATTTTTCACCCTCACCGAAAGGTAAAACTCAGTTTAGAGTCTCTATTATGGTGCCTTCTGTCCTGTTGCCTTGACATTTTCCCAAAGCAATCCAATTCACCCCACCCGAATAGAAATAAATAAATAATCATTTATTGCTGAGAATAGAGGCAAGCCGATCACGGCCTTATGGCTAGACAAAAATAAATTAATTACAAATGGGGAAACCTAACCTTGGCACCCAGTCCTCAGTTGTATTTGTACACAATATTAAGGCGACACTTCTGTGGCATTCATTAGAATTGTGAAGTCTTCAGCACCGTTTTTCATCAGGTTGGCTCTTTTCTGTAGGATTTGCAAGAGACAAACTTGTGACAGCCGGTTCTGAGTTGATTAGAAATGCACAGTTGGGAAATAGCCTGTTCATTTGTTGGAGTCTGTTCATTTAAAGATGTATATAGTTGCCTGGTCCGTGTGTTCTGAGAGGATGACGCTGCAGTGACTGTGGTTGTGATGTTGGGAGAAACTTCCGAGAGTAATTTGCACAGTAGAGATATATTGGCCTGTTTCATTCGTTGATCAAGGGTTCTGATACATTTGCTGACTAGATATTGTGAATGGAAATCTTAATTTCCGGTTTAGCCATCTGAGGATTCCGTATTCAATAGAGGGGATTTTTTACTGTATATGTGGCTTGGGGGAACTTCTGACCATATTTGTGCTCCGTATGTGAGGTTTGTGTAGATGTGTCGTTGTACATATTTGGAATGATTACTCTGTTGCGTATTGTGATTGTTTCTTAGTTGATCAGCCATTTACCTCTTTGAATGTTTTTCGCCACATGTGCATAGTGGCAGGAAAAGGAAAGATTTTTTTTGTTAAAGATTATGCCCTTTGTGAGAGTTCACTTTTGGTACTGGAGTGATTTGAATGAGAATATCTACTGGCTTAGGCTTCTTCTAGAAAGTGTAGTAATTTGGGCATATTTCTTTATTGATGGTTAAGTTGAGGGATTGGAGGTACTGGACCAGAGTTTCCAATAATTTATTGGCACCTCTTAATTTTTCGTGTGTTATCACTGGATCTGCGGTAAGAAAGATTTTTTTAAATTATCAGCGTATCAGATGATGTTGAGAGTGATTTGAAGTAGTGACTGTAGTGAGGCTATGAAGATGATCGTTAATAGAACTCCTTCTTGAGTTATAACTGAAGAGCTAGTGACTATGCTATCCTTGGAGCTAGATTTCAACACGAGGCATCTGTATAAGAGATAGTCGACACTATAGTGTTTACCTTGCAGTTATTCTTCAGAATTTATTGCTTCCTTGACATTGAGGTTATCAAACTGATTTAATATCTAAGTGTAGAGAATGTTATACTCAGCTTTTTCTTGAAATGTTGGTTGTATCCGATTATTTTGCAGGTAAAAAAAAATTTGAAAAAATTATGCAAGTATGGCAGGAGAACGTTTTCAGTTATTTTTGGGACTGTTGAGGCAACTGAAGTGTCTGTAACTGATGTATCCCTGTGAGTGTGTCCACTCTTGGGAATGAGACTGATTTTGTAGGTTCTCGAAATTCTAGGGAAGTACGTTTGACTGATGCATCTCTTGATAATGAGCACCAGAGCAGCAGTGACGTAAGCGCTGGCAGCCTTGATAACAAAGATCGGTATGGCACCTGGGCCGGTGTATCTTATTTCAGGGAGTTTATTATTTGTTGAATGGTAGACTTATTGACCAGCTAATTTAAAGAGTGGACGATAGTTTTGTTCATTTTCTTTAGGCAGCAAGTCCTATGGATGAATAGATGATCTGTGCGGATGTTATTTGAAATCCATAAGGTTCAGTTTTGAATCTTGCCGATAACGCGAGGAGTAAATCAGATTGAGTTTCGAATCTTGCGAAGGAGGAATTTTTAATGACCTTTTCCTTAACGTGGCTGAGTTAGTCGGCTCAGGCGAGGAGGACATAGTTTTTTACGTCCAAACAGCAAATCGACCGCAGAACACACGCATTTTATAGATTAAATGCGCAAGACATAATATGGGTTTAAATTAACTATATAATATTATATCGGTGTAGATACACCATAATTTACCAATAAATTTAACTACATACGTAGTATAAAGGCATCGTTTAATTTTATCTCATATTGTGGCTACTGCACAAGAGATACCAGGTATTGCACTACTTTGAATAAATAACGCTCCTGTAGTAGAGGAGACTACTCTTATTTATTCTCAGTGAGCACCACCACCCAGACGGCCGTTTCGAAGCTAGTTGGCTTCATCATCGTTGGGTGGGCAGGTACCCTGATAATGTAAACATGTCATCACAGTTTCGAAGTCGTTTCACAATAAGAGAGATGCCAAATGGTGTACAGGATGATACAGTATTTGAAGATTAAATGCGCAAGGCATGGCATGATACGGGTTTAAATTAACTATATAATATCCGTGTAGATACACTATAGTTTACCCATAAATTTAACTGCATACGTAGTGTAAAGGCATCATTTAATTTTAAACGATACCTGGTATCTCGTTGTGAAGGCAGCCACAATATGAGATAAAATTAAACAATGCCTTTACACTACGTGTGCATTTAAATTTATGGGTAAACTGTGGTGTATCTACACTACTGTTATATAGACATATTATATACGGTGCAATATGGCCTAAGTAGTTGCTGTTGCGCCTAAAACAACCTGACGCTTTTAGTGACCCGCTACTCTGTTCTTTTTTACTGTACAATCGTCCTGTTTCTGCTCCATTTTTTATCTATCGGTGTTTCTAAGACTATTGTTCTTTTGAACTAGCCATCCATTACTCTTTATCTTCTTGCTTCAAAAGTTTTAAAATACACGGCAGCAAGCCAAATTATTTTAATTGCTGAAATGAGTCGTGGAACAAAGGTTCCTTTTCACACGTTCATCCAGTCTGCTTATGTTCCCTAAGAAAATCGTGATTTCAAAAATTCATATCTAATGTTAAAAAAGTTTCTTCCCTTCTTATCCAATTCACGACACTTGGAGTACTTAGGTTCGTTAATCTCTGGTTAGTATTACCATAAACAAAGTTTTGTCCAGCAGCATCGTAAATTCATATAAGTTAGGAAGGCACTTGGAGATAGGTTCACTACCGCAGTAAGTGAACTACGTAACTAAAAGACATATAACGGTGACAAGTATGTAGACCGAAAGAGTTACAATTCGTGTAAAAAAAGTGCACAGACCACATCTGACAACTAACCTGCACGAACTTCTTATAACAGGTTCTTACAGCAGAATTACTCATAATTATTACGAGTCATCCCTCATTTACATCCATCAATTCTGTTTCCTACATTCAGTATGCCATGGTTATTTTCTAACATTGTTATGAAAGTTAGGGAGGGTTTTTTTTTTTTTTTTTTTTTTTTTTGAAACTGTACTACTCCGGAATTTGTGCTTCCAAATTTATAATTAGTACTAATATTAATTGGCCAAACTATGCAAGGCGGTGAATTTCTCTCTAAGCAATAATTTTTCTCTGGTTCAGCATACGGCAGCGTATTTAGAGTAGGTTTCCTCCAATATTAAATCGAATTGAACTTTAGTGTAAACTTAATTCGCATATTTTCGATTGTAACTACATTTGAATTTTATTATTAATACTGGAAAACAAAGTTCAACACAAATATTAAAAATTAATATTAATTTTTAACATTAAAGTTAAACGTTGCTTTGTGAATAGTAAAATGAGTTGTATCTACTGTACCTTTTTTTTCCCCCCTGAATGGTAGTATCTCTTATAAATAAAATATGCTTTCAAAACGACAGTGTTTTATAGAATATTTAAATATTCTATAAAAGAAGATATTTCTGCTTTTATAGAATATCTAAATATAATTTCATTATTTATTGTTGATATTAAAATCATATTTAAGTAAAATAAAGCAGAAATTACTATTTCTGTAAAAATACCGGACAATATCTTTTCTACGCCCCATCTTTCGTGGCAGAAACCCATGCTTCTTCAATCACAGCTAGTATACCTTCTGTATAATTTTTCAATTAATAATGTATAACCCCCTCCTTTAGCACGAATCACTTTGAATGAATTCAGTAGGGATTCAACTGTACCCCTTAAATAGTTTATATTAATATAAAGTCATTCTGAAGCAGTCGAGCCAGCTCGTAATTTATTCTGGTTTCGTGGATTTTGTTGTTTTCGCTATCCTTTCAAGATATCCCATACATTCTCTACAGGATTTAAATCTGGTGACTTGCCTGCCTAGTTTAAATGCCCTACGACCCTCTCATATTCCTTGCGCAAGTTTAAAATAGTAGAGGCCCTGTGAACTGGACCTTTGTCATCCTGGAATACAGGATTATTGAAATCATGAGGTTCTATCAGATGTTCATCAAAAGGCACGACCTGATCATTCAGAATATTTGTATAGCCGGGCTGATTCATCCTGGTTGTTATTTCAAGTAGGGGACCTAGTTCATAATAGTTAAAACAACCCCGGAGCAACGCGGACCCCATCCCCACCACCACCTTGCGCACAGTCTGGATGAAATGCCTCTTTTGCTTTTCCTGCGAACTCGGCGACCAACATCATTAATTAGAGTATCGAGAAAATTTGGGTTCGTTTTCCAGTCTTCGACAATCCAGTGTTTATGCCTTGTGATCCCTTTAACTTTTTTTTTTTTTTTTTTTTTTTTACGCGCAGCTGTTAACATTGGTCTTTTTTTTTTTTATGCAACTAATTTTCGCGTGTTTTTCCATGTTATGCAACTATTTCCGCGGTGTTCTTCAGAATTTCGTTGATGAGGTCCTTGGGTAAATGTTTGCAGCAGGTCTTGTCTTGTTTGAAATCGTGTTTTGTGTACTAGACGCGTTATTCATCGCCAATTACTATTACTTAACACAGTTTGCCCCTGATTTCTGCTTGATTTCGACTCACACCATTCCTTAAAAACTTATTACTTTTCTTTCTAAAACGCCAGCAAATTTAGCTACTTCTTTTAACAGGATGTCCCACTCTTTTCACATTGTTTACCCACCAAGTGTCATCACTTCTCTTTTCTACTCACTATCATATTTTCAGCGCTCCATCTTTCCTGGTGAAAACCATTCAGTCATAGCTGGTATACCTGTAAATAAAGAACCTTACAGAACTGAAATTATACTATAATTTCAGTTCTGTAAGCAAAAAAGTGATACACGTGTTCCATATGTTATTTTCTCTTACTAACCACAAGTGACTGATTTTTGTCCTGTATATGTAAGTTTCTTGAATTAGCTGAGAAATGGAAGCTATAACACTAGAATGCGCAAAGTTTTGAATCGCAATAGTTGCAAATGACTTGGGAGTAACTTCAGCTTTTTTGAAGCTTTCAGAAAAGCTGCAGACAAGCTGCTAGGACTAGTAATAGGGGTTGTCTAAATGATGTACAGGAATTTTACAAGTAGACACAGATTATTTTTTCCATTATATAAAACAATGGTTAGCCACAGCTTGCATATTGCATGCAGGTTTGGAAATCCCATTCATTTTAGGCTTTTGATTTGTTGGGAAGAGTACAGAGAAGGACGAGGTTAGCTAACAGCACGAAGGGATATTCTTATACTAGCGGTTTGAGTTTTGTAAGTTGCAATGTTTGGAAACCACGCATCTGCGGGACGACCTGATTAAGGTGTTGAAGTCGTTATACAGGATAGGTAAACTAAACGCTGAGGGCAGCGCGCTCATAACACTTGTACATAATCAGGCGCGTTCGATTTTTCGTAAATTAATTGGATTTTTCAATTTTTTGCGATTAAAAGAAGTTATAAGTAATTAATAATAGTTAATTTCTAAATAATTAATTAATAATATATAACAATGGTTCTTTTCACTTCACTTCACGTTCTTTATAACGTAATATTCATTCACTGTTTTGTAGTGTTCATATTTCTTCCCGGATTGTAATAAAAATATAAACAATGCAATAACTATAAAATGATTAATCAATAAGCAAAATTGTAATAATTCATGACGTATACGTTAAAAAAAAAACTGCGTGTGTACCCTGTACGCACGAAAGAGGTTTTATGTGAAAACATCTTTCACGAAAATCAGAACCGTTTTAAAATTCGAACAAATCTAGAACGAAAGTCATGAACAGAGTCACGAAGTCAATGTTCGGCCCGTTGGCGATATATGTACGGCGAAGTCTTTGTTATCCAACGGTCAAGTTATGATACAACGATTGTCTAAATTTCTCCTAACAGTGATATACAGGATATAATTGACTTCATTCATTCATTTCGTTTTACTGCTGTACTCAATTCAAGGTGCATCGCTGTTAAAGAAAGATTATATAAAATACCCATGATCATGAGCGGCGATTTCAACGTTGACTGGAAGAAAGTAAACCGTTCATTACTTTCCTGCAAGAAACGTTCGATCTCACAATAAACACTAATCGCTCAATTTCCACTACAAGATCGGGTACATCAATCGACCCTATTTTTAAGAGGTTTTTAGATACGTTGCAGTCGCAAGTGTACGTCTCTTACTTCAGTTATCATAAATCCATTGTATCTTGTCTTCCAGCTGAAATTATGGAAATTTGTGGATGATGAATAAAATTTTTACAACACAAAAGCTCTTATTTCGTAACCAAGATATACAAATCAAAACACCTAAAATAAATGCGAAGATTAGTAACCTTAACGGAAATGACGTCATATAACGCCATTTCCTCTGGCCCGTTGGTAACCTTGGCGGAAATGACGTCGCCTGATGTCATATCCTCGTCGCAAACTCGTGACAAATTGGTTTTACTACAGTCCGAAATTTAGTGCCGCCAAAGACGTTTTCGCATTAAAAAAAAAAAAAAAAAAAAAAAAACATGCAGAAAGCAACTACTTTCGTATACGCCTGTGTGCTGAGATTTTATTTATTTTTTTCTAATTCGTATATTTCCCATTTTCGTTGTTCTAGTTACCGCAATGCAACAGATGGTATCCAGCGCTTCAAATACAGTATATGGATAATCTCTGTGATATATACAAAAATAATAATAAATAAATAATTTTATTTATTGTTTGTCCGATTATAATGAAATTTTGGACGGCTTCTCTTCCTTAAAAGAGCCAAATATAAAATTACGTAAAAGTATGTCACACAGGGAGTCGAGTTATTTTCATACGAACAGACGGACGGACGTTGTTAAGAGTAGCTTTTTAAAATGCGCTCACAAATGCTTACACGTTTGCGAATGAGCTTAAAAACACTCCTTTTCAACACTTTTAGATAATGACCGCTTTGAACTAACACTACACGTCAAGAGATAAGTCAGTGAGTCTATGCAACTGCACTTCTCTCCTTAAGCCATCCTCTATGACAGTACCATGGTTTCGCCACTTGTCACTCGTTTGGAGAGGCCTGGGTTCCATTCCCGTCGATGAGTGGAAGACTTTCTAAAGGTCACTTCAGTCGGCGCTGTCGTTAGCCGTGGGTGTAACGCCCCCATCTCGAGTTATTCCGGGTTTTTCAGCCCGCAAAACACGCAGTTCGCCAGTGAATACACATATAATGCACAAAGGAGCAATATAGTATAAATCAATGATGCTCCTAAAAACCAAAAACAAAATTTCCATAAGCCAGTCGTGCTTGACGGAACAGACACTATATTAATAATGCTGTGAACGGAGACAGTGGTTTCAAGAACAGTGGAAACGTGTAGTATGAGCCGTCGGCCCCTTTCATACTTTTTACTGGATGCATATGGTTACTCAAGGAAGCCACACGACATAACAAATCTGGGAGAGCATTGTGTCTCTTCTGCAGTGGGCCATGTTTTCGTAGTATATAGTATTGGTTCGTTCATCATCTTTGAGAGATCCCTGTAAACTCCCGGGTATATCTAAGTATTGTTGTGACCAGGGTCTTTCTGTATTGTTGACGTTGTGCCCAGACGGCAATGGAATGTTCCAGGACGATGGGACAAGAATTTTGCAGGGATGATAAAAAGAGCAGTCCCCGAATTTTAACTTAATCAAAGCTCTACGAGGTCGTTTGGAAAAAAAATTACTCTGACAGGAATTAGGACTGCTCTGTCGTCGCCACGATAAAACAACAACTTTTTACTTCATTTTCTAATATTTTGATGGACAGTGTATACCTCCTTGCTTTTACAATAAGCTTGCCAATTAAGTATATCTCTCTTTAGGTTTCGATTTTTAAAAAAATGTGAAAAGAAAGAACTTGCTGGTAACATAATTAAGGCATTGAAAAGCCAGCAGTGATCTAAATACTTTTGCACCGGATATTTTTTTATGGAAATTTGGTGCACTTATATTTCGAATTGTGTGTGAAGTACTAGTGTGGATTTTTATTCAAGAATGCGCAGTTGTAACGTAGGTCTGTCGAGGGATTTTAATTCCTCGATAGGTCATAAAATTGAGGAAGAAAAATGGTGTCATACATGTGCTTATTTTTAAGTCATCCTAGATTACATACAGTACAGCTTGTGAAATATTCATAAACGAGCAGTATCCATAAAGCAAATTTCACATAAAAGGTCTTCGATTTTCATATGGAAATATAATACGTAATAATAACAAAATCCAAAATTGCAGTGTGGAATTCTTATTTTTGCAACAGAAATTGTTGAACTGTCAAATATTTTTCTTTCTTTCTTGAATAGTTTACGCAAGCACATAAAAATTCTGTACAACAAATAAAATACTTTATTTTAACTGGAAAAGTATTTTTGCGTGATAAATAGTGTCATCATTAGACTTTTAGCATATAGTAATGTTGCGTGGTTTGAGGATACGACAATTGTACATCTGCGTGTTTGCATTTGTCTAAGTAAATATCTCACTAAATACGTTGCGTGCAAGTTTGGAATAATAAATAAAAAAGTGGGAAAAACAGCTTTTTCTTGTATCCTAAGAATACCCTAAAACTTGCCTGCTATTAATTTATTCTCGTTCGTGACATCTTACTTGCATATGAGGTGAAGGTATGCTATTAATGACGATGGTGGTTCTTATCACGCAAAACTACGAGTATTTTTCCATGAAATGCCATCGCGATTTAATTCTCCAAAGTTGCCATATTTATTCTGATTTAGCTTAATTGCATGTGATGAATAACAATAGGATAATATCCTGCTGAATTGCAAAGCCTGCACTCAAAGCAGAAAGTCTCCAAGTACTGATGGCCTGCATTTCCCTTCGTCTAGGTTATTGTGTCAGATTACTGTGGGAAAAGATACTGTCAGTTGATATATAATGCTTAGGGAGTACATGACGGAATAAAATAATAATGTTTGCTCACCATACATTGTGATTGATCATTTGCAATTTGGTTCATCGTGCAATTTAGAAGTTTTCCCATTGGTTTCTCATACCATTAATACTCATTAAGAACAATAATGGAAAAATTGTTCATCGCACACCAAGAAATAAATTTCCTTCCCGTTGTTCATATGCCTTGAAATTTTGTATTAAATATAAAGCGTTGGCCTAATTATGGCTTCTCAGACGTATAAAATCCAAAATGAAACCTAATTACAAAGCTATGATTATTAGGAATACATTTCGATACTCCTAATCACTATTTGTATGGTATAATGGCTCCCATGATTTTTTAATTTCATTGATTTATGGATATTTTACATAAAGTTTCGTAATATCCAAGCTGTAATGCGATTAAAAATGAGATTTAACAAATATAAACAGATTTAAGTAATTACACTTGACATAAGATGCCAGTTCAGTAGTAATGAATTTAAGTTTAAATGCAGCCTGACAAGTGGGATTAGTTCTTAAATTTAATACGTGTTTCTGAAAAAGTAGTCGGAACTTGCCGCTTTTTTAAGGAGTTCATTAAGTCAAAGACAGTAAAATTACTGTCGAGGTGTTAAACTATCTCGGTGCCCAGCAAAACTGCAAGGCAGTAATACTTTCAAAGTGCATCTTCTTTGCTAAACAAAATAATATAAAAATAGCAAGTTGGTTTGGAAGCTGCCATTAAGGCTAACAGTTTAACCCTTGGTAAGCTTATTCGGACAAAGAAGCACTGCCCTATGGAAATTTGTGGGGTGATCACGATACAGTGTTTTCTCGAAAACACAAACGACGATTTATTTTATCCAATTACGCTTGACATAAGATGCCAGTGGAAATGAGTATGCGGCAGTCGTCATTCCAACTATCCGACTTCTGTTCTTTGCTAAAATTTCTAATTTTCCAGATGCGGAATACCACGCTAGTCTAAATAAAGAACATGGAATTTGCGATGGAATTTTCTTATTGGAATTGGAATTTTCTTATTTTTGCAACAGAAATTGTTGGACCGTCAAATATTTCTTTCTTTCTTGAATAGTTTACGCAAGCACATAAAAATTCTGTACAACAAATGAAATATTTTATTTTTATAATACAGTTTTTTTTTTTTTTTTTTTGCGTGATAAATAGTGTCATCTTTAGACTTTTAGCATACAGTAATGTTGCGTGGTTTGAAGGATACGACGATTGTACTTCTGCGTGTTTGCATTCGTCTAAGTAAATATCTCACTAAATACGTTGCGTGCAAGAACGTTGGCTTTATCCTGAAAACATACCAAGGGTATAATATATCCACATCACACAATCAAGCCTGAAGTTGTAATAGACCTTTATTAAATAATTAGGATAAATTAATAAAAATAATAAAAACTGTATAAATGTTTAGAAGATTTTAGAGCATATCAGAGCCTCTGAATTAATATGGACTTTGAAGTAGATATTTTTAAATTGATATTCCAAATTTTGTTGTAGCATTGATTGAAAACCACTTATTGATAAATTAAAATACTGTAATAATTAATTATAGTTTAGCAAACCTTGTTAACCTCATGGTATGAAATGCTTTAGTACACAAAAGCCTTTTCAAAATTAGGAGAATTACAAAGTGTAACAATCCAATTTGATCTTTTCGCCAGTCCATCTTATGTGAATATTTAAGACAACGGTAACGGTGTCTTTAGATTTTTATTCCTTGCAGTCTATAATTGATTACAAAAAAACTTTAACGGAACACTGTACGGAAATTAGCTACTGTCCACTTATTTAAACGTAAGCAATTTATCACTTGTAATTGCGGAATATTATTAAGTCGATTTGTTGTTTTTCCCATTTCTTCATCTTTTTTTTCCTTCATTATCGCAGAGCATTTTAAAAACCATTTGAAGTCCCGTAGAGCCATAATTGGACTGGACCCAAGTAAGGCTAATTTAATTATATAATCGAAAGCATGAAAGAGTGTGTGGGAGCACACCAGGTGGTAATTCTTCTTTGCCTATTTACAAAGGCAATTTAACAGTGTTTTAATGACACGTCTTTTAATCAAACTCCTAGGAACATGTGTGAAAAAAAGGTAAAAAATTACTATATTTATGAGGTCGATGAAATTTTTTTTTTTCAATTTGACATTAAATTTAAGAAAAATTGTAGTTTTCCTTTTTTACTTTCTTGTCATAAAATTAGAAAATGTTGGTTGACAGGCTCTGAAAATTGCGCTGCAATAGTACAAAGTTTGTGTTGTGTGAAGTCATGCGGTGGGATGCAAAAAATTTGATAGAGGTTGATTACATGATAGAGGCTGTCTGTCATGCACTTGTTTATGATAAAAATCATGAATAAGTCTTCAAAATGGTTGCTATCGCAATGCATACACAAACACACATCACAAATTGGCAAGAGAGGCTTTACCCGCTCCGTCCTCCGAATGTCTAGTAAAAGCTGTGCTGCGCTTCCGGTGTTGGTTGCACACGTTTGTTTCGGTTTGCATTTCAGTGTATACACAAGGCCACTGGATATATCATTATGTGCTGCGTATCCATGCCACATCCTCCCTTCCTCTATCCAATCTTACTTTTGTAGAAAGTGCTATTTGAGCGACGTGGAACATTGCTTCCCATCAGATGTATTTTCCTATATGAGCCACATATGTGGGCGCATGTGACCAACGGAACATCATCCAGAAGTTTAGCTAGTGTCGTGCGGGTAGGTATTCCCTACCTAGGATTACAATACACTCGCACTGATAAAGAATTGCTTTCGTTATCTTTTGTACCTCATATCGTAGCATATATTTGTATGTACAGTAGAACTCGGTAATTTCGATTAATAGGGTGAAAGGATAATCCGAATTATCGAATAATAATATATAAATATTTATCAAGTCAAAGCTTATGAAAACAAATAAATTTAGTCAAAATCCAGCAGTATATGCTAATTTAGATGGTATTAAGTAAAGGAAATATTCTGTTGAGTATCTTATACTCAACAGAATATTTCCGTTTTACCAAGTGTTGCCGTTTCATAACGTCGCTCTTCATTTCACTTAAACCGTGAAAATATTTTTCGAACTACGTATGAGAATTAGCAAATTTTGCCTTCGTGTCATTTAACTTTTTCTTCTTAACTTCCAGATCCCTTCCCCCAGCTACTGTACTTGTTTCTTCTTCCACCATCATATGATATCCAGCGACATCCCCCAAATTAATATATTCTTTTCGCTACTATTGTACAACATATTTTAAAACTCTTCAATTTTGATTAAATTTAAATCAAAAAGAACATTTTCATAAATTAATAGCCTTTTCTATGCACTTACTATAATAATCTGCTTTACTTCATTGAAACTTGGGCAGCCAGCTCAGTTGAAAATAGCACTTTATTTTAACGCTCTTCAGTTATTTCTTTCGATACAATTTTCTGCTCAGTATGACTCCCTGGCCCATACGTTGTATGAATATTGGGAGGTAAAGGACAGGCACTTGATTTGCCCCGTCTCTTGATAAAATTTCAACCGAAGAATATACAAGTGTATTGTCTAGTGATAACAGTGCCTCAATATTTCCATTTGCATTTCAATTTTCCTTTTGAATGATCTTAGTTTTTTTTTGGCAAAGTGATTGTGAAACCATCATTATGTTCGGAACTGTGTCATTAAATTCTCGTTTATAAAAATCTTCGTTTTGCATAAATAAAATGCATACTTAGAAAAGAAGGCAGTCAAAGTATTCAGATTTTACTATACAGTATCTAGAAATTTTATTTCTAGAGCATAACATTTCTAAAGCAGACCTTGTCATTTCTTTCTTGAAATCATCCCTTAAAACCTGAAGCGTCAAAATGATGGACATACAAACGAAGTTGACATTAAGAATTAAGAATTCAGTGCAACTACTGTACACAAAACTCATTCCATTCATTACCCACTGTTGGAAGCCATTGTTAAAAGCTAGGTACTTAATTTTCTCTAGACAGCTAGCAATTCAGCTTTTGTAATACTTGAGAAAAGCCTGCTATTGTGACATACAGCAATCAATAAACGAGCACAAATTATTAACAAAAGTCTATTATTATATTTCCAGGCTTCTTACCGTATTACTATAATTATAGTAATACTGGAAGGGTACGGTATAGCCAGGGCGTGCAGATCGTTTACTGGGTCCTTAGCGAAGCAACCGATTTGTACTTTTGCGAACCCCTCTCTGCCTTCTACTAGATGAAGCAAGCGAAACATAGGGTATTAAAACGTTTACTGTGATGAATTTTAGTTAGGTTATGCTGTTGTTATTACAAGTGGTGATGGTGGGTATTCTGCTCGCCCGAAAAGTAGGTCCATAATCGTGGGAATTTTATAGAGACTTCTGCTTTGGTTTTTCGTTGATTGCCCGCGCATGTATATACGGCTTTGTTCAGGAGCCGTTTTGCCTTGAGAGAGATAAACTCTGGAATAACTAATGGAAAAAGCTCCACACCTCCGCTTGAGACCAGCTAACTGAAACTTGAGTGAAAAAGGCTTCAAATTCCTGCAATCTAATTAGCAACTTGAACCCCGACCTTTCCAAACGGATGCTGAGTGAGTATGCCACTAAACTGACACGGAAGTCCTGTTACTAGCATTACTGTTATAATAAAAACGAACCTTGGCCATCAGATCATTTTTCTCTTGTTTTGAAGTAAATGAGATAGCCAGACGCTTATATCTGAAATCAGATTTTAGTAGCAACTTACTAGAGAAACGCTAGTTACACACAGCGGGAGAGCATTTTTTGAATGCTTTTTCAGTTTTTAATCTGTTTTTCCTTTCTTTTCAGGCGCCTCTCTTTTTCGGAAAGGGGGGGGGAAATCCTTCCATGTGGGTGGTCACTTTTGACTGAAAGCGTAAGTTTTCCTTTCGGTATTCTGCTTTTGTTGACAAACCGACGTTTCGTGATATCTATTTGAAACAGTACACCCAACACACTAACGGGAGTCGCATCAGCACACGCGATTTTAATACCAACATAAAAATATCCAAAAAATTTGAACATTGCGTTGTTTGTATTCATGGTGAAACGATGTATTGTTGGGAATTGTCAATTCAAAACAATTCAAACTAGATGTCGGATGTCAAAAAATTCTTCTGAATGCATGACTTTACGCACAACTTTTGAGTATTGGCAATAAAAACAGAAGAAAAATATTCGTGCTTGTTTGATGGTTTAAAGTATTAAAAAGAAACACACAATTCGTGGCAAAATGCGAAAATAATGGACCCCCCCCAGTTTTCAAATTCAAATTTTATTAAAATTTGTCCCCCCCCCCTTTTTTTTTTTACTAGTCTAACAATTCTATTTCTAACAAAACAATTTCATTCTATCCGTCCGCATGCAATAACTGTACTCCAGGAAGACAGTTTTCGATGAAATTTTGTATATGAATTTTTTAGAAAGATTTGTTGAGCCATTTCCAAATTTCATTAAAATGAGATGAACAGAATTAAATTCATTATTTTTTCTGTAAAATTTCGAATGTTTATGCATAAATGTATGTTTCGGATGTTTTTTTGTTATTTGACAAGAAAATGTCACATTAATACTAAATTCTCAGCATATGTTCTCCCTGCCACTGGGAAGGTTTTATGATCAGTTTCGATTTTACAGTACCTCTTTACAGAAACTTTCATTATTTTCGGGTGTTCGAGCATTACTCGAAAAGGAAAAGGTTAGAACTAAATTTTCATCACGTTTTGTTGGTGTCTGTGACTTTCATGGACTAGTTCCGATTCCCAAGTTCCCACTCCTTACAAAAAAAAAAAAAATATATATATATATATATATATATATTTTTTTTTTTTTTTTTCATTTAATTGTAACATTTAATTTTAAAATTTAATACGAAATACAACTAGACTGTCTGAGTTTGTAATGAACTATCAAAATTCAGGTTATCAGTTTGTGTTACAATTATTTTGGTTGGCAAGATTTAGTAATGCAAAATTCATTGCCTTTTATAAGCCAAGAGTTGCATCTTTTAATGTAATCTTACGTCAATGAATATTATAAAGAAAATAATGAATATTGTAAAAGGCAGATAAGTTTATAGAATTCTAATTTGCTTTGATCAATTGTTGAAGTAAATGAACTATCCTTATTTCATTATTTATTATAAATGACTATTTCAACTTTACATGCGAAATCATTAATATATTCGAAAGATAGTTATTCATTTGCCTTTTCATACGAACACTTTCTCAGTTTTAGAAAATATATTCAGCTTTCCGCTGTGAGCACGTGGAACACAAAATGGAAATGTAACGAAGAATTTCACATAAAATGTCATTTATCCTTTGTAATATAACTGCAATAGAGACTCGTTTCTCTCTCTCTCTCTCTCTCTCTCTCTCTCTCTCTCTCTCAGGCATTTTCTTGCAGCATTAACTGCGGACCCGCACGCATATTCTTTTTATGTAGATGACATAGTAGCGATTTATACCTATGTTTCCGTACCTTTTAAAAAGCCGAGAAGGTATTTAAGTGGTGGCGTAAAATATTATCATGAATACTTGGAACGCTAATCAAGTCTCCTTTATAACCTTGCTTTACTAGATGTGCAACATTGGAATCTGATACCTTATTAGATTATATTATTTCTTTCTCATTTTCCAGAAGTACAGAATCGTTCCTTACTTTCTGTCAAACCATTTCACATGAGATTTATACTACTGATATATTTTAATGTAACTAACATTACGGTTATTTTCCGAACGGTGGAGTGGCAAAGCGCAGGTGGCAGTCATTTTATTAAGGACTTAAAGAGCAGATGTCTACGAGTTTTTCTTGCGCTATAAGTAAGATGAAGAATAATTGTAAAAGTATGTGTGTTGGGGGGACGATCACTGAAAATTCAGTAAATATTATTGATAACGAGCCATATGTTGCAATCGTTGATCACACCACACAATAACATACTGACATTCATTCTCCCGATTCTAGCATAACAATCACTAAAGAAAGTCAGTTGTAATGAAAATGTTGCAGTTGTGGAGATTAATGATCAGAACCAGTTTCAAAATCTCTTGCAGAATTTCTTTAAAATTATTTAACATTTTCAATTAATACATCTAGGGAGGATTACAGATATTCTTATAGAGAATAGCTGTATAAAGCATTGATATGCATATCCCCTACCCCACCACCAGTGCTCAAAAAACCGATATCTTCTTGATATCGACTTTTTTGGAGGGCTTCATCTGATGGCTCTTAGAGCAGCTGCCTTTATTTATTTATTTTTTTTTTTTGTCATCTGTAAATAAGATCGTTGATTTAGTTATCTTCCTAATGCAGGTTATTTACTGAAAACTGCATTATTTCCTTAAGCATCATCAGTATTTTCATCCTGTTATAGAAGGGATGTAAATATTTTCATATTTACTTCCTTTCTATAGCATCTAATTAATCTGAGAATTGAACAGCATTTAGTTTGTACACGGTTGTATAATTAAAAAGCATCATTTTGATAGCCTGCTGATATAAAACGACTAATCGTACATGCCACGATTTACGAGGGATTTCCGAAAAGTAAGGTAAAAAATTTTCTCTCGATGATGTTTAATAATACGAAGTTGAAATTACACACCAAGAAATAAGTGAACATGCACTACTTCTCCACAGGGTCTCCAATTTTATTGATGCACTTGTCCAACGATGGATCAGTTTATCAATACCAGTACTGAAGAAGTCCGTGCCCACAAGCAATAACCAATATCGCACCGCCTGATGAACTTCCTCATCGCTTTCGTGAAAGGTGTTTTTTCAGAGGGCCGAACAAATGGAAGTCTGAAGGCGATAAGCCTGGGCTGTAGGCAGGATGTCACAGAGTTTCCAACGAGTGGTGTGGGCAGTGTGTGAAGTTGCGTTGTCGTGCAGCAGAATCGCGCCGCTTGTCAGGAGTCCTGGTCGTTTGCGTAGAATGTTGGCTTTCAGTTTTTCCAACGTCGCAAAGTAAAGCTGTGCATTGATTGTTCCTTCCTTCGGCAAGAAATCCACCAACAGAACGCCTTGGCGATCCCAGAACACTGTGGCCATGACTATTCGGACACTGGGAAATATCAAAATTTCCCAGTGTCCGAAATTTTTGCCTGTTTTTAAATTTTTCGCACAGGAGATTGTGGATGTGTCCAGGTCATGGAGTCTTGTTTGCTCTTCGGGATAAAGTGATGAATCCACGTTTCGTCTGCTGTGACTATGCGAGCGAGAAAATACTCTCATTCGTCGCTATATCGCAACAGGTTCTCCAGACACATTCCCATGCATTTTGCTTTGCACTCCTCTCTGACAATTGTCTGGGCACCCAGCGGCAGCACACCTTTCGAAAACCAAGGACATCGTGAACAGTCGACTTACTCACGTTCACTATTTGTGCAATTTCACGCAGTTTCGCTCGCTTGTTTTCAAGAACGATGCCCTTAATGCGCGAAATGTTTCTTCTGTCTTGCTCGATGAAGGCCTGCCCGCTCGATGTCGATCTTCAATGTCAACACGGCCCGCTTTAAATTCATTGCACCAAAAACACACCTGCTTTTTTGTCATCACCTTTTCGCCATACACAGCAACCAGTCCACGGTGAATGTCACTTGGTGAAGACCCTTTTGCTTGCAAAAAGCGAATAACTTTACGAACACCTGTTTTGGACTACACTCACACGGTAGCCGCCATTTTGCAACTGGAATCTGCTGTGCGGCGACAGACCGCAACACTGCACTGGCGGTCTTTTTGAACGTTATTAACAGGTCTATCTGTCCACCGCGTTTCATCTTATTCCCTTTCATCATTATTAAGAAAAAAAATGTGTTACCTTACATTTCGGAAACCCCTCGTAGAATAATCTTATAGTCAGGCAGTGTGGGAAGCAAACCCGTAAGGGAAAATAGTTCTGTAAAGTGCCACTAGAAAAAATACGCTGTTTATTGCGTACAGCTGAACAGCCCTGCAAGGGTTTGTTAAGTTATCAAACGGTATCCATATCACACATTAATATTCATCAAATTGCTCAGTGAGTTCTCTATGATTAAGTAAGAAACACATTTCGCTGTCGTTCTTGACATTTCCTTTGGAATGCTTCCAACACCCTGTAATGCTGTATTTTAAGTCTAAGTCGGTTCATTAAGATGGCAAGCATTTAGAAACAGACAGTAATTATGCAATCTTGAGAAAAAGATCACGAAACAGCTGCGTTGTCACTGGATGAATATAGTATCCTATGGTGCTCCATCTCAAGGGATATAGTATCCTATGGGGCTCCATCTCCATCTCAAGGGCATAACTTTTTTATGCTCTTGAAGGTTATTCCTTAGCTGTCCTCTTCCCTCTCATCCTGCATAATTCGTGGTACCGATCGCTTACATAAGCAGTGTGTTTCTTATACCAACGGTTTGTTGTTGGGAAGAGTGAATACATTGCGGATTGTAGCGTGAATGCATCGCGGACTGGCTAGTGAATGACCCTGACCTGCCTTTAGAAATTCTCTGTACTATTAACTACAGCCTGAATTGAAGATGCTTGCAATAATTCTTCTAGTCTCCGGATTTGAACCCAGACCTCTGATTTATAACCATCAGATCATGATTACCAAAAACTGAGAAATTGGTCCTGCATAATTCAGCCATTTAATGGAAATTATGATGAAGTCAAACAACTCACAAGCTTGTACGGCCTTGTGGTAATAAATCATATTGCTCTATAAGACACCTTTAAACGTATAGGAGATTCCAAGAGAATGTCAACGTTTTTGGAGAAATTAGTTCACCACGTGAAAGAACATTATCATCCGTGGAAATAATTCAGGGTTTATGCTCACCGAAACACCTATCATAGGGTTTAAGGGTTTCATCCCTATATGCTGCTTCTTCAAAGGTCTTTGAAGAACCACCCTATGTCGCCACTGCAATAAATTTTTTTATGCGTTGTTGTTTTTTAGCCATGCCTTGAAAGGGGAATTGGGATTTAGCTACTAATACTTGCGCCAGATATAATCCACGATACCGTAATAAGGCCGTACCATAGAATTGTGGATTATTACTTCTGCTGCAAGATGGTAGTATTAGCTTTTACGGAGTTCTCACTTAGTGGTAAAAATCGGTAACAGGCTTAAAGAAACGACCAGTCAGCCATTTTGTTGTGAAGTGTTGTGTTGGTGACGCCTTATATAATTTAGAAATAAATATATGTTGTGTTGTTTTTTTTTTCACTTATTTTCTTTTATCCAATGGTTAATTATTTCACTGTTTCCGATTTCCTAGAAGCACATCTGCATTTTTGGAATGCGTTGTTTTGAAAAAGAGGAGAAATCCCAATTGTGAAACTGAAATTCCTTTGGCTGATGATGGCAGCTGAGAATCTGAAGAAATAAGATTGTTTTAGTTGGAGATGCACGAGATGATTTCATTGATTGAACAAAAGCTCATTAGGTGAGTAAGGAGTGTTATTTGATATACAGTATTATGCTGAAACCATTTGCAGAAGTGCTACTTTTTTTCTTTATGCTTCCAGTTCATTATTCAGGGTGAATTGGAATCGAGAAATATACGTTAAAAAAAAAAACAATGAACTATATAATGTCCAATTTTATTATATAATATAAATCATAACGGTCACAAAATAATTACCATACGAAAAGCTGTGGGATGCCCTTCTGATGGTAGATATTGTATGAAATAAATATATATATTGAGTGACCACTTAAATAGGCACACATAGCCTTTTCACTAAATGGAGTGCTCCTTTATTAAAAACATCATGTGTTCGTACCACAAAATATAAAGCAGGTGGGCAGATACGCAGTTATGGTGTATGTTCCAGCCATGCCACGTGTTATCTGGAAACTGTTTCCGACCAGGCACATCTTTTCATGTCTGTGGCGTATCCATCTACGAATGCGTTCTTCCAACAGGAGAATGCGTATGTCACAACGCCAGAACTGGTTCCAGAAAAATTAGAGTGAATACAGGGTACTTTGGTGGCCTCCCCCAAGTATAGATCTCAGTTCAATTGAGCACCTGTAGGATGAGGCGGAAACGAGCTCTTCGGAGTAAAGAGCAGCAACCAACCAATTTGCAATAATTGTGGGAAGAAATAGAGTCAGCATTTTCTAGAATTCCTGTGTTACACTTTCAGTATCACGTTGAGTCCATACCACGAAGAATCCAGGGCTCTACTGCGAGCTAAAGGGAGGGACCTACTCGCTATTATGTAACTGTATAGGGACGGTCCCAGGATTTTCTAAAGGGGTGGTCTCGGGGCTAGAGCAGTTTTCTGAGGAATCATTAAAAGCTGAAATCATCAATGTCCAGCTCATTTTGATCATGGGGGGGTGGCTATTTCCCCTTTAGACATTACTTGATGCCGTCCCGTAGCTATACCTTATAAAGTGGCTGCACTGTGTATAATAAATATAAAGGCTTCGTCTCTGTGTGTCATCTAACGGAGGTTGGCAAATGTCTCTCTGTCTCTGGTAGCTCTGAACATATATGTTTGTTGTTTGGTTTTTAGGAGCATTAGCAACTAAGGCCATATTGCTCCAGGGATATGTGGTGGTCATTCCCTGATCTTTCCGCATCCTCCATATTTGTTGGTCACGGGCTCGAACTTCGGTCTAATCAAGAAGCGTGTGCTACGCACTGCTGCTCCTGCACACCTGGCTACGGAGGCGCCCTGAACATATAAACTTTACAACTGTTAAAATTGCGCGTTATGAAAAATGGCCGATACGCCAGGGAACTTTCAAAACAACTAATCACTTAATGGAAATTAAACACATTTTTTTATTATAAGGTAATTATGTTCTTAAAGATTCTTTCCTATTGAGTTTTGCAGAGAGGAGGGGGGGGGTAAGATATTTCCACTACGCTGCTGGATGATATCACCCCTTTTAAATGCAATACAGTCTCTATTATACCCATAAAGTATATTATGAGTATGTGCAGATTTCTCGCACGCTGTTTTATCTACTGACCTATTCAATAACTAGCCTATGAATTCTCACCGAAATGTCTTTCCTGTGAACTGTAGGATGATATGCTTGTATAGCCGGCTGTTGGTTATTACCTGATTCTATTACGGTCATGTAAGAGAGAGATTAAAGCAAATATTTACCTTATTAATAGCAGTAATGCACAGTTTATTTTGCTTAAACAGGAGTTTTCGTTCTTTTCATGGACATTCCATTAGATAAGCAAACAGTGGTGTGATGCACGATATATGTGCTAAGCAACTGTCTGCGATGATCTCCAATGAAGGTGTTGCAAAAAAGGCTCTGTTTCTTTCTCTTCTCCATTCAATAAACACAAGCACAAGTCATATTATCCACATTGCCTTCTTCGCTGTCTTGAATGTAAGTATATTGACATCTATAAAACGGGTTGCACTCGAAGCTTTTAGGATTACAATCTTGTTCTCTGGACTGGCATTGTACGATATCCGTTTCAGCGATTAAAAATTTAGGAAAACTAGAAAATTGCATTCTTCCATTTTTTATTATTCCTTTATTTGTTATAAGCTTTCTCTGAATATCTGAGGTGTGATCAAAAAGTTCGGGGACTGAGTTGTATCTTGAAATTGCGACGTTGTAGTGAGTTTCGACTTGGTGCAATATGTTCATTAAATCCCATCGAAACATATTAAGGCATGAACCACCCGCTTATCCACAGTCGGTCTGAATTAGCACGCGTTGAATAGAAGATTTTTATGTTTCGTCACATTTTAAAATGAGTGATTTTACTGATCAGAAAATTTGCATTAAATTTTTTAAATTTTATTTCAAGTTAGGGAAAGTGCAATAGAAATCCACAAAGTGTTAATATAGTTTTCAGTGGAGCTGTTATATGTTTTTCGTAAACTTTTCAGTAGTTTGCAAGGTTTGGAAGAGGACTGCTTGTCTATAGAAGATGATCTTCACTCTGGCCGCCTTCGACTTCAAAAGCCAATGATTCAGTCGCCCGTGTTTGCGATCTGATCAGTAGTGATGAACATTTAACTATCCGCGAAGTTGCTAGTGAAATTGATATATCTTATGGAACATGTCAGTCAATTTTAACAAAAGATTTGGAAATTCGACGCGTTTCAGTCAACTTTGTACCTCGCTTCCTCAATAATATAATCACAGAGTAGCGATTTCTGTCATGTGAGGATATTCGTCAATGTGCCTGATCCATACTTGACCACTGCTTTGCTGCTTCTTCCATCATTACTAGCGACGAATTGTAGGCGTATGGCTGTGACGCGGAAATAAATACCCGGTCTTCTCAATGGAATTCTCCGTCTTCTACAACCCCCCCCCCCCCCAAAAAAAAAACCCAACCTCAATCACTGTGCAGATCATGCTTATCGCATTTTTTGATTATGAATTACAATTTGTGTATCTGTTGTGAATGGTCAATTAGTGAACCAGGAATATTGCAAAACAGTTCTACGACGATCGGCGATTGCGTGATGCTTTTCGAAGAAATGAGGCGGAAAAGTGGGCTACTGGGAAGCCCACATTTCTGACTATTAAAAAATAAATAACAGTACGTGTTTCTGTTGTTGTTCATTTCTCTTATTAAAAATAAACGACCTAGTTCGGAAAGGATATTATGCAGTGGTTCTTAAAACATAGATTTTGAAGGGAAAACACTATTACCATATGGAATTCAACTATACTATCAATGAGCAAAATAGAGTAACAATTATGAATAATCTAGGAATCACTTTTCAAGCAATGTAATCTTCAATAAACACGCACATAACCTCAAAACAAGTACACAAAAAATGGCTTTATGAAACGTTACTTCTCCCTTACACGGTCCAAACACTTACTCTAACTATATGCTACAACAGTGCTCCCTATTCTCGAATTCTCTTTCCCAATGTGCTTTTCAAACTCACCCAGTCTAATCGATAAAAATTGAAAAAAGTAAAAATCAGAATCTTAAAATATACATTACGTCAAGATGGTATATTCCATTTCAGTAGTAACTATTATTCCTCATACTTAGAAAAATACAATATGAAACTGCTTTCAAAATGTAGACAAGTACAACGTTTAAAATTTATTTATAAAATTCTCAACAGTTAATGCAACAACCTCACTCTCCTAAAGGAGATTCACTTTAGAGTATCGAATAAATGAACTCAGCAATTCCTCGTTTGATATTGATTTCAGAATTAACTACCTCAAATACAGTCCATACTATATCTTTTAGACAATTATCCTAAGCTAATTTTAAATAGGTTAAATTTACGTAACTGTATCGAAATTTCCATTGCTACTCTTTTTCTTTCTTTTTTTTCTGATTTGTCAGATTTTAATTGGTTTATACCATATATTTTAATATAGCACTGTATTTGGTTTTGAACATATCTTTATTTTGTTAATTGACTGACTCGTGCTTATTTTGCTGTTTAAACTGTTAAATTACAACATTTTCACTTTTGTTCTTAAACGCAATTATTTTACTTCTTTGTGCATCTTGATGAATTTTTATCATCTTATAATTACGTGGTTCCACATTTTTATATTTTTCGTAATATATTTGTTATTGCTATATCATGCAAGTCTAAAATAAAATTGCACATTTTGTTGAGCAACTGGCTGTTATGTTTGATGTAATAAATGAATACATAAATTATAAAATTTAATTTATTGAATCATTTAGGAGTACAAACCCTCTTCGATAACTTTCAGCACTAAAACACAGGAGTGATTCCAAAAGGAAGAAAACGCTTTCAGATGTTCATGAAACACTGACTATTCATATAATAGTAAATTCCCAAACAGCAAACGATAAACTTTTATTTTATTTTATTTATTTATTTATTTTTTTTTTTTGTAATCTCTGCTGAAAATGTTATTTCTACCAAGACCACTAGGGGAAACATGTTGTCAAAGTGGCTTCTCCAGGGGAAAAACATTCTGTGTCATCCAGTTTTCGAAGATAAGTTCGGTGACGTGTTTAAAAATGACTTGCCACAAATGTCAGTCACTTGAAAATGGGTGTAAGCAGTTTGAAAAATAAAAAAATAATAATAAAAATAATGCTGTACTGTAAATTCCGGGTCGCCTCCGCGGTATTTATAAAACAATTCGGTGAGAGGTCAGAGGTATTTCATCGAAGCCCGAAAAAATCCACTTTCAGATGTAGCTGCGAATTGAATATGCTTCAAATAACAGGCTGACATATTGTCCGGATTTGTTTACTTTCGAAAGCTTATAAGTTTCTCTTATTACAGGTGTTCAAACCGAACAACAAACGTAAGTGATGCAAGTTTTACAGTGACTTTGAAGGGAAAATAGAAGATGGAGTGGCAGTACGATATGTTGTCAGTGACTCTAGCAGGAAAATCATCTGTTACAACTTTCCAGTGCGAGGCACTGAAACCCCTACCCCTCATCAGGTTATCAAAACGTGTTTTGGCCCTTTTTTGTCTTTTTATGGAAAAGACAACGGCTATTTTCCTGGTTATGCCCCAACTAAAAATGAATATTTCCTCTGATTTCATCTTTGACCAAGACGGCGCGACTATGTTTCAATAACACAGTCCGACAGTGGAAGGGACGAGGTATCGAAAGTAAAATATAGTTCTCCTGGCCTCTCAATTCTCCGCACTTAACACCATGTGGCATTATTTTGTGAGGTAAGAAAAGGATACCTTGTTTGTGCTGCCACTGCTAACAGACGGCCCTCTGTGGCAGTACACTGATTTCGCCATGGTCGTTCTTTTGGAAAAGTCTATATTCGATTTAAGTCAGAGGCTGCAGGAATTCTTAAAAGCCTTTTCACTCGGGGCTATACTTGCCGATCTGAGGGGGGGGATGTATTATTTTCCCCGTGACTTATTACAGGTGTTTCACCCTACACCAAATGCAAATTAGCCTGTGAGCACAAATTTACTCAGACGTAATACGTGGAGTACACTATGGCTTTAGATGCTGCATTCGCGTGTAGCACAGTGGTTATAATATCACGATCTTTCCACACTGCGTGAAAAATTCCCTGTTTGAATCCCGTCCATGGCACGGGGAATTTTTCCACAACAGGGATGAGTTAGTTAGAGGTAGAGACCACATGGGATTTTTTTTTTACATCAATGCTGCAGATAGTATCCAAGGTTAGGAGAAGCATATGCAATACATTTAAGTTGTTATACTGACATCGAGTGATACATTTTAAAAATGTAAGCCTTAAACTTGTAGAAATCAGCTAAAATGATAAAAATATTAGGCAAATGACGCAAGGAAGCAAGCTAATCAGCCAAAAAGGAAAAAAAAACCCTACTCATCTGTCCATACCCCCTGATAATCTGTCTAATCCTTCCTTAAATTTATGCAAACTACCCACTTCCACAACACCAGATGGTGGTTTGCTTCTTTCTCCCAATTGTTAACTCCCAATTGATATTATTCTTGGATTACTGCTTTCCATATGCAATACTTGCATTTAGCAATGCAAGAATGCATTTACCATTTATTTTTTCACTGTCTAATTTTTCTAGACCTTGTTGCAGTAGTACCCTTGATTTCCTATCATAAACCTCCAGGTAAAACTTCGTATCATTTGTAAACTGACATTAAACTTGATTTATTTTCATTAGTAGCGTTAATAAATATTGGAAACAGTGAAGGATCCAGCACTACATCTTGACGAACTCCCTAGTAGCATTAGTCAAAGAAAAGCAGTACCCAGTAATGACTCTCTGCCTTCTGCTACCCAAACATCACTTATTCCAAAGTAGTTGCTTCTAATGCCACACTGCTCCAATCTGTATAGCAATCTTTCCTCTACAATTGCATCAAATATTTTTCTGGAATCAGTTACATGATGTCAAAATTATTATTATTATTTTTGCATCCAGTTCCTTTGATACTGTGTCATAGGTTTCAATCAGACTGGTCAGACAAGATTGCCTCTTAAAAAATCCATGCTGTGACTGCAGTATAACTGCGTTGCTGTAAAGATGATCAGTGACGCTGTTATTTTTCGGGGAATAGAAGTCAAGCTTATAGGTATATAATTATTCACTTTTTCCACTTATCTCTTAGTTATCACAAAATCATTCAACTCCCGGCTATAAGTTAGTATACTTCTGGTATACCCATCCCTAAACACTTCTCATGTGTGAATGTATATGCAGTATTTATTCAGATTGTCAGCAACCAGAACAGAATCATCGATAGTTATGATATTCATGTCTAGTGGACCAATTCCTTTCTTTCTCCTGTTAACATAAGTAAAGAACTCCTTGCTCCTTTTCTTCGCATTCCTAGCCAAAGACTTCTCGTAATCTTCCTTAGCCTACCTAACTCTCTTTGTAACTTGATTGCAGACTAGTTTGTACTTACTGTATATGTCTGTGTCCACTGATAAGTTATTATCATCCTATGCATCATTCTTCTCTATCACTAGTCTCATCTGTCATCCATTTAGGTCTAAAAATCTAAAAATAAAATTAAAAAGAAATGTTTAAATATCTTTAACAGATGTTTATGAAATTATAAAAAAAATCTCAAGTGTAGTTGGATTGAGAATTGCGTTATTAAAAAAACTGGTAAAATAGATAAATTTGTTTTTGCCATAGTCACTTTTCCTATATCTTCTAGAAATTAATGAATTTTCATAATGGTTGTTATAACGAGAATTTATACTTGTAAAAAATAATTGAAGATGCAAGCGTGATTTTCGATCTTCCAAAACGATCAAGCCAAATCGCTGACGCCTTTCTTAACTAATTAATGTGAAGTCAGGGTTTAATTTAAAAGAAAGATATCGGGAAAAGCTATATTTTTTTCTTCTGGAAACGTGTTTTCTTCGAGAAAATCTAAGAATGCAGGATTACGGACACACTATACTGACGCCTCATAGCTTTAGTTTCTTTGGCGCTTAACACACAAGTTAACCTTAGATGCTAAGCGCCAAAGCAACTAAAGCTATGAGGCGTCAGTATAGTGTGTCCGTAATCCTGTGTTCTTAGATTTTCTCGAAGAAAACACATTTACAGAAGAAAAAATTATAGCTTTTCCCGATATCTTTCTTTTAAATTAAACCCTACGTTTAAGTTCAGGAATGTCTATTGGTTATATTGTTATTATGATTTACATAGCATCACTGAAGTAGTGGCATTAATTGCTATAGACATATTGGCAAAGATCTGTGGAAGAATTGGACTCAGTGATCGACATTAGTCGTGTGACTGCTAGCGATAATATCGAGGGGCCTGTAGAGTTCTTAGGGAACTTTCAGGGATTCCCTGTCCAACTGTGTAGGTCCTAACAATAATAAATGCGAGTTTTCATTTCTATGGTTTTGGGGACTTTATTTATTTTTGAATCATCCTGTTTGAAATTTAATCGGGCTTCTGGATTCTTCATGAATCTTACTTTCAGATTGATATGAGGCGCTGAAAGCGTACTGAGATCCACGGAAAGACCGTTTTGGATCCAGTACGTTGTAAAATTTTTCAAATTGGTCTGAAGATAGGTGAGGGATTCAATGATAAACTAGAAAAGTAAAAAAAATTATGCTGTTTTAATGATGAAAGGACTAAATGTTGTTTATACCTCTTAAGTGACTCAATAAACTAAAATTTATAAATTATTTTACATTGTAATAAGAGTGTTTTCCTCTTCTAAATATATACTGGAAAAAAAATCTTCAACAGCTCCTGGCGTAGGATTCAACTGACAACAATTAGAGAGATTTACGATCGATGTTATTCGTAATGACTACAGATGAGCTGTTAAATCATCCATATTTATATTTGCATTCTAAGGGTAGAGTGTTTTTGATTGGAAACTTTACTGCTTTCAGACTAAGAATTTTCTCCTCCAACAAATCAGAAGTCTCGAAATGCATCAGTGCATTCCATAGTGCGCAAAACTTAAAATATGGTACTTCTGAGTGATGCCAAGTTTGAGTCTCACCTGGGTTATATTTTTTTATTCAAAGTTCTAATTTGGTATCTCCTCTCTGCCCAGTAACCTCTATTATGGATCATCAATCAGTGTTAGACCAGATTCAGCTTCATTTCATTGTTTTCTCTGGCTTATATTTTCTGACTGTCGTTGTTAATACGAATTGATACGACTTAGTCAGGAAAAAACCCCAGAAATATTGCCTAGCATGCTTGTAGTTACATAAGGTTAAATTGCATGCCTGAAATCTGTCCCTCTTGAACTTTTAGATAGCTCTTTTAGGTTGTCGGAAAATATTCTCAGTTGCAATTTTAGTGAGTCTATGAGTTTATACTGACAGACTAATTAAAGCTACAGTTTTATATCCGACCATATATCTCTCCCATCACAGTGTATCTGTGTTTCACATCCCTGAATAAATGTAGTATTCCCTCCTTTCTTTCCTATCATCTCACACATTGTGTAGTCTGCGATTGTCCTAAATACTCCCGTGATCTTAAATCGCTTTACGAGGCTGTTTACAAAACAAAATTATTCTGCCCGTATGTGAGCGAATTGAACCTCATCGACTTTCTTGTTCTACACAATCAACTGTCTATGACCTCTCTTCCTTAATTTAGTTGGTTGTATAATACGAGATTGGTGTACTTGCTTTCCTCAAGCCCTTTTGTAAGTGCGCTGTAAAGAGTTCGATTATACAGATGCATCTCATACAATTTTTTTTCTGTTCTGCCCATTCGCGTTAGTTTAATTTTATTTAATTTTGATATCTTAAGAAATGTTTCGATTTTTCTGTTCCTAGTTTTAGTTAGGTTACGCACAAACAAATAGAAAGAAGTGAACATTCCAAAATTTCAAATGTAATCATTGGACGATGTAATCACTCCATCGGACGAGTAGGTGCTTGCTACTACTGCGCATTTGAAAAAGATGCTATTTTAAAGCATCTTTTGCAATCCGCCATTTAAAAATAGCAATTTGCTTCGAAACTTCATATTAATAGGAGAATAGGAGATAATTGGATGTCATTAACTGTTCAACAATTCCTTTTATATCTGCTAGTATTTTAATAAGGTTTTTGTTACAGTTTTGATATTATTTAACTCACGGTTCAACATATAATATGTCTTTTAATGTAGAAACGATGAGTAATGTGTAACTATAAAAATGGGTTGAAGTAGTTGAATAGTTCTAGAAACTTTCATCATTTTAATGGTTTCATATCTATAATTTCCTTTATATGGAGATTTCTATAAACTTATCACCAGTACTTCGTTAATAGTACATAGTGTTTAGGGTTAATCGGCATAGGTAGTTTCCCACAACTCTATCAAGTTCTGTGTTGAATACAGAACCCTGTAAAGGAAAGCTGGAGTGAATGATGTGGTTTATGTAGTGTGTAGCATAGGGTTATGCTGTTCGTGTGGCCTCTTAGCCTAGTGTCAGTACTTCATTAATATCCTTATACTTTTGGACTTTCATATCATATTTATTCCCATCACCACCTTCCTTCATCCTTTCTGTCAATTATTTTAATGGTTTGTGCTGATTATTATTTCAATATTGTAAATCCTTCACGGGCTAGATTCTTTCTGCCAGTATTGATCACTCAGAGAGAGAGACCAAGCAAAGCGTTCATTAGAAATTCTCTGCTATTGTCTTTATACCGTTAATGTACTCGTATATTGTTAATTATAACTTTTCCTACAGTAATTAAAATTTCCGATAGTTCCTTCTTCCTGTTCTACAGTATCCCTGCATATATTTCAGTTCTATCTCATAATGACATCTTCTTGTATTAAACATTAATACAATTAAACATTAATATAAAACGTATTTTATTCATCTTATAGATAATGATGTCGTTTCCTTGCACTGTTCTGAAATCAAATAATTACAGCTTTCATTAGAAGCAACTCGGTAGCTTTTGTTCTAACGTCATCCAGACTAAGCTGCGTTGTATTTGAAATTTGTCGCATCATCAACTGGTACAGCGAAATGAATTTTACCGAAATTTTGTCTCAAATAAATAATTAAATTCTCTTCCTAATTTTCTTTCCACCTTAATGATAGGTGATACACTCCAGCTCAAGGTAATAGTATCTCTTTGTCGAATCTATAATCAGCCCTCCCTCACGGCTTGATCTCCGTTCTTCCAGATCGTATGTAAAGGGTTCGAATCGCAGACGGCACTTGTTAGTATTAATACTGAAAAAATGATTCAAGGAAGAAAACGTATTCAAAAAATATTCTAATGGAGATTATGATAGCTTAAGATGCTACGTAACCTCTCTCAACTGGAGAGATATCACAGCGCGAATACATTGGAATTGTGGTATATCATTAAACCTACGGTCACAGAAGCCATGAATGCATATATACCAATAAGAAAATACAGCACAAGGTGAATGCCATGATAAATGAATAATAAGCTAATGAGCAGAAAAAGATGGAAAAGTGACACAACGGTGAAAGTATTGAATACGTAAAAGCCACAGGTTGATTTGTAATAGTATTAGAGAAAAGGTTAGGCAGGCAAAGGCAGATTACGGGAAATCGCTGGCTAAGAAAGCAAAGAACAAGGAGTTTTTAACTTATGTCAGTACAAAAAAGAAAAGGGCGAATCAGATGAGACCCTTATGTAACGGGTACGGTTACATAAGGACACACACACACACACACACACACACACACACACACACACACACACACACACACACACACACACGAAGAATTTGTGGAGAGGGTTCATAGAAGGATGGAAGTATATATTAATTTGTAATTAAAAAAGGCTACATAAGAATTTACCAATCCGTGAAGTATATTAATGAGAGCGTCAATGAACTGTGGGAAGATTCCCTTGGACTGGAGAAGTTAATATCTCCCCCTCCCAAATCCCCAAAGGTGGTGCCAAAGAGGAGGTAGGTTACTATAAGCCAGTAAATTTGATTTCTGTGGTAAGGAAAAACATGGAATCAGTAGTTAAGGGTTCCCTTCAGGAACATCTCGATAAGGCTGGCATCGTGAATACATCCGAGCATGGCCAATCTGGTTAATTATTGTGATATAGTCATTAAGCGGGTGGATGCACGTAAAATTATGACATTATATATCTAGGTTATAGTAAATCTTTTGATATGGTCCCTCATGGAAGACTGCTATATAAACTGAAAGAATTTGGAGTTACTGGTGAGATCTTACACTTTATTGCAGGCTGGATAAAAGGTGGGAGACGGAGTTGTCATAAATGGTCAGTCTTCGGGATGGACCAGCGTAACAAGTGATCAGTATTGGGTCCCCTCCTATTTCTAATTTTCATAATTAATATTGATGAAAGTATCCAACGTAAGCTGTTAAAGCTTGATAATGATTTGAAGGTTGGAAGAGGTGTTAACAATCCGAGCCAGCCCATGTTGCATCGGTTGCATATTTAGTCGGAAAATGGCAACTAAAGTTTAATGCTTCTAAGCCGTTGTAGGTAACATAGTTTGTATAATCACCGTCCTTCCCACACCGGATGAAGAACACCTGAATAATTCGAACCCCATCAATGATGCGAGGAATTTTGATGGGGGGGCGCCTTTTTCACAAAGTGGCTGAGTTAGTCAGTCTCAGGAGAGGGTAGCATGTTTTTTCCTCCGGAAAACCGGGTTTTTCATCGACCAGATTGGTGACGCAAATGATGTACATATGAAGAACGGTTTAGATGTGGACTGAGAAGTTTGACAACCACATATATGGCCACACTGTATAAAGCAATTGTAAACCCCACCTAAAAATGAGATATATAAAGCACTGTAGGGATTGAATAAAATAAATGAGGAAGAGGTATGTTTACCTTTGTTGGTGAGACACGAACCAGGAGACAACTGTGAAATCTCAGGGAATAACAAAATATTTGATCTCATTAAGTTCACCTGTGAGCAACGGGTTGTCAAACGTTGAAATAAGTTGCCTCCTAATGTGGATAAGACAGGTTGAATACTTTGGCTAAGCTATTAATTTAAAAATAGAAGGTACGGATTATGTTTAAAGTAGAACAGATCTCGATGATCGTCTAATCGGCCAGATAATCATTAGTATCCTGTTCCACTAGTCCCTGTCGCCGTGTGCGAATTCCAGAATAAAATTATCTGGGAATAGGAACAGTATGAATATTCTGTTTTACTTGAATTTTTACATATTATTATTATTTTTTTACATATTATTGGCTAATGTAGGAAAAGTTCACTTCCTTGCGTCATTCGGCCTTGCCAATAGATAACCCAGTTGATGTGGATGAATTGAACAGATACTTTTCATCGATATTTGTAGACGAAAGACCCTTCAAGGTATGGAGAAACTGCGATAAACTAGGAAGCATGAAATTAGCGACGTTGAAATTTCATATTAGAAAAACTTTCGAGCCCAAGTTGAGTAAGGCTCCTGAGGCATATCCGGTAAATTAATGGTTACTCTTCGGATTGAGCTAACGTAAAAGGTATGGTTCTCCAAGGATATGGGTTCTGGGACCACTGTTATTTTTGATTTTTTTAAAATGGTATCCACAAAGGGATAGGGTGTGATGCCAGCATTGGTCGAGTAGTTCGTAATTTTGAGGAAGGCGGCAAGAGAGTTCGTTGAACCGTTAAGTTTAATTATGTCACTGGACTTAGGAGCGATTCTATTGAATTCGAGAGTGCCTGTGTATCGCTAATACAAGTGTGAAACGGATAGCTACTGACTGATCAGTCTGACTTCAGTGGTGGGGAAAATCATGAAATTCATAAACATGCCTTCGTGAGTAGCACAGTTGGTATGATCATCGTCCTCCCCACATTGGGTGGAAAACAGCTTAGTTCAAATTATGTCACTGATGCGAAGAATTTTTATGGTTCTATTTCACAACGTGGCTGAGTTAGTTGGTCTCAAGCGATTTTTTTATCCAGGAAACTCGGGTTTTACATTCAGCAGACCGACCACAGAACACACGCAAGTACGAACATATTGTACATGGCACAATATGGCTGAAGTTGCTGATGCGCCTAAAAACCCTGTAACAACTCTAACGGCAATGAACAAGGGTGCAGTACTGGATCATTTAGACAGAAATGATATTCTGAAGAAAACATAGCATCGAATCGCTTTGCAAAGAAAAAACCGTGTTTAAAGAACCCCGTTAGCTATTTTTACTGAGTTGTTCATTTGCTGGATGTAGTAAATAATTTCTATGTTGATTAGTTGGATTTCAACAAAATATTTGACCAGTCCGCATGAGAGGTTACTGGAACAAGTTAGAATTACAGAAAAAAATTTTTAGATGGATTGCAGTGTGGCTGCAAAGTAGGAGGCAGAGGGATTAATGGTTACTCTTCAGATTAGGGTAACGTAAGAAATAGGGTTCCCCAGGATCGGTTCTGGAACCACTACTGTTTTTTATTTTCCAAAATGAAATCGACGAAAGTATACAGGGCGTGCCCATATTTGCAGATGATTCAAAGTGTGGTGGAATAGTTAATAATCTGCATAATGCATCGCTTCTTCAAGAAGGCTTGGATGAATTTCAGGGATGGTCAGAAAAGTGGCGGCTATTTTTAATGTAGCTGAATTCAAGGCCATACACGTGGGGAACAGCAACTCCAAAATAAATTACACTTAGTGGGAGTGAATAATAAATTGTAGAGGAAGAAAGAGATTTGGGATTTACGATAGATCGCATATGAAGCTCTCCGAGCAGTATAGATAGGCGTCAAGAAGGCCCATGGTGACCAATCAGTGATTTATAGAATATTTATTTTCTTGTTGGTTATAATCTCACTGTATAAAGCAATTGTAAACCCCACCTAAAAATGATAATTTTCTTGAAAGGATCCAAAGACTGGCAATGTTGTTTGTTTGTTTAGGGATTTGTTAGGCGCATCGGCAACTATGGCTATAGTGCTCCACACGGGCAGTGTGTCTGGTGAAATCGGTCAGAGGATACCCATATGACGAAAGAACTGGAGTATGTATCCTACAGTTATTAACTAGGCACCTTAGAGGAAACCTAATTGAGGTGTATAAGATTCTGAGAGGAGAAAATAAGATGAATGAGAGTGAAATTTTCGCTGTTATAAATGATTCCACAACTAGGGGCCATAAATTCAAGTTACAGGGGAAGTGGTTAGACTGGAACGTTGGAAGCTTCTTAGCCAGCGAGTTGTTAATTGCTAGAATAAGTTACCTCCATGAGTAGTTGAGTTGACAGCTTGGGAAAATTCAAAGGTCAGCTGGATCGTTATGTACGTGATGAGGGAGACAAATAGTTTACTTCATTTTATTATTTATTTACTTATTTTTTGTCTCCCGGGAACTCTGGTTTTTCGTCTAGCAAACAGAAAATCGACTACAGAATACACGCAATTTACAGACAGTATATACGGAGAAATATGGCCCTTAGTCGCTGATGCTACTAAAACCCTACTACTACAACAACAACTTATTATTTTTATTATAAGGGCTTCCTTGCACCTTATGATTAATACCACCAGGCAAGAGGTGGCGAAGCCACTTCTTGTTGATAGAACCCAATTTCTCTTGAATATAAATAAATAAAATAAGAAATTAAATTAACTACTTATAAAGACATGGGCGACAGGCACTGCGTGGTGGGAAAGGAAAGGAAAGGAAAGGAGGATTAGTAACGCTCTTAAGCATATCCCTCCCCCCACAAAGAAAGCTGAGAAGGATAAAAAAAAGCGTCAGTAATGCAACGTTTTAATTATTTTACAAAATTCAGAGTTTTGAAATTTATCAGTTACAAAATTTAAAAGAAAAATTATTTTCAACAGCTTAGACAGATATTGTCTTGTGTGCTTTAGTGCTCTGCTGGCAAAGTTGCAATCTCTGCATGGTTTGCAAACAGTGTGTGTTAACAAATCAGCCGGTTGAGATATGCAAAATTAATTTCTAAGCGATTTTAAGCATATAAAATAAGCTTTTCAGATACGTGTAACATTTATAATTAAATGAAGTTGTAAAAGAGAGGCGTGATTATACTTAGAAGACAGAAATAACAACAGCTATAAGAAATTGGAACCAACAGCTGTAGATGACAATCCACGAATGTTACCCTATTGGCAATGTCTGGAAAAACTAATATTATATGCCAACGACTGTATACTGCTGCCATCTTCCAAGTTTTAAGCGAACTACAGTTTGAAGTGGAGGGTAGGCAGTTGTATGCAGTTACCTTACTTATATAGATAGATAGATATATTTGTGTACGGGGCATATGGAATTGAGTCAAACTCTCCAAGGGACCCAGAAAAAAAAAGTAAACATTTAATGCCGATCCATTGCTCAGAGTTGATTTTGAAAAAGATCGTTTTATTCGCAGACTAATTTGGACTATAAGTCGCTCCACGAGTTTTCAGTTGGGTTGAGGTCCAGCTCTGAGCTGGCCAGTTCAACTTTTCGACGTCATTGTACAAAAACCTATCTTGTATGACAGGGAGCGTTTTCGTGCTAAAAAGTTTTTCATTTCATGGCATCTTTTCCATTGTGGTCACAAATTTAAAATAAGAATAATTGCCCCTTGACTTCTCCCGCAGGTCAGAATTTATTGTTCAAATTCTTTAGAGAAGTTAAAAATACACTTGATTTCTTTGTCCGTCTGCCACTGAAACAAGTTATTCTGATCTTTCCAGTAAGGTTCTTTAGTTATAAGAGCCACATAAAGTTTTATAGCTGCATTTCTGAAAAAATTCTTCTTACTGAAATTTTTTGAAATCAGTTTCGGAGAACGTTTTGAATTAACTTGAATATTTTCTTAATATGGGCCAAAACCTGGAAGCAAATCAAAGATCTTCGACAAGCTTTAAAATCATAGCATGCCCCGTATCAGCGTTCTGCTCTGTTTTTACGCCCTCAGATAGTGGCATCTTTAAAATGTTTTCTTGGAAGGCGGACAAAAAACACCGTTGTCTGTGTGCTTGAGTTACTGCCATGTCCACAGGGATTTGACTGTAAAGCCATCGAACACCTCCGAGAATAGAAGATAACAGATGTTTTAAATTTTCCCTTCTCAGTATTTACTTGTTCGAAAATTCAATAAACATATCTCAGTCTTTAGTAAGCTGAATAATGCGATACTAAAATTTACTTGAAAAATCAGAGGGATGCTAGTACAGTACTTCGAAGCTTTAAGCATAATTATTATATGTACAGAATTCATCAGATTCGCCTACATTTCATTTCTGACGATAAATATCGGTTTTGTTTACTGCACGAGCAACTTATGAAGAGGAATATTAAAGGTTATCACACGCTTTTTAATAGTTCAGTTTAGCATCAGTTGCAAATCAGTAAAGATTTCACCTTTTTGTCGTTTATCTCTGCAGGAAAAGTTATTGCTTTATATTATTACTTATTCTGCCTTTGAGTTTCTGATTACATGTATTTTATTTAACATTGTCTATTTAGCTCTTTTAGGAAGATTTGTAGAGCCATTCCAAATTTCGTTAAAATCGGACCAGTAGAAATCCGTAAATTATTATTTTTATACACATCACGTAGGCTATTCACATACCGTATATTGTAGATCAGGGGTCGTCAACCTTTTAATTCCTACCGCCCACCGGTGCCGCAGTAACTCAATTTAGCCCCTCGTCCACTTCGAGAAGTGTCCGGTGAATTATTATCTACATTCAAAGTTTAGAGATGGAATTCAAAAGTAAATTGCAAAAGCATATTTTAAAAAGTCAAACTCGTGAAGTTGTTAGCAATGTATTCGATATATGGAGGAAGAACAAAATTTGTAACAACGGACAAAAACCCCCACCGCCCACCAATGAAAGCTTGAAGCACTGAGTATTATGTTTATTGCCGTGTGCTTATTGGAGGAATGAATGGACAATATGGCAGATGCACAAAAACTAAATGCTCTTGATATTTAAAAAAATATATCTGAAGTAATACGTGGTGTTATCAGCTGAAAATAAGCAATTCAATGTAACATTTTTATATCATGAGGGAGAATTTACTGCAACCTGCAACAAGATAATGCTATTGAGATGGTACAGCTTCCTTCTAGAATGGCATGCTGTAATTAAACAGCCTGAACAAAGAAAAGACTAAAGAGAGAGATTTGAAATATGGAAACAAAGACTAAAAATAATAAAATTGAAAGCCGATACTGATGACAGGAAGCACAACTACAAAGAATCTCGCACAAGATGATGCCACTGCAAGTGGTAAAACAACCTCCCAACATCTGCAAACCTAAAAGCAAAATATTGATCCTCACTACCAGTAGAGAGGGGGGGGGGGACCCACAAAAACAGTAACCTCTTCATTAGTGTGATATCGGCCACTGCGAGTCCCAAACGGTTGTAGTTCAGACGTGGCCTACTTGGAAGAAAGTGAAATAGCTATGGAAGCCCTTCTACGACTGAAATATGGAAGATACATTGTTAAATCTTAAAAAAACTGAGGGGAAATGAAAACGAAGAATTGTTGAACAAAACAAAACGAAATCAGTAAACTAAAAAGCTGTGAAATCGATATAAAATTTGGAAATAAAGTAAAATAAAAGTTATAAAACAAATGAAATTTTTGATGAAAAAGAAAGCAGGACAGCGTAGAAACTTTCACGTGGAGAAGGCAAGTATTCCACACGAGAAAACGTAAAGACAAATGTCGACCCCTCATTTCAAGCAGAAAGATAAATACAAGTAAAACCTGAAACAACTCGGTGAGCAAAGGAAAACGAAATATTTCTCGAATATAAAAGCCAGAAGGAAAGCAGAGTAAAGTTAAAATATTAAAATTAAGTTTTTTAAATACAAAGAGGGAAAAATATTGAAACAAACTGAAATTTTAAATAGGTGTCTAAACAAAGACAAGAGCCACCATATTAGACAGCCGGGGAGATGTATTCATTCCTATTTCAATTTTGAGGTTGTTTCAATATTTTTCTTTTTATTTACAAAATTTAATTTGACTTTGCAGTTGTTCTTCCAGTTAGTTTTTATTTAAATTGTTTTTCCGTTTTCCTTTACTCTGAGTTGTTTCAGGTTTTACTTGTGTTTATCTGTCTGTTTGAAATGAGAATCGACGTTTGTCTTTAGGTTTGCACATGTTTAGAATACTTCTCTTCTCTCCTGCTGCAGTAGTACCACCACATTGTACGAGTTTTAACGCTGTCGTGATTCCTTTAGTGAGTTTTGGCTTTCTGTTTCATTTAAGATATGAAAATTAACACTGCGTATATTAACTAACTTGCTAACTCCTTGGTTTGTTTTTTTTCATTCTGAATATAATATAGTATAGTATGTTTAAAGAGAGAAGCACGTTTAAGGTATCTTTAATAGAATTTTCTGCAGATTTATAATCAGTTAGCCGTCAGGTTCGAGAACTTTATAAAGAAAAGCATAGCATTACAAAGAATTAAGAGATAAATCGTTATTATATTAACGTATACTTCCATACAATACAGAGATATTACTGAATGTTTTTTGTGCATCTCTACTTATTTTTTTTTTTTTTCAAATTCGAAATGCTTATGAGGTCACCACTTTAAAGAAATGTCGAATTTTAATCTGTTCTGGCTATGTTGCTGTTCTTCAACGCTTTTGCACGGTACTTCTTTAATACATTGCTCTGGAAACATTCATTTACTTTTACTTAAGGAAGGGTACTGGGCTTTGCAGAAAATGTAATGTCATTACAGTCACCCTCTCTCACTCAGTCAGGCATGAGACCGCGAGCTATTTTTAGAACCTACCTGTTGCACGAGCTGTAGAAAATCACTTCAGTACGCACACTCCACAATGCAGCGATGTATGTAATCTTTCATAAAGCTGCCGTCAACGAATAAACTTGGATGTTTAGCATTTTTATCAGACTAGTTTAGGAACCAGCGTGCATATTCCGAGTTAATGAATTTAGTTTCATTTGGAGAATTTGTCGAATCCATGATCTTGTAGCATAACGTGAATTTCAATATTAGCATTGAAATGAAAAACTATATAGCAAGAAGTCTTAACTTAGCGAGTGGTAACAATTATATTTAAGAAATATCTTGACATTCTGGACGTATCTTAATAGCTTGTTTGATATTTCTTATCATTTTTCATTCATGTTGCAGCAGGTAATACATCCAGACAGAGGCGCCTCCGTAGCCAGGTGGGAAGGAGCAGCAGTGCGTAACACACGCTTCTTGATTAGACCGGGGTTCGAGCCCGTCACCACCAAATACGGAGGACGCGGAAAGGTCAGGGAATGACCACCGCATATTCCCGGAGCAATATGGCCTTAGTTGCTAATGCTCCCAAATAACAACAACAACCATCCAGACAGCGTGTTTATACGATACGGACGACTTCCCCTCCCCTTTTTTCCCGCTTAATACAATTCAGAAAACCATTTCATCCTTAACACCATGTGAAAAAAAGCCTACGTTGTAATCCGTGCAGAGGGAAGGAAGTTATATTGTTCCCTCCTTCCCCCTGCTCGCTCGCTGAGTTAATCGATCATATGCAAGTATTGTATGGTTTTTCTTCCTGGGGAAACCTGGATTTTTTTTTCACCTAATAAACACACAAATCGAACTTAGGATACACACAATTTACTGACATGAAATACGAAGGCCTCTTGGCCTTAGTTGCCATGGTGCGAGTTCTGACAGTTCAATCCCAACCATCATAGCGTGAAGAGCATTGCTGTGCATTATTTTTGATGTGAAAACATCTATGATTTTTGGTTATATCGTCTGAATCAGAGCTGTAATACTCAATATGTTCTACGTTGATAATAATATTAGTAAATTAATAAGAGGAGTTTACCTCAATATAGTACGTGGAACACTTCCGTATGATACCCTCCAGAAATTAAAACGGAAAAAACGAAAAAATCGACAACTTACCGGTCCATTAAAGTAAAATATAAATAATTAAAGTAAAATATAAATAATTAAATAATCAATTTAACACAATTCAAAATCAATTCAAAACAATTAAAATTCAAATTAACGCAATTAAAAGAATAACGAAAATATTCAAAACGATCTTCCTTCCTGAAGCTGACAATGCTTTTCGACCGACTGTCGTGATCACAGGAATGAAAATCCTGTGATCACGACAGGATTTTCATTCCTGTGATCACGACAGTCGGTCGAAAAGCATTGTCAGCTTCAGGAAGGAAGATCGTTTTGAATATTTTCGTTATTCTTTTAATTGCGTTAATTTGAATTTTAATTGTTTTGAATTGATTTTGAATTGTGTTAAATTGATTATTTAATTATTTATATTTTACTTTAATTATTTATATTTTACTTTAATGGACCGGTAAGTTGTCGATTTTTTCGTTTTTTCCGTTTTAATTTCTGGAGGGTATCATACGGAAGTGTTCCACGTACTATATTGAGGTAAACTCCTCTTATTAATTTACTAAGGTTATATCGTCGTACTATTCTACAAATGTATTTCACTAACTACTGAATTATAAAAATACCAAATCTAATTTCAGTTAACAACTTATAAGAGTATTTCGAAGATGGCTAAAACTCCAGCTGAACGAAATCGAGAGTGCAAGAATAAAAGCTTCAGTACCACCGAAGAAGCCTTCCAAGTCGGCAAAAGAACTAGTTCAAAAACATAGAGAACGAAAAAAAAAAAAAAAAGCAGAGTTTAATAAAATCTGCTTCTCAAGATTTTGATCAACATCAACCTTCTACGTCGACTTCTTATCAAAAAGCTGGACGGTCGACATCACGAAACTATATTCAATAACTTCCTGAAGATTTCGATCCAGAAGATTTGAGTTCAAATGAATTACCTGAGGATTTTCAGTTGATTCCTGAACGACTAGATAGGGTATACTGCAACAACCAGCTTAGATTGCATCGTCTAAAAAGAAACAAAACCATATTTCAGCTCAATCGCCTGTTAGACCCTCCACAGGATTCAGCAGTAGTCAAGCATGAAATCATTTACAAGAACGTCGAACATGACCGTAACTCCTATAAAGAATTTGAACGACAATTTCTGAAAAATACATTTGGTGCTGTTTGTGATATCTGTGATCGATTACGGTATGAAAATTATGTAAAATCATGCACTCTAGGAAGTTATCCGTTACTTCTCTTAGAATTACTAGCTGCAGACGTAACGACTATGAAGGCTCATATTACTTGTCGAGCATCTCTCAAAAATGATTTCATTTTCTAAGAGCGACGGTTTCGTTTATCCTGCTATTCCACCTCATCTGCCTCGATTCGATTGGATTTAGTGACCCAAGCGGATCATTTATCCTCGATACTATTCATGCATATTAGAAGACTGACATGGTTTCAGCCAATACGGAATTTTGGGCCAAATTATAAATGTTCCTTTGAATGTTATTCGATGGTCAATCATTTGCCTCAGAGTATAGATGACGAATATTGCGTTAACGGTCAAATCAAACGTAAGAAAATTCACAAATCGAGTTATTTAATGGGCTTGGTTCATAAACGAGATGTAAGAGTTTGGTAAAAGTATGTACTTACGAGTCCTTTGTATTGTCTGTATGATATCGTGATTGACAAAAGCATTCTTCGATGAAGACATGGAACACCATGATGTTCCTACACGTGATGAAATGAGCTATACCTATTGAAAAAATTTAGTCGCTTAAGAAAAAAACTCTTGTAGAGCGATGGCAAATATTTACGAATAGCTCCTGGTGAGCGAAATGTTCCACAAAGTTTTTACTTTTTTGACGAACATGCCGAAGAATTTACCTCACCTAGCATTTACCTTGGTCACTATCGAGAGTTTACAGATAATTTAAAAGTTACACCGTTTATGATAGCATCAAGTGAAGCTTATTACTCCACCAAGCGTGGAGTAATAAGCCTTATCTTCTTTATATGGCCATGAAAATAATGAGACTAAGAACTCGAGATTCGTTAACAGTTGCTTTTAAATACGTCGCAAAAGACACTAAACTCACCAAAGAACAAATCCAATCTCGATAATACGTCAATAACTGCATTGAAAAGAATTTAGCGTTTTTGAAATCGATTCCTAATTCAACTTGTTACTGGACACAACGTAAAAGAGATCTGTTTGCGATGATCAGACAATTAGGTAAACCTACGTTCTTCTTAACTCTGAGTGCAAACGAAATCGGTTGGCTTAAATTGCTTAAAATTTTATACAAATTAAAACACGACGGTTTGGATATCCCTGACGTGCAAGCAGAAGCTCTTCATTTTATGGAAAAGGCAGCAGTTGTTAATTAAGATGCCACAACGTGTGCAATTCATTTTTAATAAACTTGTGAATTGTATTTTAACTTTACTTCAGTCTAAGCATTTCAGTCCATTTCGACAATATTACGTCATTAACTATTTTAAACGAATCGAATTTCAACATCATGGTAGTCCCCATGCTCGCATTCTTTTGTGGCTTAATAATGCTCCTAAAGAACCTATGGAAAACGGTATGAACGCAACGATAGCTATGATAAATCAGTTCGTGTCCGTTTCTACCGCAAAAGTCTGGTGATAAATCAAATTCCAATCTCAAGTGTACGCATCATATTTTAGCTATCAAATTCATTGGAAGTAAATTGCCGATTGAATATGTATTGCAACCTCAAATTGATGAAACTGTCGATAAATAAATAAATGCTTCAAAATGTTAAACGTGTTCGGATTCTTTTCATTCCTAAAACCCTTTAAACTCGTCCAAGCCAAGGATGTTTTGGCATAAAGTAAAACATCTTTCGTACGTACAGGGTACACGCGGTGTTTGTTTTTTTTAATTATTATTTGTTGCTGTTTTAAAATAATGCACAACGTTCATCCTACTATATAGTAAAGACCACTATGAAAAAGATTTATAAGAAATGGAGTTTGGGCAAACGGATTAGTTCAGATGAACTGAGATCACCACATAAAAAAAAAAACCAGTTGTCTGTCACTCTAATATATTTATCGTATTTTCTATTTTCTTCGGTGAAAAATACTAAGTTCTTTTTGAAAATCAATACTTGCCTGACAGTTAGAAAGCAACCGCTGAGCCTCTGTTTCAATATTTAAAGCGGTCTGTTAGTTCTTTCCCAATATGAAAACTGACATTTATTGTTGCTATATCTATGACCTGGTGGGGAGAATGGTACTCCCTGTTGTGCAAACGTGCATCAATAGCTTGTGTGTCCGTGACAGTTTACTCTAAAGGAAGACTCTGCCAACTACATGACATTTACTATAGCTTCGCTGGATAATGAACACGCGTAATCATTTCTTAATCTGCACTGAACAAAAGTTATCTCACTGGCGTTCCAAACACAAAATACTCTGCCTAGCTGCATGTAAATAATATACCTATAAGTACGAATTACCACAAAAGAACACCATGGTCTCTTCGACAATACATTGCTTTCTCCAACAATCGCTAATATCTAAATCAGTAATAATTTTACTTACAATACGATGCAGTTCACATCAGTTATCATAGCTCCAGGCGTAACAATCATATTCAAAACCAGTCGAAAATTGCCTATGAATACACTTCGGAACGGTTATAACCTTTTTTTTTTCCTTTTCAAAGGTTAAAACTGAACAGAATCGAGACAGACGTGTTGCAGACCATATACTCAACTGCTCTTTCATAGCGATTTTGTTCCTCACTGCAATATTCCTAAATATGTTAATACCTATACATTTCTGATTTGTTCACTTGAATTTTTTTAATACAATCTTCACTGTCATATATTTGAATTTCGTGCCACTTCTGGTTTTTGTAATGCCTTGTAAGGACATGATAATTTGAGTGGCAATTGGAAGAATTCAGTTGTAATATGTCCCTCCGTGACATTACAGTGGGTTCGTAACTTGTTATAGTGACGAATAGTCGCTGAAGGAATTCTTAAAGGCCTCTTCAGTTATGGCTGCAGTAGTTTCGGGAGGAGAAAGATGGGGTTTTCCTGTAATTTATTCCGGGATTTTTAGCTGCAAAACATGCAAAATTTCTGTGAACACATGATATACAAAAATAATACACGATAAAGATCACAACTATTACTATATAAAATATATAGCGCTTAAAATATAAAATATAATATATCACTATATAGCTATTTTACTTTACTATTACTATATAAAATACACTTAGTGGGCAGAAATCACGGGATACCTACCTAGTAATGGGTGGGCCCACCTTTCGCCCGGATAAGGGCAGTCACACAGCGAGGCATTGCGTCCAACTACTTCACGAAAGCGTTCCACAGGTATTTCCATCCATGCTTGCTGCACCACTGTCCATAAATCAGTCGCATTCTTGGGTGGAGGATCCAAAGTTCGAACGGACTTTTCCACAGCATTCCAAAGATGCTCCACAGGGCTCATGTATGGTGAAGGGGAAGGCCATTCCATGGTGGTAAAATCTGCGGGAATGCTCTTCGAACCATGTTCTAGTCACCACGGCTATGTGGGGAGGTGCATTTTCCTGCTGGAAGAGTCCATTGCCCTGTGGGTACACGATGACCATGAAGGGATGCAGATGGGCTGCAAGGATGGACACGTAACCTGGACCGTTCATAAATGCGTCTAGACGTACCAGAGGTCCCAGCTTAACATACCCCAGACCATTGCCAAACCGTCACCTACCTTAATAGTTCGTTATTGACATGGCTGATGTATAGCTTCGTGCGGTTTCCGCCAGATACACGCCCTCCCGTCCGCTCGAAATAACTGAAAACAGGATTCATCGGAGCAGGAGACCCGTCTCCAATCATCTAAGGTCCAGTTCCGATGGTCTTTCGCCCAGTTGAGGCGTAGAGTCTTGTGTCGTGTTGTTACCGGGACTTTGGTGGGTCGGGATCTCCCATAACCTATTGCAGCTAATGATCGCCTGATGGTCTTGGTGGAGATGTTTCTGGCATCTCCCTCTTTGAAGTCGGCGGTGATTTGTGCCACTGACGCTCTCCGGTTGGCTGAAACAATGCGAGACCGACGGCCACGTTCATCCACCACCTTTGTTCGCCCACCACGCCGCCCACGATGAGATGTTATTCTGGAAATGGCGTATTCTCGATACACTTTCGATAGTGTCGAACGTGGATAGTGCAATTTCTGTGCCACCTCCGCGATAGAGTGACCCATGCATCGGGCATCCACTATCATCCTCTTTCAAAGTCTGTTAACTCACGACGTTTATCCATACTGACATCGAATTACCGTCTACGTGAATGCAGTGTACCTATATATCTGTCAAGCGTTGGGTTTGTCCACTAGCGAGAGGAGTGACAGCGTTGCGTTGCCCAGGAACCAGGTATCCTATGAATTCTGTCCTTTCAGTGTATATATTACAATATATAGAAGTTGAAACGCCAAAAAAACTTCCAACATACTCAGATATACATTTTTACGTAACTGTAAATTTAAAAAAAAAATTTTTTTATTGCTCTTTGTATAAATTGACGGTAAATCCAGTAATATATAATACTTTTCTTTCACTTAATTATATTTCTGTTATTTTATACGGTATCAGCGTCATACGACCAAGTTCTTTATATTTTCCAGTTCAGCTCTTTAAAAGGTGTACTAGTGCATAAAAGTCGTCGTAGGAGGTGGGGGAAAGAATTTGAAGAATTTTAATACAGAAACAGTAAGCCTGATGTCTCTGAATGATAATTTCCGTACACTAAAAGCCAATTTCAGATTGACTCCTCGACCAACGTTTTGTTTTATTTCTTGGCTAGCATCATTTTTACCATTGACCATTGCAGTGATCGTGCAATATTAGAGTCTGGCTTTCCCTTCATAGCATGATATTTTGGAGTTTTGGGGATTTTCTTTTCAGGAACTAACTGGTATTTCCTGGTTGGTTGAATATTTATATACAGGAGTAGCACTTTGGGCCACAACACATGATTCTTGAGAAGATTCGAAGAGAGGTTTAGATATTTTTAAGTTAAATCTTGCTAAAGCTGAAGACTGGACATCTGTTGGAGTAATCTGGATATGTAGTTTGTTTTTTCCAAGGCAACATTAATTATGGATACCCCAGTATCCAAAAATTTGAAAAAAACTAGTTGTTTCTTGGAAATAGCAAGGGGTTGCGAATATTTAGGTCAGCAGATCCCCATAGGATATTCAGACCTGAATATCCATATACTGTAGAAACGACTCTAATGTTGTTAATTACAGTTGCCTTTAATAGTTGTGTTGGGTAAAAAAAACTGTGTGGAGAGAATCCAGTATGTTCTGGTACTTAATGACTCGTCTTTTCTTTCGCTGAAGAAATTTGGGATCACTTCGTTTCTGGTTTAGAATCTTCCCGCTCTATTTTATATGAAAGCTATATGGATCATTTTCCGTCCGATATGGCAGTTGTTTGATGCTAAGCGGAGGCTCACTCATCTTGACAGGTCCCTCCTTTGCGTCATGACTTCATTCGGTTGTAATGCAATTGAATTTAAATTGCATTTGCAATGTAATGAACAACAGAGTCGTGACGGGTAACTATATCAAGTCAGCGTCTACCTATCACTTCTTTAAACATCGGAAATATGGGCCTCTGCAGCCTTCACCACTACTACTGCTAAACCAATTTTCGCATCAGAATATTAGCACAAATTGGTATTACTACACACACTTCCTTTTCAGCTTCGAACCACAGAATTGGTAATTAATCTCACCAAACGCCGTATACATACACTGTGCTGCGACTTTATTAGATACACCCCTGCTGCGCACACAAATGGTTTGTCCCACAACTTTGCAAGTCACATGACCACAGTTGTGGATATAAATGCAGCAGAAAAACCTTTCTCGTATCAGGTAAGCCTAGAAACCGTAGCAAGAATGGGGAAAGGAGTGATCTAACGGACTTCGAACGTGGCATGGTAGTATGTGCAAGACGTGTTGGACCAAAGCATCTCTGAAACGGCAGTCCTCCTGAATTTTTCACGCACCACAGTTTCGAGGGTGTATCGAGAATGGTGCAACAAACAGAAAACACCCCTCAAGGGCACTCCTGTGGAAGAAAATCGCTTGATGATGAGAGAGCTTAGAGGAGGATGGCTAGAGTTGTGCAAGTAAACAGACGGGCCACAATGTCGCACATCACGTCAGAATGCAACCTTGGTGCGCAAAACAAAATATCGCAACGGATCACTAGTTGCACTTTGTCGCGAATGGACTACGACAGCCGACGGCCACATCTCGTACCTTTTGTGATCAATGAAGAACAAGAGAGCACGCCTCCTGTGGATACAGCAACACCAGCACTGGACTATCGAGGATTGGAAAACAGTTGCTTGGTCTGACGAGTCGAAGATCCTGGTACATCATGTTGATGGAAGGCTCAGAATTTGGCAAAAACAACATGAATCCATGGATTCGTCATGTCTGGCGACTACTGTGCAAGGTGGTGGGGGCAGTGTTATGGTGTGGGGAATGTTTTCTTGGCATACGTTGGGTCCATTGATACCCATAGATTCACGTCTGAATGCCACATCGTACCTAAACATCGTTGCTGACCAAGTGCATCCGTTCATGTTGACAGTTTATCCTCAGTCGGATGGTTACTTCCAGCAGGATAATGCGCCGGTGCACAAAGCCCGAATTACTATGGAATGGTTTCAGGAACAAGACAATGGCTTTTCTTTGCTGCAGTGGCCCGCTCACTCCATCGATCTCAATCCAATTGAACATCTTTGGGATGAGCTGGAAAGGGCTGTTTGCTGCAGGCCTACACCTCCGTCGAATCTCAAAGAACTGCGTGACACACTCATGTCTGCATGGTACTCCATTCCTGCGCAACGTTTTCAGCATCTTGTTCAATCCATGCCTAGACGAATTCAGGCTGTTTTGAAGGATAAAGGAGGCTCAACACGCTACTAGGTAGGTGTATATCGGCCGCTAGGAGGCGAAGGTCAGTGAGTTACTGAATTATGTGCTCCTAAAAATACTCAAATACCTAAGTTAAACTGAAAGAATCATAAATGAACTGCATATTGACAGAGAGCTTATGAGAAGTGGAATCTGGATATAGTGTCTACTAATGGAATCCTGAACAGGTAATATGTCTAATCTTGATTTTAAGCATTCATACTTCGTGTAATAGTTGAAAGGAACGGTTGGTTTATAGCGATTCAGTGCAGCGGAGCATAGCAATATTCTGCTTAAGGCAATACGGCACTTAAGCTCTGGACAAGGTCAAACGGTGACAAAGTTAGGGATTAAAACCTCCCCCATTTCCACCTGCATATTTCATAGGCTAGTCATCGAACGATAGAAGTGCCCTATCTTGTTGTACTAAAGACTACCTGCCTCGAAATTACTGAAATTCCGGCTCCCATTTGCATTTCAGAATGACAGATTTCAGCGCATCAGCCGTGCCGCTTACTTGCTGCATATGTCTGACCAATGATGACTTCATAATTAAATGCGTTACTTGTCACAAAAACTATTGCAATAAGCCTGATTGTACTTCTGTAGATATTAAGAGATTAAACAAAACTAGAAAACGCAAGTTTGAATGTGACGCTTGTAGGCAACAAACAGGGAAAAATAATGAAGAATTACCTAATGAAGTCATTTGTGAAGATTCATGCACAGAACAGATTAATGACCTTGAACAAGCAACAAGAGAAATCCTCTCTCAGACTGACCTTGGAAATGGCATCTTGGGCCATCCTGAAGGATCAATTTTTGAAACCTTGGGATGCGATATTTGCCCGGAAGACTGCGAGCACTCTGAAGGGGCTTTCGCTAGACAGAGGAGCAATCATAGCCCGGATGAAAGGCAGGAGGAGAACCGTAAAGAATATGTCTCGCGTACGGAATTAAAGGATATCCTTGCAGACTGCATCAGCCCCTTTTCGATGCAGGCTGTGGAATACGCTGAAAACCTCGCGAGCAATTTCATTCCTGTACATAAAATGCTACAGGAACTGCAGGAAGAGAATTTTCTTCTCAAAGAACAAAACAGTAAAATATTGCACACCCTTAAACGACTGGAGGAAAAGCTAGGATGCTTTGAATCAGTCCTCGTTGCACAAGGTGGCTCAGCGGCCCCCGTAACCGACGAAACTTGCTATGCGAGGCAGAGCTACCCAAAGAAAAGTAGAAGTGGTATGCATGGATTGTACAGGATGACAGAAAGCATTCAAAATCAGAAACAGAAGACAAGAAAAGAATTGAATTCGGGGGAAAACATATCAGAACGAATTGCAAAACTACAAGACAGCCAAATAATATGTGAATTTCAAGCCCAGCCGGGAACTGTCTGTTTGCAGCAGGACCTCGCAAGCAATAGCACCAAATCTAGTGAAACTTTAGGGGCAGCACAAGGAAATGGCTCCACACATTCCACTAGGAAAAGTCGAAACCAAAATAAAGAAGTCTCAGAAATATTAGGACAACAGGAATCAACTGAAATGATTGGGGCATCCATGTATTCCAAGAGTACGATCGCGAGAGTTACATCTTCCCCCTCAAATCATGTTCCTGCAAACCCACTCACTTATGCGCACATCACTATGCTACCTAAAAAGCATAACACTTTTGAGGGTAGAAAAACCCGCCCATCCCAAAATTTCATGCCTAGTCTTGCCGAGGACAGCCGACGACATAATCCAGTTCACAGAGAAAGTATTAATGTGTCTTCCTGTAACACACCAGAAACAAATAAACGGTTTTCTGAAATGTACAACATTACTTCCGTTGCAACCAGAGAGCAAATTTTTGTATCAAGGCTGGGACCCACAACACAGCCCAAAAATATTAAAGCCATGTGTGAGGGCGAACATGGGATAACTGTGGAAGTAAAGCAAGTGAAAACACGACACCCAGCTTACTCCTCCTTTATAATCTCTTGTCCACCAGATAAGGCAACTCGCCTACAAGACGTAAGCGCCTGGCCAGTAGGTACCTTAGTCAAGCCCTACAGAGACAGATGGGCCAGACCACTGGTTAAAAATGATGCAAGGAATCGGGCTCAATAGCAATCAAGAAAACTACCCCCAGCTGGGGATGCAGAACATCACATCCACCTGTTTGCACAAAACGTGAGGAGCATCTCAAATAAGCTCCACACCCTACAAACGATGATGATGTACGGGGACCTGGATTTCATTTGCCTAATCGAAACCTGGTTGGGAAATGGAAAACAGTTAGATCGGCTAACTGCGGCAGCAAACTGCAAATGTGTGGGAACCGGAAGAACAGATAGGCGAGGAGGGGGAGTTATAATTTGCTATCAAAATAAATACCAGTCTATAAGAGAACGAAAAACCAATTCAAATAATTTTGAAGGGATTTGCGTTACCTTTTCAAAAGAGCACGTGAAAATACAGATATGCATCATATACCTCCCACCTGAGCACACAAAGGAGACAAGAAACGAACTCTATGCTTGGCTTGCTGCAAATCTAAAGCCATCAGTCGACACAATAATAGCGGGAGATTTTAATTTGCCTCTTCCGAAACACAGGGAGGCCAAGAAAGAGCTGAATGCTACATTGGGTGCATTGCACTTGACGCAGCTTCCGACACCAGTAACAAGGGGAATGCAGCAACTTGACATGTTGTACCATAGTTCCTTAGACATAAGGCTAACGCAAAACTGCATAAAATTTAAGTCGGACCACAATCCCATTGAAATAGAAGCAGCACTGAAGATACACAAATACATGCAGGGTAACCACACGAACTGGGAAAAGCAAAGTAAGTATCTTTTCTCCGTGAAGTATATTAATGCAGAGGTCATTCTCAGTCACCTGACTAGTTACAACTGGAATGACCTGCAAGAAAAGCCAGTAGACGAAGCTTTAGAAAGGATCACTAAAAAGCTATACCAAACAGCATTGGAAGGAGCAGCAAAAGAAATCAAAATATCTGAGAGAACAAAAGAATGGTTTAACCCACAACTGAAAGAAAGTTTCCTCAGGAAGCAAAAACTGTATAGAAAATGGCAAAGAACGGGTCATCCTGCCGATCACATTCGTTATAAGAAAGAAAGAGCACATTTCATCAAAGCAAAACGACAGGCACACTGCAGTGTTATTCATAACAAACTAAAACGAGCAAAAAGAATTACTAGCAATAGAAATAGCACAGAGAATATGACAGAATGCATTTTCAAGGAATGGGCTAATAACACTTTTAGTAACCTGCATGGACTGAATCAAATTGAGAACACTGATAATGGTAACAAAATTTTGGAATTCCTGAAAGATTTAAACAAGCGAAACTATTCGGCAAGAGAGGAACCAACAAGACCTCCATTGAGTGAAATACAAATCACCAAAGAGAGCGTAATGAAAGCAATCAACGATCTGCCCAATAAGGCCACTGTTGGACCAGACAAATTTCCAATGTTCATCCTTAAAATAAGTAGCCCATTTATAATAGATCTATTACTGCACATCTATCAGAAAATCATCAGGTCAGGAGCTTTCCCACAAGCTTGGAAAAATTACATTGTAACCCCAATACCAAAGATTAAACACCCAAAATTGGCTAAGGATTACAGACCAATTTCTGTTAGTTGCACCCTACAGAAGGTATTCGAAAAAGCGCTTCTTCCCACCATCAATCAACACTGCTTCAGCCATAGACCACCACATTTGCACTCAGTTATTTCGGGTAGATCAACAATAACAAACTTACTGGAAACCCTTTTTCGCGTGCAGAAAGCACTAAATGAGAAAAAGCAAATTGATATTATTTTTTTGGATATCTCCGCAGCCTACGACAACGTCTCAATTCCAGCGCTCATTGCGATTTTGAAGAATTATTTTAATGTAAGAGGAAATCTGTTAACTATAATAACCAGCCTGCTAGAACATAGGAAACTTATTGTTAAGCACCAAAAGCTACAATCTTGCTTTACCATCTCGCAAGGAGTGCCTCAAGGGGGAGTTCTTTCGGCTACTCTCTTCGCGGCCGTCCTGGAGCCGTTTCTTGCACGGTACTACAATTTTATAACATATGCTGACGATGTAAAATTCTTCATCACTTCCAAAGGCCATGAATCAGCAGAAAGTATTTGCCAGATGGCAAATAGCACAATCCGAGAATTTGAGAGCTACCTGGATTGCATCGGGCTCCGTATTAATGCACAGAAGTCTGCCCAAATGACCATAAGTTACAAGCAGAATAAAAATGACATCTCAATCTCTGTGAACGGGTCTAGTGTGGAAAAAGTGCACTCTCACCTGGACCTGGGTCTTAAGTGGGATGACAGACTCACCTTTGCTCAACACTTCGCCCATATGAAGACAAAAATATTCGCCGCTTTATGGGCTACTAGGCAGGAACTGGTAGGAATTAGGGATCCTCAGCTAGCGACCAAGTACATTTTAATGTGTGTCCTGCCAATTGCAATGTATGCCTCGCAAATCTGGTCTTCAGCTCCAGATTCACATTATAAGTCCGTCCTTGGGATCGAGTACTGGTTCTTGCGATGGCTTAACAGAGTTGCTGGCCACCCTTTTACTATCTCAAGGGCCATTCTCTACTCAAACCTTAACATCACACCCTGGATGCAGCGGACAATTAACAGGAACATACACACTCTCGCACAAATGCTCACAGGCAGAGTGGATGCTCCAGTCCTGGATAATATTCTAGTTAAACCGCGTGCCACTGCTAGACGTTGCGGAGAACTAAATAATCCACTGCGTTCAGTCCTGAACAATCTTAGTAGCCTGCAAAGATTCTTCCCATCAAATGCAGCGAGAATATTTAACTCACTACAGATAGATGCCGAAAAACTGTGTGAGGATGCAACATACCGGAAAGAGATCTTCCAGGATTCGTACAGACTTACCGAAATATGAATCGGCCGCAAAGTACTAAAGAATTGTGAATAAAAGTGAAGCTTTCTGCTTTAAGAACAATAATAATCTGTTGACTGTAAAAATATACCTTCTGTAACAGTTATGTTAATATGTAAGTTATATGTGGAATTATTAATGAATTGTAAATATATGAGCTGTATAATGTTTGTACACAATCATAAATGTGTAAATACTGTATGTATTAAACATAAAATGTGTATATAATATTTCGGGACGAGACTACGTGTTCAGTATATGTAACCCACTCCACGTAGTATCTCGTACCCTGATATGTACTTAGCACCCTCCTGGCACTTTGCCGTCCCGGGGTGGTTTCCTTATGGAAATAAACAGATAATAATAATAATAATAATAATAATATTTAATAAATTGGCAGCACAGTGTATGTTAATACGGAAGCGCCGACTTCTAATCACATTAAATCTCCTGCTACGCTTTATCTCTACTTCCCGATACTGTTGTGGCTGAGTTGCTCCTGCCGTCCTCGGAAGTACCCCGAAACCTCTCATCAAAAAACTTGCTGGTAGATTCGTACCGTACGAAACTGCAGATGCCCATGCTCTTGATATGCCTTCATCCTCTTCCCCCCCAAATCATGTAGAAATAAATTTCTGGAATATTCACGTTGTAATCAGTGTACAGCTAGCAGATTTTAACTACAAAACATCATCCCGAAAAAAACTTGATCAATTTCCAAGGTACCACTGAGGCTCTTGAGATACCTATCCGGATCACATTCCAATTGGAATGTGTCGCTTAACTTGTCGGTTTTCAGTGCCAAATGTGAATAGTTGTCAGTTATTCCTTCTATAATAATTATTTACAGTAAAATTAATGTATATTAAATATGTATTAAAACTTATTTATATAATAATATCAAAATTGATGATATTCTCCTGATATGAACCCTTGTCCTTGTGGCTGCGACAGGTATAGCGCAACATCATTTATGTATATATTTCCTTATTGCAATAAAGATTCTCTCTCTCTAAATTCCGTTTTAGATTCTCCATCTCTTCCTAAATAGATGCCTTTTCACAATAATCTTGAATGTTCGTCAGACCTTTTCTCACTGCCAATCCTTCATATTCACTATTTAATAGCGAGTACTATGGTCCAATTATTTTTAGTAACATCTAGTTGACTATACTCTTAATTCATATTTATGAAATTACTCTTTTACTATCTCCCCTGAGTTTGAATCTTGTGTTCTGCGAGTGAGAAGCCGCTATTTTAATAGACTACTTTGCATTTCGGGTTGCAATGTTTATTGCAGATCACTTTCGTAACCTTAAAAATACAGCTTTATTCAAAGCGTTTATAGGCTGAATTCCCTTTTATAGTTATCCTGTTGCCTGGACTACATTAATATCGTGAGTTTATATACTGTATTATATATTTTGTATGATGATGCATTTTAAAAGTAATATTAGAGAAAATTAGCTTTCAGAAAAAGAAGTTGCCTGGTTAAACTTTTACCGAACTCTCGAAGTTGCAGTAAACATTTCATTTTTTTTTTCAGTATTCGATAAGGTTCAGGGTTTAAGATGTATAAGAAATAAAGTATTAATATGGTTTCCTTATTTTCTTGACTTGAAATAAGGAAAAAAATCGTACTGTTTATTATACAATAAAATGAAAGAAATAGCTCAAAATTGCTAGTAATTCGGGGGGGGGGGGGGAGTAAGATACATTCTGAGATTATGCAGTAGATTTGCTGAAACCTTCCCGTCCAGGCCGCTTGAAATAATGCTGGTTCTGCCTGGCTGTGTATGGCACTGTCACAGAGAAAGCATTTCCCACCAATTGATCTCATTTGGTGATTTGATGTATTGATCTCGTGTTCGGTCTATACCTTTTAACAGATAAAGTTTCTGTAGAAAGGGCTTGTTTAATGGAGAAAGGGTTGCTATGGTCACATCACATGTTATAAGCTTATGTTTTAATTTTGCAGTGCAGAATGTACGCTTATAATACAGCAGCCACTTTTCTAGGAGTGGTCAACTTGCAGCACGCGCAGCTCTTGTCCGTGGCTCGCATCCCAGTATGGAAAAAATAACGTGAATTATACAACTGATTTGAAAAATTCAGAAATGAAGATACGTTTCAACTCCACTTTTATTGTCAGAAATTACGATCCTGGTTTCAACGTGACTGGAACATGGTTCATATTTACCACATTTATTTAGCTTCAGTTTTTTGCTGATAGGTAGGGGTAGTAACTTTTAGCTCCTTGTGACATCGATTCTGGAGGGACGAAAATTATTTTGTTAACTTATATTAAAGTTATTTTGTCAACGTAGAATTCTTTTCATGTTTATTATTTCAAGCAGTTAGCATAAAATCTTACTAGGTTGTTGGCAAAAATATTCCGTTTCTAAATGGCTTGCAACACGTTACCGACATAAGTGGCACTGTGCATGGAAATATTGGCCACCATTGTTCTACAATATACTCTGCTTCTCATTTATTTTAACAATTTTAAATAATAAGTCAAAGTAACAATTATACTTTGAATAAAGTATTTTACATAATTCGGGATATGATTTTAATTCTAAAATAGTTCTTGCTGTAAGAGAAGAAAAGGTGGTCTGTTTTGAATAATTATTCTCTAATTCTGTTTGTTGTGGGAAAATGCCCTCGCGGTAGCACAGTTGTTTATGATCGCTGGCCTCCCTCGCCGTGTGGAAAATCGTTCAAATCCCATCGATATGGGGAGGAATTTTTATGGACAGTGGCTAAGTTATTCAGTCCTGGACGAGGGCTCTGTGGTCCTCCCACTCAGGTTTTTTTTTTTTTTTTTTTTAACAAGAGAAGTATGCAAGCTGACCACAGAATACACAATTTATAGATACAATACGCTGATGTTCCTTATCCTTAGTTTCTCAGGCCAAAACAAAACTATGGAAAAAGAACAGGACTTACTGTCTCCTTCTTCATGAACTATACGGAATTATTTTAATAAATAGACTATTTCATTCCATGTGTCATTTCGAATACGTTAGTACCAGTTTGGAGAAATATGACGTTTTACTAATCATGTCATTAAACGTTTATTATTCTAAAATATAATTACAATCAATTAACTTCACTTACCATAACAAAAGTACATAAACGAGTGATGTATCTAAAGTAATATCTGAACAGAAAATTAATTCAAGAAATAAAAACACTAACTTAGGAATCCCTTTCTTAATCCAGATACTATTGTACAAAAATCTTTTCAAACTTTCACGTTTTTAATGGCCTACATCGATTAAAGAATTCTTATTTAAAGTCTTTGAAGTGCAGAATAGCACGTTAAAAAAAATACGTTTAAGTGCTTTCATATGTACTTGGTGTCGATGTCCATTTATGACGCTTTTATTGACACATCACTTTGGAAGAGTTTTTAACTGCCAGCGGATAACAGACCATTCTCGTATTTTTATATTCATGCATATTCTATGTGATTTTGATAATAACTGTTTTATTTTAATGTTTACATTTGGATCATTGTCTACGTTGAACATGTCGTTTAATATGCAGTGTAACTATCAGCATGATTAACTATTGCTCAGTTCACTTCGTTTTCAACTGTATGGCCTGATAAGTGTTTGAAACTGAATAGTGTAGAAAATAGATTTGTAAACTTTCATAGCAATGAAAAGTAACAAATAATAGTTTATAACGTCTCCTACAAAATGTGTGTGCAGTCTGAGCAACCAATATTGGAGTATCTGAAGTTTCTGTTCTTTACTCGTTTCCTTTTTCATTTCAAGTGCTTCTATATATCAAGCCGCTGATGAAGTCTATCCCAGCACTTCTGTTCGCAGATTACGTTTTCTTCTCCCAGTCTTCATAACAATTCTTTCCGATCTTGAACTTTCGCTAGTGTTGTTCTTAGTATCTCCACTTCTGACGTTCTTATCTTCTTCGATATTGTGGTCTCCTTTCGAGCTGCCGATGATTTTAACTTCCATTTTTGTCTTTCATCTAATATCTTCATTCCCGGGAAATTGAGTAAACAGAATTTCTAACCAGAGATTCTGCATGTGGCCCAGATCGCCTCGTTCCAGTCTTCAATTTCTTGGTTTCCAACTTATATCGTACCACAGTGGAAAGTGGTTTATATTTTCAAATCTCGAAACCGGGGTATACTTCACAACCTGGTTTGTGTTAGGTATGACGTCACTCTGAATTACAATTAGATAGTAGTGCTTTTTGAAGGTTATAAATTTATTTATTTTCGGAATTAGTCAGTTTCTTGCACAGAAGAATAACCACATTTTCAATAAAGACTTTCAAACAACAAATACATCTGTGAAATATGTAAGTGTTATTAACATTACGTGGAAATTAAATAAAATTTTAAAAGGTAAAAACTACGTATATTTGGAAATAAACAGTTTGTTACCACAGAGATGGAAAAGAGGATTTCTTACACAAAGGCACGTTCAATTAACTAAGTAAAATTGCAGTTAGTGTCACGTTTCGGATCCGCTTTGGCATTCCACATATTGTAGAGGCCATTGAAATCTTCTAAGACAGATTGTAAACTGTGACTTCAGTCCTGTCTCAGAAAAGTCCAGTCACTCTGCTGTATAGCAACCTCTTGAGAACCGAATCTTAAAGTGGATCCGAAATATTAACATTCTGTTGCAGTTTTATTTAGGTTAATTGAACATACTGTGTGTAGGAGATACTGTTTTCCACGTCTAGATAACAATCAAAAAAACCATTTTAATTTGCAAAATACATGTATATGTGGAGTTTTTTTTTATTATTTTTTTACCTTTTGCAAGTTAAAAAAAACACTATTTTACACACATCAAAAGTAATACTGCGTTATCTGCGTCATTTGTGTATCCAACTTCAAAGCGGGATAAGATTAAATTTAAATGGGATAAGGAAAGGAAACGAGTACACGTTAAGCCTTTAAGCATGTAATTTATTGTAGTTTCAGATTTAAATTAGTTCACTAGATTGAGCAGATATCTTTCTTTCTTTTCCACAATCCTTGTATAGAGCTAAATGTGTTTACAAATAGTAGCTTAAGCAAACAAAAACACCCATAGAATCTGCATGTACAACTATAACAGATAAAATTTTAACATACTAACATTTATTATCATGTCAAAGACTAATTTAGTGCAATGTCTGACAAAACTAACATTTTCCTTGTATTACCACGTTTTCAGCAGTTATTATATTGAATTATATTAAAATGTGTTTATTCTTAGTATTTGAGATAAACGGATTATATGACTCTGAAACGCAATAAAATTTGTAAACATATAAAGTATAAATAACATTTAGCTGTGATAGTTTTTTTTCTCTCCCCATGGCATGCGAAAAGGCCTGCGTTCGAATCCCTTGTCGATGTTTTATAGGAGGTTTTTTTTTTTTTTTTTTTTAAGCTTAGCTCACTTTGTGTGATCTCGGATGAATGATACACAGTTAATCCTCCCCTTCTGGCTACACGAATTTTTCTCCCCAAATCACCACATAATACACGAAATTTATTGCGTGTACTCTGTAGTGATTTTTTAAACCCACAACTAAACCAATGAAGTTTAGTTGTGGGCGATAGGAACACGTCCACCAGGAAATCAGAAGAAACAGGGAAACGGAGGGCGTCCTCCTGTGGAGGGTGGGTTGCCTCTGGGTCTTGACAGGCACCACCACTGCAGTCAAGTCGGTGGGGGACGCCTGTCAAACAATAGAACACAACACATATACTCTAGTCAGTCACACACCTGTCGCATCTATGCGTGCACAACACTTTTTTTTTTATTTCACATATATTCAGAGTGCAAGAAATTACAGGTTACGTCTCTCACGTCCACTTTCACTCATCAGCTTGCACACATACTGGATCACAGCACCCTGAATATGAACAACAATATGACACACACTTTTTTTTGACAGATCACTGGCACTCGTTTGGTCATCGCAAGATTTATACACATGTCAAACCATTCAGACTACGATTACACATCTCAGTTTTTTTTTTATTAACACATTCAGGGTGCTCACTCAAACAGTTAATGTGGACATTCTCATCCAGTCACATGACACTCATCTCCAGTCCATGGGGCCTCCCCTGAATCCAAGGATGCTTTCATAATTACGGCTAAGGGTTTGTTTACCTCCTTTTACTGCCTCCCTTAATATAATTGGATAGATCCCATCCACCCCATGTGCCTTTCTTAATGTTTAACTTCAACAATTTCTCGTCCACTTTCTTCTCAGTTACTGTTGCACATAAACTGTTGTACAAATTGAAGCAGTGTGGCATTCAGGGTAAGCTGCTACTATGGATAAATGGATGGTTGAGTGCTAAGGGCAGAGTGTGGTAATTAATGGAAACTGCTCCTCATGGACTAAGGTTATTAGTGGAGTCCCCCAGGGTTCGGTGTTGGGCCCATTGTTATTTTCTATATTCATCAGTGATATTGATGAAAGTATATCAGGCTTAATGCCAAGTTTGCATATATTATAAAGGTTGGAAGGGTTATTAATGATAGTAATGACAATTTGCTACTGCAACAGGATCTAGAAAAGTTAGGCAGATGGGTTCAGAAGTGGCAGCTGAAGTTTAACATTGACAAATGCTAAGTACTGCATATGGGTAGAAGTAATCCCAAGGAACGTACCAACTGTGTGGTAACTACACTTAGGGTGGTAGAAAATGAAAAAGACCTGGGGAGTAATTGTGCAGTCAGGTATGAAGTTTTCTAAGCAATGCAGACAGGCTGCCAGAGAATGTCATGGGGTATTGTCAATGATATACAGAAGCGGTTCCCAAACGGTGGTTCGCACTTAAAATTCCGTAATGGCGGCTGCTTAGATTTACATAGGTATTATTGTAATTAATTAATAGGTATTATTTACATATTATTGTAAACTAACAATAAAGTAAACTAAAATTAAATAAAAAGTAAAGAATTGCCAAAGAAATAAACCACATCTCCCACAATTCCATATAATTACTTTACTATCTTACAGTATATCATGTTAAATAAATATCTAAAATTATTTCTTGACTAAACGTCTGAGAGTATGAAAAAGGTTGTTTATGCATGAGTAATGCGAGATATAATCAGATACATACATACTACCTGGGTAGTAGAAATGATGGAAGTGCATTTACATTAAGGACGTTTAGACAAGAAATAGTTTAAGATTAAACCATGCACATAATCGAGCATCTCAGATATTGTAGAGCTATACTTCATAATCGGGTTGTCGCTATTGAAACAATAGGGTATCTACCCACCCCACCGATGAGTAACCAAACAAGCTTCGAAACGGTGCCATCTGGGTGGTAGTATCCAGCTGAGAAAAAGTAACATTAGTCTGAAGTTACTTATTCAAAGCAGTGCAATATCTCGGCCACTCATTCTGAAGGTTCATTCACAATATGAGATATGAATAAACGATGCATTTATATTACATGGGTAGTAGTAATGATGGAAGTGCATTACCCATTCCTAAACAACCTTTTTTTTAAATAAATGTTTTCCATACTTTTTTTTTTTTTCATTCTCAAGGATCATTGTTATGTATAGGTACTTTTTTTTAAGGAATTTATAGTACTTAGTACTGTGCATAGGTTGAAAAGCTGAAAGAAGATACTTCTTGACATTAGACTTGAACTTATGTAGATTAAAATTTTCGGGAAATATGTATGAAGGAAGGTTGTTCCAGAAAACAGAAGTTAAATGAAGAAGAAGAAGAGTTGGTTCTGTGAGTTTGAAGTTGGACAGTAAAAGGATGCTGGCTGGTTGCATCACGTGTTCGGACTGCTTTAAAAGAGAGTGGGAATTATAGAAGCCAATTCATAAGAACAGTGCCCATGGAAGTAGCCATAAATAGAAAAGACATGCGGCAGAAACAGAACGTGTATGAGACAGAGTGGAGAGACTCTGTTAGAGATGAGTCATTAATTAACCTAACTGGCCACTTCTGAATGGAATCTAGAACCCTGAGAGAGGTTTTGTGGGCACCGCCCCAGATGTGGGAACAATATTCCATGGTAGGGCGGATTTGCGATTTGTACAGAGTGAACAGCTGTTTGGAAGAAAAGTAACGGCGAAAGAGAAAAAAGCTATATTTGTAATATGCTTGTGCCAGGAGAGATTAGAAGTCAGGGTAATCCCCTAAATAGATATACCATCTTGCCTAGAAATAGGAGTGTCACTAAAGATAAGCATAGGAGCAGAAGAATCCTTTTTCCAAGATATAAGACAGGACTGATCTTTAGAAGGATTGAAATTAAGTTTTCTTTGCCCCACTGGAGAATTGCCTGGAAATCAGCATTTAAGGATTTGGCATTGGATACTCGAGAAGTTGAAGCTGTTTGAGCAGGGCAGGGTTTCTCAAAGTGGAAAGTAATGTGCTATTACCAGAAAAACTATGGATAGGATTTCCGGTCAATGGAAAAAGGCCATTAGTATACAAGAGGAAAAGAGTGGGAGAAAGAACTGAACCTTGGGGAACACCAGCATTAGTGTAGTAAGAAGACAGAGAGCCGTCTACCATCACCCGCAGTGAGCGGTCAGAAAGAAAACTGGATACCCAATCACAAAGAACAGCTCGAAAACCCATAGGATGGAAGCTTATTTAGACCTTCAAAAGCCTTTGAAATGTCAATTGCTTGAGTTTCACTAAAACTTTTCCATTGAATTTGTCCATAGATGCACATCTTCAAGAGGAGTGTTTCTATTTACAATTGGTTTCCTGTAGCCAGGTGGGAAGGAGCAGCAGCAGTGCGTAGCACACGCTTCTTGATTAGACCGGGGTTCGAGCCCGTCACCACCAAATACGGAGGATGCGGAAAGGTCAGGGAATGACCACCGCATATCCTGGAGCAATATGGCCTTAGTTGCTAATGCTCCTAAAAACCAAATAACAAACAAACAATGGGTTTCCTCAGCCCACAAGTTATTTTTTGGTAGGAATTTTTTCCCGACGTAAAGTGCGGTTCAAAGTGTGTTGGTCAGTTAAGCCTCTGGCTGTCATGCATTCCAGTATTCCATCCATCCATCTAGGTCTTCCTCTTCTCCTTCTTCCAGGAGGTATCCATTCCAGGATAGCCTTTGAATATCTGTTTTGTTTTTTTGCATCCGTTTTACATGTCCATACCACGTTATACGCTTTTCTTTGATGGTGTCAATAATATTCTTTTTCACTTCCATTTTCTCTCTTATGTCTTCTTTCCGTTTTCTGTCTCTTTTAGAAGTTCTTGCATAATGTACATAAGCCAGAATATCACCAGTGGAACGACACTGACGGAATCCATACTGGCGCTCGTTGACCAGATGAAAGATTTCCAGATAGTTTGAGTTGGCATTTAATCGATTTCTCCATTACTTTGGAAAGAGTAGAAGTAATCGCAATGGGACGATAATTGGATGGAAGGAGTTTGTCACCCTTTTTAGGAACTGCCTGGATATGAAAAAATTTCCAAGCAGAAGGAAAAACATCTTTGGAATAAGAAAGTGAAACAAGACGACACAAAACAGGAGTATGTTCACCGGCACAGGTTTTGAGAACAAGTGGAGAAATACCTTCAGGACCTGGAGCTTTCGTAGCATCAGATTCATCAAAATCCTTCTGACATTCTTTTGACGGAAAACCACAGGATTCATCGAATGGAGTTTACTGGGAACGGTTTGATGTGATTTACCAAGATTATCAATACATGAGTTGGGGGGAAAATAGGTTGCTAACAGGTCAGATTTATCTTTGGCTGATGTGGCAACAGAACCATCTGGTTTTGACAGAGGCGGGAACAGAGATGGAAAAAAATTGCGGCCAAGCTTTGGAAAGACCAGAATGCTCGGCTACCATTAGAGGAGCAAGAAGCAAGTTTTCTACTCTTAGCCTGTTTAAAAGCTAGTTTGGACTAATCAATAACTGCTTTACAGAGTATAAATAATACTTAATAATAATTTTTATTACGCAATATCGCTTATAAAAACGTAGTACTGGAAATATTTTTTAATGAAAATTCAGTACTATTATACGATTTCAGAGAATATAGGCTCAGAGGTTCGCGATAAAAATGTTATGTTGAAAGGAGTTTGCGAGTCATAAAAGGTTGGGAACCGCTGATATACAGGAATTTTGCTAGCAGGGAAAAGGTGATTATCCCATTTGTATAATGGCAATGATCAGGCCACGCCTTGAGTACTGCGTACAGGTCTGGAGGCCTCATTTTAGGAAGGATGTATATTTGCTTGAGCGTGTATAGAGAAGGATAACAAGATTGGTGAGGGGAACGAAGGGTCCTTTTCCCAAGAGAGGCTTAAATTCTGCAAATTGCAGCGGCTGGAGACTAAGCATCTACGAGGTGATCTGATTCAGGTGCTTGGTATGAATGGTTTGAGCAAGCTTAGTGCTGATGGGATTCTTCTTCTTGCTCAGATTACGCACTTGAGGGGCCATAAATTGAGGAAAGACAGTTGCAGAATAGATGTGTGGAAATTTGCCTTTAGCCAGCGAGAGGTTGATTGCTGGAACAAACTTCCATCTGTCGTTGTGGAAGTTGATAGTTTAAATAAATTCAAGGACGAACTAGCCAAATTTTTGAAGGAATGGATTGGTAAAATGGGAAGTTTTATTATTTTTTCTGGTGCTGTATAAGCTTGGTTTCTTGCATTATATGCCACTACTAATGCTAATTCTTTATAGCGTTCAGTGTAGTATAACGTTGGTATACCCTGTTAATCCACAGTTCCGTTTTGAAGAAATTGCCGAAGATTATTACACCATATTTCTTAATATCGGATTTTAAAAATTGTGCAGTGGGCGTTTTTTTTTTTTTTTATGTATTAAATGATTTACTGTATTTGCACGCAATACAGATAGCTATGTACTCAAAACTAGACTTTGAGTGACTAACCCTGTAAAGAAGTTTCCGTTGCAAAACGTTAGAGCTGTACACATAATTGTACCAGTGTCTCGGACCCCACCCCCACCTTTTTTTTTTTTCGGTTCCAGAAGGAATTATTACGTATGTGGCATACTACAGTTTTAATAAAAAGTATACTTATTTAAAATATTACTCATGAACTTATTACAAAATTTTACGGTGACATATCGGTTAGAAACCACTGTTTTAGATCACAATTTCGATGGTAGGAAAGTCAAGGTTGGTTCACATTAACTTGGTATTTCTTTTGTTGTTGTTATTTGTATTTCCCTAAATTTTATTGCCTTGTATTTAGCAGTTTAAAGCAAGAAGTCTGTCAGAATGAATTGCAAAATGTATTCTCAGACACGACGGTTTTAAAAGGGATTTATGCTCTCTCTTTAAGAGAGAACGTTGCAACATTTCGCACATGGTAGTTTATTGCATAACCCTGTGGACGACTAATAAATTCCATATTTAGATAAATAAAATTTCGCTCTAAATTCTTAAATGAATCTTGTATATTGTAAGAGACGTACAATTAAGCAAAGGAAACGATGCATGGAGATCTTCATGCTGCGTTAATTACCAAAATTATGAATTCTTTCTATTTTACACAGCAGACATACGTCCTATGCGCAAAAATAGCATGCTAAATTTAGTTTACTCCAGTGTTGAATCAGACACAGAGGTATCAGATGGAATATTTGCATCTGATCACAAAGCCATCACGTTTAACCTGTTTGTTGAAAAGATTAAAATTAATATATAATTAAAATAGGAAAAACTTTTATAAAGAAGATTAGAATGAATTACGTAACGTCTTATGTGATGTTAACCGGGATCCAGTATATCAGAACTTGAATGAGATTATGATCTATTTTATTTAAAACATTAAAGAAAAAAAAAAAAAAAATATATATATATATATATATAGACTTTAACTATGTACTGCACTTAAAATATAAACTTAATATAGCATAGATTACTATAAGCGGAAATCACCAGCATCATCCAATTATTCTAAGGAAATAAACGATAATTATAACAAACCATCAATTAATTATAATGTAAATTGTGCCTATATAGATACATTTTCATATTACGAAATACAAGAATGCGATTTAAAATCTGCAATGAACCATTTACGCAGTGAATATGCTAGAGGACCAGTTGACTCATCACTAATATTTTGGGAATGCTACGTCAATACATTAGTCACTCGGTACATATTTTTAAAAGATCGATGAAAGAGGGTCATCTACTCTAGTGATTTTGAAGCAACGCACTTTTTTCCACTGCATAAAAAGGAAACCAAGTTAGAAGGTAATCAATTATTGACCAATAATTATGCTAAATAGCTTAACTAAGATATTAGATACCATCTTACATTAGAAAATTTCAAGGTTATTTCACCACAAATTATCACCTGTATTCACTGGGTTTTGCTTAGGTGGGTCTGCTATGACGAATCTCATCTCCCTCTGTCATTTCATCTCTGCCGAATCGATAGAGGGAATTAGGTGAATGTTGTCACAGACCTAGTTAGGACATTTGACTTAATTGATCGCAATTTATTAAAATATTAAACTAAAAGGTTATGGTGTCATTGCACCGTTATTAGATTGGTTAATGGACTGTTACTAACCGGTTGTATAAAATGACATACCTTGGTAAACACATCTAGATATCACATTTACTAGGGAAGAACCGCATGATTTGTCATTGGGCCTACTTCTGTTCAATATCTGTGTCAACAACTTAGCGTTTATTACATCTTCTGATAAAGTAAAACTCTTAGGCTATACAGATGAGAAAATTGTTTACATGAAGCAGTAATCAGTTTGACCGTATCAATTTGTAAAATTCTTTAAATATCTTTTGCGCTGGGCCTTTAACACTTTCTTCACTATAAATGCTGATAGTGAAGAAAGGATTCTAGAATAAATAATATCTTACGGCTATAGACAGCTCTGTGTTAGATTTCCATATTACTTTTGAATCCAATTGTTAATTTAACTTACATTAATAATATAATAAAGAAAGTGTATTCGTTAAATGATTCGCATCCCCCTCTACAATTCTAAATTAATAAAAGCATTATTCACAACTCGTGTCTTACTCACAGTTAGGATTTGCATGTCCGATGTATATATCCATTCCTCAAAATTGCTATAAATAAATAAATATCATTGTAGTGACAGGATGGCATTTAGCGTTACAATAGTAATCACACTTATTTACATGGATAATCTGAAATCGCTTTCCATCAAAAAGCAAATACAGGGATTAAAATTAACATTTGCCTAACATTCAATTGAAAATGCCTGCGAGATTTACTAGTAAACTTACCACCTCAAAATAAAATACAGAACAAATTACGACAAAAAAAAAAAAAAAAAACCGGTCTGCCCACTTTACTTGATTCTTCACTTAGTGAATAAGTTTGACTCTTTTACATATCCATGTTACTTAAATCAGTTTAAAAATATTTAATTAGACCCTTTATACAGTAATTGTTATTACATTTTATTATTATTTTTACCATTTAAATATCTTCATAAGATTTTTTTTAATAAATGCAAGTGTTTAGATTTTACACCTTGTTTAAAAGAATGTCTTGCATTTTTTAAAGTAATTTAAATTAATTATTGCACTTTATAAATGGGTAAAAACTTGTAAAGTGCTAATTTAATATAAATTATTCATTGTTAGATCTTGCTACAAAATGACACAGAAATGATATCAAACATCATTCCATCCAGGGCCTGAGAGAACAAAAAATTAACACCTTTAACACAGCTAGATTATAATAGGTATTTCAAATACTATTTCTGTAACACACATGTAGGATTTAATATTTTAATTATATATCGTTTATTACTTCCTTCATCTTCCTTTTATAAATTATGAGGACACTAAACAAAAATAAAAAAATAATCCATTCATTTCCTTTACAGTGTAGAAAAGGCCCTACTGCACATGGGAGGGATGTGGGGAGACTAAGCATGTTATTGGTTGACACGTTTTAGTTCATATAATTATTTTATTTTGATATCAATCCATTTAAATATGTATATAACAGAATGCAGATGCAGTAGAAAGCAAAATATAGCAATATATAAACAAAATGCATCGATTTAATTTTAAAATAAATCACTTATGAAATGCAATCGTGCACATATCTTATATTTTAAATTCATTGACCGATAATCTGTAAATATTTTATATTTAAGATACCCATTCTAAGCGTAGTTAGTTGTGTTACAAGTATTGCAGCCTTTCTGGACCTCGGTTGGAATGATACTGGCTGACTGTGTGCATGATATTTTGAAGCCAAGTTTAATTGGGAATTACACCATTCAAATATCACCAAAATATCCAGTACTAATATTAGGAATTTCACATATAAATTTGTTAAATCAAAATTAAACAGTGGTTCGGCTTGTGATGAAAGAATGAAATGCAAATATGCCTTCTTTCAATATTCAGGTCTGTTGTAGTTAATTTAGTATTGCTTAATTACGAAATGGTTTATATTCAGCATGATTCATCAAGCTTAAAGTAATTGCATTCAGCAGATCCGTATTTAACTCTAAAATATAAGATTTTAGCAAAATTTTAATAAAAGTGTGCTCAATTTAATAAATTTGAAAACAAAAACGATAAATTCTGTGTTTTTGTTTGCGTTGTCTTAGTAAATATTACATAATGACTACGATGGGTCTAAGGAGAGTTTCATAACAAATACATAACTTCAAGTACTTCGTTTTTGTTTTTCTGTATTTTTATCAAAATTATATATTGCGCTCTATTTCTGCAAAGTTTGAATGTCTCTTCAATTGCATTATGTTCACAGAGGAATTTAGAAATAGCCGTTGGCAAGCAATTTCACTTCTGGCCTGGATTTATTGGTGTTATCTTCATTGTCTTAGTGTCCTTGTGTGAGAAGACTTTATTTGATCTTTTTACAACCGTCCGCTTGGATTCAGCCTTGGGGATTTCAATAAAAATTGGATAGACATGAATTTAGTACGAGCATCAAAAGACTAGCAGAAAGCCATACCCGATAAGTACGTACTTTAAGGATGACGTAATTCTCTTGTGAATAAAACAGTTAGGTCTAGCTAGGCTATGGACAGGTTTCACTGGTCCCTTTGTATCTGGTCTTTCTCAGCGAATGTTTAATCTTTTGTTGTTCCCTATTTAATTCCATTATTCAATCGTTTAGCACTTCCTTCATCTGCCAAACGTAAGTTGTTCGAGCGACTGCTGATCCTGATTTTGCCTTTGTAACTGAGGTGTAAAATGTCTCATGACCTAAAATTGAAAAATTGAAATCGATATTTTCTTCCAGTGTAAGGTTAGTCGTTATCTTCCGGTGAGCTGAACTTTTTCTTAAAATTGGATGTCGTTGTAAGGGTGTGTTTTTTTTTTTTGTTTTTTGTTCATCGTAACCGACAGGCGTTAAAGCACTGAGCAGCAAATACTGAACTCTCGAAGATACGTCTGTCGCGAAAAATTTTTATTGCAGGCATTTCGCATATTAGAAATTATGGTAGCAAAACTTTATCTCTGCAACTTCCGAAAATAACAGATCAAAAAGGGTTTTTTATTTTTTCGAAATAAATAAATAAAAGGATCGAATGTTTATTTTTTTAAATAAACAAATGCTTTTCTTTGATTTTTACTTTAAAAATCAAAGAAAAGCTTTTCTTTTTTTTTTTTTCATGAGATTATATAGGCTCTCCATGTACCGTATTATAGCTGAAGCCCTGGTATTATGCTTGTTGCCTGCACTGATCGGATGGCTCAATGGGCACTATGTCCGATGGTCAGAAATCAAACATTTTCGGTCACGCATAAGTCGTTGCTTTTTGCACGTTTTTCTTATTTTATAGAAATCATGAATTATTATTTGCTAACTCGTCTGAATTGTAATGCACTGCGTGCATTAATTAACTTGTTCTAATCCCTTTGGAGATCGCACGAATTTTAAAGGTCTCATCAATCCGGATGTAGTTAACGTAGAGTTATTTCAGGTTTTTCAACCCACAAAATCTGCAGATCGGCTCGTGAACATACACTTGTACAGACATAATACGCAATAGGCCTTAAATGCTAATATTCTATTTATAATACCAATAACTCGGCGAAGGTAGATAATACAGAAAAACTGCTAATTTAAACATTTCTGTACTGCAAGAGTTGCGATCAGCTGTTTTGAAACACCACATCTTATTTCACTTTCTGTGTCACCTTTCATCCCCACAAAGACCCACAAACGGAGGAGCAGATCCAGACCTGTAGGGAAAATGATAAGTACAGAACAGATAATGCAGAACCGCGATTCACTACGGAGGAGCTCACCCTGGCGGCTTCACGTATAGCAGCGAAAAAATGCCCAGGTCCAGACCTCCTGGAGCCGGAAATAATCAAAAAAGTCGTAGAAATAGAACCGGAACTCTTGCTCCAACTCTTTAACCTATGCCTCACAGTGGGAGCATACCCGCAAGATAGGAAAATGGCCAATGTTAAACTAATAATTAAGAATCCAAGCAAACCACCAGAACAGCCATCTTCCTACAGACCGATCACACTACTCACAGTACTAAGTAAACTTTTTGAACGGCTACTGTTATCCAGAATAAATCACCACTACCAACAGGCAAACCTATCCTCACCAAACCAGTACGGATTCAAACCAGGTCGATCCACAGTAGATGCACTCCAAAGCCTAATTGCCCAAGCACAAGAATCTGAGAAAAAATACGTGCTAGCTATCTCAATTGATTTTGCCGGGGCGTTCGACACCCTATTGTGGCCGAGCGTCCTGGGTCGGCTCCGGGAGGCAGGGGTTCCTGGCAACCTCTTCAATGTGCTAAAAAGCTATCTCACCGACAGAGCAATCAAGGTAAAAGCTCCCTACAAAGAAATAGAAAGAAAAATATATAGAGGGTGCCCACAGGGGTCAGTACTTGGACCAACAATGTGGAACCTCCTGATGGACCAGTTTCTAAACAAGGATCTGGAAGGGGTCCGCTCACAAGCCTTCGCGGACGACCTCATCTTAACAATAGAAGCTAATTCCAGGGCACAACTGGAAATACTGGCAAACCGCGCTGTGCAAATTCTCCAAGACTGGGCCACACACCACTTACTACAAATCTCACCGACGAAGACCAACTCCATACTCTTAAAGGGGACACTGAACATCCACAGACCACCCCAAATTAAAATTGGCACTAGAACAATAAGGCTCAGCACAGAGCTCAAATACTTGGGCGTCATCTTGGATACCCGCTTATCCTTCAAACCGCACCTAAACTACGTAAGAAGAAAAATAAGAAACTGCACTGCCTTAATAAACAGAATTGCCCGAAGAGACTGGGGATTGAAACAGAGAACGATGATGTTTTATTATAAAGCAGCCTTCTTACCAATCGCAACATACGCAGCTGGTGCCTGGTACAAAAAGGCCAGCACAGCTGCAAACCTAAGAATACTTGATTCCATACATAGAATCATGCTACTCACTGCTACTCGCGCCTGCAGCACAGTGAGCACACACGCTCTGCAAGTCATCGCAGGAACCCTCCCCTTAGACCTAGAGGTGGTGAGGAGAGGCATCCTCCATGAGCTCGCTAAATGCAATGCTTGTACACACCTTGACTTCAACGGAGATCCAGGAAATAACCGCATTGCGGAAAAAAGAAGACTCCAGACCCACTTGCTGCAGGCGTGGCAGGCACGATGGGATGTCTCCATTAAAGGTCGGATAACAAATAAATTCTTTCCAAATATACGTAGATTCCAACCTAAATTACCAACCTGGTACGCACCTGGTCTGTTTGTGACGAACCTACTCACACGACATGGTGCCTTAAACGCCAAACTAACAACTCTGGGAATAATTGAAAACCCAGATTGCACTTGTGGCGTTCCAGAAACTTGGTCGCACCTAATGTATGACTGCCACCAATACGATGACATCCGCTGCCAGCTGGTGACAAGACTACAACATTCACCCCAAGGATCAGGAGCAATCCATTCTGGATGATAAAGGACCATATATGGCATTCACCGAATTTGCACAGAAACTGTTTAACAGACGCCGAGCCACACTAGCCCAACAAGCAAATAACAACACAACTGGAAACTAAATGGGACAAGCTACTATTCCCACAACAAATTCCATACCTCCAATGAGAATAAAAGGACATGGCCTACAACTCCGCGACCGACTGAACCCTGAATCTGCGAAAGGGCCACATGGACCTGAACCATGCAGCTTCACTGCCATCAAGACTCGTTGGGGACCAAAATCGAGCACCTGACTCGATTCCTTTCCAACCCTACCACGGCGGGGCAGAGACTCCTTGTCTCCCCTCGCCGAACCCCCTTCCCCCTTTCCTCTCTGGTGAGGCATGGGCATGCCTCACTGACCAACTGGGGGCATCTTCTCTATCGCTCCCATATTTCTATCTTTACCCCCCCTCGTCTTCTGTCTCCCCTCCTACTCTATCTATATACAACGCGAACGCCCCACACACTAAATTTAACAACACTCAAAATAATCTTCGCCCAGTCTCGGCCTATCCATCTATGTAATATCAAACCCCCTAGCGGTGTGTATAGGCATACAACATATGGTGTATGCAGACAAGTGAAATGAGTATATACATGTGCATATACGTACATATTATGATTTTTTTTTTTTAAGGTCCTAGCCGCCGAAATCTCAGGAAACTAAGCGGCAGGACCTGCCAGAGTAACTAAGTCTACTGGGTTCCTGGTCTGCCTCCACGGGGCGAAGGTGGGGCAACGTTGGGCTCCAGCAGGGGCCCAGCGGCTAAATGACCAGATGAACAACGGTACACGACATTACACATGTACAATACCCACACACTTTTAAATCTCTGGCATCCCAGCAAACTGGTACACCCACAATGAAAGCAACGCGGAGATGGGGGAAACCCCTGGTGCCGCATGACATCAACATACCTTACACCTTATTTCACTTTCTTCTGTCTCCACCTGTATATGCTGTGTGCCCACAGAAAAGAGGTGGAGATAGACGGCAGACTGGGAGTCACCCAACCACATGAATACACATACGTACATATTTCACTGCAAGCATATTTTGTATAAAATACCGCTGATGACTTTTTCGTAATGGTGTTACTTGTATCGTATGTCTCACAACAGCCTTTCAGTTTGGGACGCTTTCCATGAAAAAAAAGTACGATTTATAAAAATAAGATAAATCCACCGCTGTAATTATTAAGCAGCCTTCACTTCCCTGTCAGATGACTTTCACCTAGTGATATCTCTCTCTCTTCCCCGTAAACTCTGTAATTAACTCTTCCCTTTCTGGTGCCACGAGCGGTTAATGAGTTAGCGGTAACGCTGATAAGAGTCGACATTGTTACGCTGACGTTGTGAGAAGGGGGTGGTCTATCTGTCTGCATGGAACTTTTGCATGTTAACCAGCATCTGGGGACAAAACGAAACAAATAACCTTGAGCACTCCTTAGATTGCTAACCACATAATGTTCACTGATAGGAACGAAAACTCGCCTATAAATACTAAACAAATTTATTAAAAATTATATCAACCCTGTGAAGGTAAAACAATTTGTTCCAACTGTTAATTGCACTTCACAACTACTTAAATTTAGTTGGCCTGGTAATTAACAACAGAAAATTAGAACAAATGGCATTTACATAACAAACAAAATGACATAACAAATGATGCAAATTAACAATGCTCAAATTTTAAATATCAAATTCCATAAAGTTCTTGAGCTCATCTGGATGAGAACTTCGTATTTCTACAGCACTTCAAAGAAACAAATATTAGCTGCACTGTGGAACATCAAACAGGAACTTACCAGTATAAAGATAGCCTAAATGATCACACCCAACAGTGAACTGCATTTTATGCTTAGATAATGTGATCTTCTTCCCCACCTAGTCATTTCTCAGAATTTGTCAACACTGAATTCTCCGATGGTATGTCTAAATAATGTTATTCGGAACCCACCAACCATCTCCAAGTCAGCGATGCTTACTGACTTGCGACCCATTCAATCATCCCTTGGAAACATCTTGTTGATGGTAGGAACATCAATATCTCTCAACTCGCGATACAGGAGAGTGATGCTCGTGCGGTCTCCACAGTCCCAACAAACCCTCAAGAAGAGAAGGGAAACTAAATGTCAGTGCCACTAACATTTAGTGGCACTGTAAACTCAATAACCATGACGGCCTGAAATGACGTAATAGAGAACCCAAATCTTTTCAGAAACATTCCCACATATCTAAGTCTGATGAAGGCCTACCATGGAGATGTTCTGTAAGTCATCACGTGCCACAACAGTTTGTGTAGACGCTGTATCACCTGACACGATGCTTACTATTTCTAGTTTATTTTGACGATTCTGTTGTCCTCGTACGCATTTTATTTTAAACGAGCTTTATTAAATTTTATCGCTTTTAGTTTATCTAGTCCTTTTAATTTTGTGAAATAGGTAAACCAGTTCTAATTCCAAAGTCTTACAAACCGACGTTTGTAAATGAACACAAAAGTTAACCTTTCTCATAATACTAACGAGTTTCAAGAAATAAGCATTTAGTCAAGACTTAATAAAGAGACGTAACTCCCCTCGATAATCCGTTGTGGTTATATGAATCATAAAACGGTAGTGTGAGAAATCATTGGTTAAACTTAAAACTGTGTTTAAAAATCGCGGTAAGGAAAGCGTGGTTTAAAAAGAGTAATTAAAAAACTTAGCCTAGAGGAGGAAGGGTGCACCATACCGTCCTCTAGTTGTCTGAAATTAAAATTAAAAAAGGATTAAGGCCAATAGTCAAGAACGACGGACTTTCGATAGGTTCATCATCAGTTGGCGATAAAAATAAAAGCGAAAGGGTTGCTGTAGATCTTAAGTACCCGAAATGTTATGCTGGACATGTGGTAATTTAATTCGCGTGAGATTCCAAATGGTAGACATTTGAGTTACTAACGAGTTACTCGATATTACACATTACAAATAAACAGAAGTTCTCAGCTAAGGAGTATTTTTGGCATTTATACCAAGTACCGTGTCAAATAAAAGCCAAATTGCTTCTCAGTGGGAAAGTGCTATTTTTTATAATTGTTATACCAAGACAATTCCTTGTGAAATTGATATATAAAAGATTATTGCCTTTATAAGAACCTTTTTTCTCCTATATAAACTAAAGTTTTAAGTCGGCTTTAGTAAAAATACGTTTTCCCTGTTGTTATTAATATATTATGTGCCAGTAAAGTAATTTCTGTGAATGTTATCATGTGTAATATAATTTTAAATGAAAATCATATTACTTATGAAAACATAAAAATACAGTTAGCAATAATTCAAAAGATACTAAATAATAATTCATTACTGTTCCATTATCAAACAAGATTAAATATCTCTATTAAAGGAATAAAAAGAAATAATCGATGTGAAATCTTTCCTGATTGCAATTTGTCTTTGAACAAGCTTATATTAAGAGACGATTCTCCCATTCATTATAGATGGGCACAAATGGGAAATGCAATTAATTACAGCGGAACTCAAGAGATCGTGTTACGCGCTTTAATCCAAAGATTTTGACTGCCCCCTACTACGAACTGAACATAATTCAGATGTGAGCAGCCAAATGTCATCAGAAGGTCCTGAGGTTATTCATTAAAGATAAAGCTGTTCGGTTTGAATGACAAAAAAATCCGCCGCCTTATAGGAACAGCTCATCAGGCTCAATATGTGTGACATCTTTTCACAGCCTCCCTCCAGCTGATTCTAAATATAAATTGAGGGCTATCTTCTTGTTCCCCTCGTCTTCTTCCTTTCCCTAACGTTCCAGCCATTTAATTCGCCTCTTCTATAATCCCTTACAGAAGGTACACCAGTGCATTATCGTCCTCCTTTCTCTTTCTCAGAGAAAGGAGGACGATAATCCTCGCTGTTGTGGCATTTCATTAATCATCCCGTCAAGCAACCGTGTACTCTTCACATTAGCAAATCGACGAGTGAACATATCGCCGTCTGCCCTTGATCTTATTTCAATCCCTTTATGTTTTCCATCTGCCCGGAATATTCCCTTTGCAGGAGTGTCGGAGATTATTTTAAAGGATGGGCGTTCATTACAAGGATTGAGAAGAGGAAGTGTTCTTTGTTCCATTACGTTAGTGGAAATGTTAACTTCTTGACTTTAAGGAAAATAAAGAATAATTTTCTTGGGAATAATGGAAATTCGTGAATAGACAACCACATATTTGTTACATCACCCATGCCGCTACACGATGAATAACTGCGCAGTAGCTATTCGACTGAAAAAAAAAAAAAAAAAAACTTATGCTTTAGAAAGTAGTGTTAAGTACACATGACATTAGTCTGAATTGTTTTAGAAAATGTTTTAAAGGCACAAGTATAGGAAGAATTTGATTTTTTCCATAATTTATTCAGCATTAAAATAAGAGTATTTTTATTTTACTACTGGATTAGATATTTTACATGAGGACCGGCAAACACCCTCACGCAATTTATATTTAATAATCGTGGTTACTTCTGCATACGTCTGCGTTATTTCTATTAAATTTACCATTATGTATTTGCTATCATTTGACGTTCTGTGGCGGTACATCTTTGGATGTACCACCACAGAACGTGACTTAAACTGTTATAGTCCCTCATACCCAAATATAGCAATGCAAGATCAAGTGAGTTTACTGTCAATGATTGATCCCGCTGGTCTGTACCCTGCAGGAATATCCGTGCTGTGTACTAGTTATCGAGCTGTTATCTAGCAGTTAATGAAATAGGGACTCTATCCTTCTAGCGAGCCTAGAAGCTGTTCATCGATCCATCTTGGCAAAGTTATGTTACCGACCACTGTTACATGTAAATATTGTATAGCTGTAACTGCTTTTTAAAATGGATGGGAAGGGAAAGGAGACCGAATATTACGTGTTACACCCCATACACATTTGCCCTTTGCATTCTTAACCATAATATTGGTTTTTAGAATTCTTTAAAATTGTATTAACACACGTATACGTGGAAATAAAATTCTTATATATACATGCTTTTATCTGACAAATTTCCTGAGTACATGTGGTCGTTGAAGGTAGTGTGACTACGGATGGATTAAGGGGTTTAGTCTTTCCTAGGGGGAAAATCATTAGGCGTCTGAATACTCTTTTTGTAAGAAAAGAAACCAGAATACACTCAGAAGAAAATTTACCATCGTACGAGGCCGACTAGCTTGATATTTTCAAAGGAAAGATCTAAAATTTCTCACAAAAAAGCAACGACATAGTCATTTATATAATAAATCTTTATTTGTCCTACCAAATTTAAAATATAAGTGTACATTGGTAAGAGACAAATTCCCTTCACGGCAGAAAATGCCAGGGAATTACAATAAAATAGAAATAAAAGAATGTCTAAAATATACAAGAAAGGTTAAATATACACGAAAAGATGAAATATAAACTACATTACTCATCACTGCATTTCTGTCTAGAGTCCTGACAATTGTAATACAAAAGTTCATCTTAACATCACATCCACTGAATCAACTTGTGCGAGATATACATTATTCAATTGCGTACACACAGTTCTTGACAGAAATTCACACAACTACTAGGCAACAGTAGCCTCAGCGAACACACTGCGGTTTGTTTCCTTTATTTCGAATCTTCTATGAGCCTTAGTAGGTCAATTCCGATATGTGTGAGGAACTGAATTGATTCTAACGCACTGGCGGGTATAAACCTGTCCGCCATCTTCAGTCTGTTGATCTTCATTCTCAAGGATTTTGTGCCTCTTAATGCAGATGGCGGGATGTGCCATTCACAAAGCTGCCAGAAGCATGATGATGATATCGTGCCAGTCCTCATTTTGATTGTAGTTATTAATCGTTTCCAGGCAATGATGTCTGGTAAATTCTGCAGTTTAAGCTGCTCAGAGAGCTGCGTGTTCCTTAACTGTTGAGGGAGATGGTGCTTAATGTTTTCCCACTTCAGCAGCCAGAATTCACTCGCATATATTCTCCTAATGTGGGTAGGGGTGGCTGACGCCCACAATTCGGCGCCATACAAAATGGCTGAATACACTGTGGTTCGTAAATATCGTGCGGTTGTTGTAGTCTGTTTCACATACAAGAGGTGCTGTTTTGTTGCCCAACGTAAGTAGTTCATTTTCTTTACAATCAGGTCAATATGAGACTTGAATGTAAGTTTAGTATCAAATGTTACTCCCAGATCTCTATGCGTCTCAACAACTGGGATAGGTTTGCCATTAAGTTTCGGGTGTACGAGCGTAGGCGATTTTTTTTGGCGAGTACACCATGATTAGTCTTATGCGGATTTAGGGCCAAGCCAAATTTGTCTAATACACGAATAAGTTCAGAAGATTATAATTAATCTGCTCACACAATGCCCTATTGGTCATGGACGGTTGGATGGGTGTTAGGATCTTATATCGTCTGCATAAGTGCATACATCATCCCTACCTTTGCAGAATGGGATCATCGTGGCGGTAAAGAGGAGTCCAGATAAGACTCCACCCTGTGGAACTCCTGCATGGAGTTGGCGTTGGAGGATCTGACTATCTGAGCGGTAATAAATGGACCGACAAGTAAGTAGGGCTTGTAGGAACTTCAGCAGCAAATTTCCTTTTATTTGGAAGGCGTGTTGGAGCAGATGATGTAAGGCATGTACATCCAGACTATCCAAGGCTGCTTTTATATCAGCATACATTATTGCAATTTCCTTTCAGGCTTGGAAAGCATTTAGTATCGCGGCTTGAACTGTGAGGAGTTTAGTAATTGTTAAGCTTGCAGTTATTGAATAATGAATTTGTTGAGGCTGCCCAGCCAGTATTTGATTCGACAACTTTGGCAATAGAGCTTTCTCCAGTACTTTTAACAGGGTAGATGCAGTAGATATTGGCCTATAGTGCTCCACAAGGTTAGGCTTTGTAATTTTCGGCATTGAAATTACAGCGTACTTATTCCAGTTCGGCAAGCATGGATAGAGCTATAAATTGCTTGGAGTGGTTCAATTAGGTAAGGGCTGAGACACTTTACCATGAAGTGGGGGACTCCATCAACTCCAGCTGTCTTAGTTGCCCTGAAGGAGTTAATACTCTGTATTAGTGCTTCTTTAGTGATAAGAACAGACTCCATCTCATTGTCAACCAATTGATCCCACTCAAACTTCCTGACTTGAGACGCATGATATATGCTGGAGAATCTGCTGATGTGGTCCATCCACGCTTCTTTGTCAAGCCCATAGTTAAAACATAAAAGTGACACACATTTGTGTCACTTATGTGTGCAACGAGGTAGCTTTCCCCTGTCAAGTGTGTCTTTCATGTAGCGGTTGATTGCTCTAGATTTTTCCCTGTTAAATATTGCTCTGGCCCTCGAGTAGCTAATTCTATCTTGTGTGTCATTAGACAGTTTCCATTTTCTGTGCAGAGTTTGCTTTAGTTTAAACAATGCAGTTAGGCTAAAGTACCACCAGGTTTTCGATTTTGATGATATCCTTACTACTTTGGAAGCCGCAAATTCTGTAATAGAGTTGATCCAACTGGTTAAGAGAGTTGTTGCAAATAAGACTTCAAATTTGAGTAGACATTCCCACGGGATACAGCTGGCAGCAAATAAGCATTTATTTGGATCCAGAAAGGCTGGCGAAGTGACAAGCTGGCTCTTAATTTTTTCCTTGGCATTGAAGTCCACATACATATGGCCGATCCCATATAACATGGGAAAAGGCGAAGACAAAGAATAAGTAGTCCACATACGGTAGCATTATGAGCATTGCAATTGGGCTATGATCGGATGGAAAGAACCTTTCGGTGGGTACATCAATTATACGTTTACCAGAAGACAGAATTGAGTCAAGTCTATTTTCACCTCTTGTAGTTTGGTCATTGATAAGAGAGATGGAGCATGGCTGTAGTGTATATAACATGGTGTCCAGCAGGTTATTGAGCTGCGGTGGAAGGTTGAAATCTCCCCATACTATATGGGTGGCTGACACATGTAATTTGTTGAGAAACCGGTCTATTACATTATTTATCATTTCTAGACTAGGGACAGGTGGAATGTAAACGACTGCTATATCTAAGAGTGATGTGTGGACTTTTAAAGTGACAAGTAATGCCTCATAAAGCTCTGAATCCGAGTAGGCGACCGAGATTATTTGAAGTGCTATGTCACTTACAAACAGAGCTACTCCTCCACCCCTCGCTACAGATCTGGATTTGAAGTAGGCTTTGTATCCAGCAGCGACTAGAGACTCTTGATGTGGCTGGAGCCAGGTCTCGGTGAGACAGATAACATCAGCAGACCGTGACAACAGCATTTGTTCCAATATGTCCAACTTGTTTCGTATGCTCCTAACATTTTGATAAAAAATCTTCCCTATGGATAATGGTTTTATCTGTATCCTAGTAGGTCTTCTACGGGGTATAGTCTTACTTTGTATCATGTGTCGGGTAGTGACTATTGTAGAAATTCCATTGACATCTGACTGGCGATCCGGTAGAGGTTCATTATCCTGTGTAACTGACGGGGTGTGTAACTGACCATCTGCGATGACCTGGTTTTCTTCCTTTGGCATCATACTTGTGAGTTTGTGGTTGGCTTACTGGGATGTACATAGTGAGGTAGTTTTAATCTCGGCTGGCCGTTGTGATAAAAAGGCCTGATGAGAGCTCCCACTGGCCAGAAGGAAGTGGCGGCAATATTATTAATATCTTTTTCATCACACTCAATTTTAAAGGACGCATATGTGACTGCCCTCTTCAGTAGCTAAATATTCGTTGCATAAGTTAGTTACACTAAATAGGAAAAACTTTCCTATCCTATATTGGTATTATTACGTTTATTTCCGAATTAGAAATATAGCCATAATTGAATCGAACGTTTCATAGTATTTTCTTACTATTTCTTAATTGCAATATTACCCTCACAAAAGATCACCTCGGTCAGAAGAACATGTGACCGAAGTGACCCCATTATGTACATATTTCCAATTCGGAAATAAACATAATCCAACATAGGTTTTGATTGCTTTATTATCGTTAAACAACTGTTTACCTACGCATCATGCCGCGTAAGAAATACATTAGGTATGAGTTTTGCACTAAAAAAAGTATGCATTATTATCATTATGTAAGGCTGAGAAGCGCATTCATCCCCGTTCTTTGTGTTTGTTTTCGTGACTTCGTGGGACTATTCTTTGTTGCATACAGTACTCTAAATTAGGTCATTCAGTCCACTGCCGCCCTGTCGTATTTTGAAAGTTTCCTAAATTATTGAAATACAGAAGTCTTCCTCCAATTTTCGTTTCTACTGTAATTAATTTCATGTCGCGTAATTAACCAGACCTCTGCACTTCTCTAGAGATTATCTGAATTGTCCGCCTTTGTCGCTAACGACGACGACAGGTAATCATCGCTTCTGCATTTACTCCCCTTCTCCCTCCCGTAAGTGAAGTTCACATCTAATCTATTATTGAAATCCATTATAAATCACGCATTGCATAAATCACATTGGAGTATTTTATTTAGAAAATACGTCAATATGTTCCAGAATTCTAGATGTTCCTTGAACTCTGGTGTTATGAAATCGGATAACTTTTTAATTTGTCTTTTTGAAAGCATTATTTATTTATTAAAGTAACAGAGCCGCACACTCTCTCTTTAAAAAAAAATTATATAAGGTGAAGCGCGAATTCAGTAAGTTGTTTCTTTCTTTGGTGATTTTGAGTCGGAAATCTTAGTCCAGGCTCTTTATAGTGCCCCTCTTTAACATCCCAGCACATTATAACGACCAATGTGGGAGGCACCAGCCCATTTCCCATAAACCTAATGCTTTTTTTCGTTGTAACGATCTTGAAAGACGAATGAATTCTCTACAACGGCCCAAAAATTTCCACCACTACCTTGTTTTTACTTTTTTTTTTGTTATTACAGTATTCACATTTCAAAATGAAAGAACGCCAATTTTTTGAAGCTAATGACGATCTTGCAGGCTGACCGTAAGAAATCGCTCGACTTCATTTCATTATAAAGTACGTATAGGCTCAATGTTTAGCGATATGGCTCCTACGATGCGGGTAGCTTTGCCAATAGCAGGCAAAATTAGGATTTTGTCGTGAGTTTCAAGACTAACATTATACTGGCACCATTCTGAAAGATCGAAAAAAAGATTGAAAGTGTAGAGAAATCTACTGCACCGGATAAGATCTGAGCAAGAAAGGCGAAGTATCCGGATCTTGAAAAGGTATTCTTCGATTGGCTGATGAGATTGCATGGTAAAACGTTCCCGTAGGCGAAAATCGTTTAAAAACTAAGACTGACGGATCAAAGTTTGCGCATAAGATGAATTTTGAAGATTTTAAGATAGAGGGTTCCAGAAATTTAAGCCTCGTCATGGGCTATCTTTTTATAAAAATGTGAATCTTAGTGGGGAAACGTTTGAAGACTACGTTGCGTTGAATGCTGACATTTCGTATTTTAGTATATTCAGGAATGAAGAGAAACTCGTTGTAGATGTAATGGAACCTGAAATTTGTATTGATAAAGAAAAGGAACCTATTTTGATTTGAGCACGAAGTTTCGTTGAAACGCGTTCATGAAGAATTTGTACGTCATTTTTTTTAAAGCGCAGCCTAACTGCGAAAGTGAATTAATCGCTATGATCCATTTTCATAATTTTCTTTTAAAACATACTCTGCCACTGAAACAGAGAATTTTGACAGATTATATTCAAGTCTAAAACCATTTTCCCAACCTATATTAGGCCTTGATATATATGCACATATAAATATTTGTTTAATACCTACGTACTATCCTATACAGTAATTGCTAGACATACGTAATTTGCAAATTAATTTTAATTATATCTTACAATAAATGCAAAATATACAGTCTTCATTTTCTTGTTTAATACTGTAATACGTATTCTAAATTAGATCAGTAGAATTACATTAAAAGTTCAAACTTTTCTATGTTCTTTTGCTGATTTTTTACTGTTTTTCTCATTCTCCTCGAGGGTCGATACAAAGTGCTCCGACTGACTAACGCTTGAGACTGTATTCCCAGTCTCAAGCCTTAATTTATGAACATTTGAAATCACACATAATTATCTGCAAAACTCTAAAATAAAGGAAGAACTTTTTCAGAAAATCATGGTTGCTGCTATTTAAATTCGAAAAAATTCTGAAAGTATTCGAAATTTTTAAAAGAAATACCCACAGCCTTGGGTATTTCTGTTTGGCAATGCCCCAGGCTAGGCAGACGTTTTAAATGATACCTATAACTAAAACGTGACGTCTGCGTGGTAGTTATTTAAAAATTATTTTAACCATGTTTTCACCTATTATAATGACCTACTGTAAGATGGTTAATTTAGCGATCCTACAGTGGTTCTTGGTTTATTTTTTAATAGAGCGTCCTATATTTAAAAAAAAAAAAAAAAAGTACCAAGGACAAGTTAAAAATCGGGAAACAAGAAGAAACATGTTTACACATGCCTCCGCAGTCAGGAGCAGAAGTGTAGTAGCACACGCTCATTGAGTAGACCGTGGTTCAAGCCCCTGACTGCTAATTATGGTCGATCTGCTGACCAGCGTGGCAGATTACGGTCCATTTCCCTCGACATGAATTGTTGAGGAGGCTTCCATCCTGCAGTGGATTGATAATGGCTGCTGCTGCTTACCTTACCTTTATTACTAAAAGTTTTGTTTAATAAAAATATTAAACAAAATTAAAAATCATTTGGAAATTCACATAATTTTCTTTCAATTTACCCACTTTCCAGCAACTGCAAGGTGCTTATTATGTTTAATCCGTCTAAACGCTGCTTCGGCAGTTTTTCTTATCCTCGCAAGTCATTGGTTCTCTTCAAATATATTTCCGATTGCCATATTCAGTTCGCTGTGTCTCTGTAGCATTGATTTAGGAATTATATTTACATATAACGGTCTTTTCAACTCATGTTCAGTTTTGTTGCTTGTGCCTCCAAACGATCATGATCTTCCGCAGCCACCTTCTCCTTCCCCATCTCTTTAAAACCACAAGTCCTATCCTCGATTCCGGCATCGAGTTCAGTTAATTCAGTTCTTAATAAAGCCTTGACATTGTAGAACCAACATTATGGGGATCCTATTTTCTCGAAACTTGATACTAGACATATTGGACAGACAGCTTGTGTAATCGAGACCCTCTAATATTCTTTTGGCCGATTTTACGAATTCAGCAGGTCTCGATTACACAAGTTGTCTGTCCAACAGTTCTTAATAAAATATTGAAACTCTCACTTAAGGTCGACAGTGAACTCGTATATGGCAAAAATCAATATATATATATATTTTTTATTTTTTATGTAAACCCCAAACACGAGAGGTATTAGAACCTATAGTACTTAGTACAGTGCTTGGGTTGGAGGTTGGGAAGACGAAAGGATATATTTGTTGACATTTTGGATTTGAACTTCTGTAGACTGTAATTTTTAGGAAATACGTATGAAGGAAGGTTTTTCCATAAAACGGCAATTGAATGAATAAACAAGGAAGAGGAAAAGTTGATTCTCTGAGTTTGAAGTTGGACGTAAATGGACGTTGGCTGCTGGCGGCACTATTTTGAAAGAGAGCGGGAATTATAGAAACCAATTCAAAAGAACAGTGCCCATGGAAATATCTGTAGAAGAGCCATGCAGCAGCAGCAATACGTCTATTAGACAGCGAGTGGATAGACTCTGTTAGAGATGAATCATTAATTAACCTAACTGCCCTCTTCTGAATGGAATCAAGAAGCCTGAGAGAAGTTTTGGGGGCACCACCCCATATGTGGGAACAATATTCCATGGGAGGGCGGATTTGCGATTTGTACAGAGTGAACAGCTGTTTGGAAGAAAAGTAATGCCGAGAGCAAAGAGAAAATAAAGTTTTTTAGATGCAGAGGAAGCAATATTTGTAATATGCTTGTGCCAAGAGAGATTAGAAGTCAGTAATCCCCAAAAGAGATATCATTTTTGCCTAGAAAATGGAGTGCCACCAAAGCAGAAGAATCCTTTTTGCGAGATATAAGACAAGACTGAGTTTTAGGAGAATTGAAATCAACTAAGTTTTCTTTGCCCCACTGGAGAAACAGTTGGAGATCGGCATTTAAGGAATTGGTAGCAGATTTTCAAGAAGTTGAAGCTGATTGAGCGGGGAAAGGTTTCTCAAAATGGAAAGTGGAATGCAATGTGCTAGCATCGGCAAAACTATGGATAGGATTTCCAGTCAACGGAATAAGGTCATTAATATACAAGAGGAAAAGAGTGGGAGAAAGAACTGAACCTTGGGGGACACCGGCATTAGTGGAGAAGTTAGAAGACAGAGCCATCACTCTCAGTGAGCGATCAGAGAGAAAACTGGATAACCAATTACAAAAAACAGTTGGCAAACCATAAGATGGAAGCTTGTTTAGAAGACCATCATGCAAAACACGATCGAAAGCCTTTGAGATGTCAAGAGCAATTGCTTGTGTTTCACCGAACTTTTCCATTGAATTAGTCCATAAATGGGTAACATAAGCCAGTGGATCGACACTGACGGAATCCATACTGGCGATCGTTGATCAGACGGAAAGTTTCTAGGTAGTTTAAGAGTTGGCGGTTAATTGATTTCTCCATTACTTTAGAAAGCGTAGAAGTAATTGCAATGGGACGATAAGTGGATGGGAGGGATTTTTCACCCTTTTTAGGAACGGGCTGGATATGAGCAAATTTTCAAGCAGAAGGAAAAACACCTTTGGAATAAGAAAGTGAAAAAAGGCAGCAAAGAACAGGAGTAAGTTCAGGAGCACAGGTTTTGAGAACAGGTGGAGAAATACTATCGGGACCTGGAGCTTTCTTAGCATCAAGATTCGTCAAAATCCGTCTGACATCCTTTTGACGGAAGACTACAGAAGGCATTGAATGGAGCGTGTTGGGAATGGTGGAAGGTGTTTTACCAAGGTTATTAATACACGAATTGGAAGAAAAATGGGATGCTAGCAGGTCAGCTTTATTCTTGGCTGAAGTGACGATAGAACCATCTGGTTTGGACAGAGTTGGGAGCAGAGATGGGCAAAAGTTGCGACCAATAGCGTTAGCATGAAACCAGAATGCTCGGATACCATTAGGGCAAGAAGCAAGTTTTCTACTCTTAGCCTGTTCAAACTCTTATTTGGACTGATTAGTAACTGCTTTACAATTGTTGTGAGCTTTGGTGTAGGCAGAAAATGAAACTGATGAATTAGAGACTAGCCAATATGCCCAACTCCTTAGAGATTCGTTCATGTTTACTTTATGTGGCTATATACAATTTTTTTACATAAATTGTTAAGTCTCAAAATTATATTTCCAGATGTTCTAAACGTTGCCTTTTTTTCATATTTCTGCTAAAAATCATTCAGAAAATTAATATATTTTCTTTCATTTATGCTACTCGAGTACTATGAATTATTTTCTTCAATTGTTATATAAAGACATGATTGATTCTCATCAAATCGATCCATCCACATCAGTACATGAGGGTCCGATTTGATTCGTTTTCTTCTTTGTATTCACATACCTTCAGTGTTGACTGAATTGTTACCATCTACTGTGTTGCCACCGTTCGCACGGATAACAGTCGCTATTCGCTTAGGCATTTAATCCACCAAATGTCTGAAGACGTCCGTAAAGGAACTGCAGCGATGCTACTTCCAAGACTTATCACAGAGTCGGTATAGATGACGGTTGCGGGGTCCGCACGTCTCACCTCCCGTTCCAAAACATCCCACAGTTATTCAGTTGGATTTGAGGTCAGGCGAATTTGGAGGCCAATCAAGATGGGTGATATCTTCACTGTGTTCCTCCAACTATTCGTGCACATTACGGGCACGATGACACAGCGCATAATCGTCTTGGAAGATCCCGTTTCTGTCCTGGAAAAAATGCAGCATAGCAAGGTGCATGGTCTCCTAAGAGTTGCGGGTAGACCTCACTAGTGAAATGTTGATCCATATGCACGAGCCTTAGGTTCTTGCCAGCAAAACATGTTCCATATTAATCAACCACCGCCACCTGCCTGGCTAGTGGGCGCCAGTGCGATGCCAGTACGTGTTGTTTGTGTCACACACGAAGTCGCCCGTCAGCATGTTGCACCAGGTATTTGGACTCATCCGACCAGCACACTTGTTCCCAATCTCCGGTGTCCAACCAGCGTGTTGTTGACACTACAACATTCGCCGTCGACGATGTGCAGCGATGAGGAGAGGATATCTCTTAGGTCGTCTGCTGTGAAACAACCATACGTCTGAGGGTGAGGCGCATCATCATTTGGGATATTGTTTTTGCATTCTCCATACAAATATATTGTTTTTGCATTCTCCATCGCAGTACAGTACTTTGTACAGTACTGCGATGTCAGCTATCGCACAGTGACCTGCCGTTGAGTCCGTACAACGCGCTGTACACCCTTCGCTCACCACAAACATTCACCTTGCGCAATCTTTTGTAATTCTGTCGGCGGGAGGTGGTTTGACCAGTTCAAAGCATTTCTTTGTACACCTTAAACACAGTGGGCCGTGAGCAGTCGACAAGACGTGACGTTTCTGACAGTCACGCCGTTTTGAAACTCCGTGATATTGTTACTACGTTCCATACCTGTTACTTTATCACTTTTATTTGCACGACCAGATGCAAATTACCAAGGCGCCTTCGTAGCCAGGTGGGCGGGAGCAGCAGTGCATAGTCACACGTTTCTTGATTAGACCGGGGTTCGAGCCCGTGACCACCAAATACGGAGGATGCGGAAAGGTCAGAGAAAGACCACCGCATATCCTCGGGGCAATATGGCCTTAGTTGCTAATGCTCCTAAAAACCAAATAACAAAAACATAACAAGAAAATTGCCATTGCTCTTGCATTCAAAGGTTGGGTTTTTATACTGCTAGCTATGCGGCCTATTCTATCACGGAAAGAGTAATCACAATTCAGTTATCATTGTACCTGGAAAAACTCCCGTTCCTCATTCATTGCTCTTAGCCAGTACTTTCTCATACTCAACCTTAACCTCCCTAACCGTCTCTGTGGTACTATTACAGATCAACATGCAGCTGTTGTAGGCTTCAGTACTTTTCATCACTCTAAATTTCCATTGCTATCTTTTTCTGCCCTTCTAGACTGGCCAGTTCCGTATTCATCCATCCCAACATCCTCCTCGTTTTATAAATTTTTAATGATATATATGCGTTTACGACTTCTGTGATTATTACTTTAAAGGTATTTCATAATTCTAATTTATTCGCTCTCCCTCTACAATCTGCCCAGTTAATAGATGCCATGTAGGGCATTAGGCTGTCGCAGTCCTCTTTTCTGAAATTAAAACCTTTAATTTCATAAAAGAAATTAAAACTTTTACCTTTTCACTACTGCAACATCTTTCTTCAACTTCCGACTAAAGACTGCATGATCACTACTGGCCGATGGTTCCGATACTGTAAGCCATATGATGTCATCTGATTCGTTAATAATGATGAGGTCAAGAATATTCTCACCCCTAGTACTTTCTCTAACATTCTGGTACAAATAATAATTATCTAGTTTATTTTAAAAAGTTTTACCCCTGGTGAGTTTCCCTCCCACTTATTCCAGTCGATTAGGGCCAGATTGAAGTCACCCAAAATAAGACATTCACGTCTGCTTGCGTGAATCTGCATGTGAAGACTGTCATTATACTCTTCACAGTCCTGTGGTCTGTAAATTACTCCCACTCTAATTATATCTTTGCTTCCAACTAACTCGTACCACACAGATTCAATATTAGTAGGCCTAACTTCTGACTCAACAAAAGCTCTTTTCGCGCTCAGGCTACTTTTGATAAGAAGCATAACCCCACTACTCCTCCTATCTTTCTTAAATACATTATACATACCGTAGTGGAACTTGTCATTACCAATTTCCGGGTGTTAAAGTATTCTTTTAGCAGAATGGTGCGCGAGTATAGTCAAGAAATGAAAATTGGTGAAATAGTGAGGACTTCAAACTGTGTGGAGTGTAATCTACCTTTATTTATTTAAAGAATTACCGATTATTCTCAGACGTTTCGTACTACTTCCTGTCCTGTTCCACTTCTTCAGTGAATCTAAAGCAGTTTCCCAACCTTTTTCGAATCGCGACCCCCTTTTATAATAGCCAAGTAACCTACGACCCCCGCCATATTTGCATAAAAAGGCATTTTAATAGGGTAAAGAAAACACATTAACTACTGATTTTTCAGAATATAATTCTATTCTAATACGTATTTAATTAACCTAATATTTAATGCGATGGTTGTACTTGCATCCGGGCAACCAGCTTCAAAATTCGCGGCGGAGTGTTTTTTTTAAAGCCAACCTCGTGTCATTCTCAACATTGTCTGTTTCTTGCCTTTGTTTTGATAGGAAGAAGCGTTGAAAATCCGCTCTCGCAGAGATATGTAGAGGCAAATGGAAGTAAAACTCGAAAGGCAAGCATGGTGACATTTGGATATGACTGATACAGATACATACCACACCAGAATTGAGTTAGCAATTTTTCATAAAACAAATTACGTGCCGAGGAATCGTTCCCCAGATCCAAGAATTCGTCCTGTACTTCATCGGGAATGCTGGGTACAGGGAAGCAGAGAATGGGTTTCGTACCAGTGCAGCTTCTTCTGTAACCTCAGGGAAGTACCGTTGAAATTCCTTTTCAAGGGATTCAAGGTGCCCAGTAATCTCCTCCTTCAGATTCTCATCCAGTTCATCTTCAGATTCCTCTACAACACTGCAGAGTTTTACACAACATGGCAATGTTTCCAAGATTTACTTTCCGACGCCAGTTTTGCATTTGGATACAAATACCTGAAGATCGTCGTGAAATTGGATAATGTGTGTTTCCTTTCCCTGAAGTTTCAGATTCAGCTTATTTAGCTGGTCTAAGATGTCTGCTAAGTAAGTAACTCTTTTCTTCAAAGCTTCATCATTAAAGTAAGCCACAAGGTCATATTTCCCTTGCACTTCCAGGAACAACTTGATTTCATCTTTCAGCTAAAAGACAATTGACATCTCCTTTCGACAACCGGCGTACAGCAGTGTAGAAAAGAAGAACCTCGTGATCAGAATTCATGTCTTTAGAGTTCTTTAAACAGACGGGTGTTGAGGGCTCCAGATTTGATCTAATTCATAATTTTGATCAGAGAATCAAGTACCTCTTGCAGAGGAGCTGGAAGAGTCTTACTGGCAAGAGCATATCGGTGGATCATGCAGTGAATGCCCTTTTCTTGGGGAGCAAGTTCTTTCACTTTTGTCTGAAAGCCCGACTTTGACTCTAGCATAGCTGGTGCTCCATTTGTACAAACCCCACAGACAGTTTTTCCACTGTAGTCCTCCAATTTCAAAAAAGGTATTTATCTTCTCCATAATATCTTCACCTCTTGTAGTAGTATCAAGTGCACCAGAAAACAGGAACTCTTGTTTGATGTCATCTTAATAAATAGATTTCACAGAGACAAGCAACTGAGAACATGAACTTACGTCCGTTGATTCATCAACTTGAAAAGAAATCAATGGAGAAACTTTGATTTCATTCAAAATCTGCTCTTTCACGTCTACGGACATATCTGAAATGCGCCTCTGAATAGTGTTAGTGGACAGAGATCTGTCACATCTTTATCTCGCTGGCTTCCCCAAGAATTAACTTCACCATCTTCAACATGCAGGGTTTGATGGCGGTTTCTCCAATCGTCTAAGGTTTTTTTTTTTTTTTTTGTTTATTTGTTTGGCAATTTCCAATGCGGCTTCTTATGATGCTTGCTATGCTCTGTTGCTGAAAACTTCCCGTAGGATCAAGTCTCTGACGTCTGAGACCAGTTTCATGGCGTCGAAAGAACCCCAAATTGACCGGACTTACAGGAAAAAAATTATGTCTAGTAGGACTAATCTGCATTGACATGTGTACCTTGCATCTGTTCCTGTCTGATTGAGCTGGTGCTCTTATCTCGATGTTAAGTCAGCTCAATCAGACCTAACTCTCGTAAGGATTTCTCTCCTTTGTATAAAATATGTTTTCTTTTGTAAAATTACCTGTTTTTGTAAATTAATTGTTCTATTTTCCCGGAAGTTTCGGGAAGTTGTACAAATGTAAACCCCTGGCTTTTTGGCCGTGAAGGGCATTAAAGATTATCTCTCTCTCTCTCTCTCTAAATTCTTTTTAGTATGTTCTGAATTCAGTGACGTTTCAGTTTTGAAGGTTTCATAGATTCAGCGCTGAGAACTACATTGCACAAAACGCATTGTGGCTTCTCTATGCCATTGCTGATCAAGGTGGTAAAGCCAAATTTTAGGTATTCTTCTGAATATTTAACGTTTTTTTTGTCCCCCGGTACGGATTTAGTACGGACTGATGACGATCTACTGATGCTCTTTAGATTTTAGAGAGTCCAAGCAGTAGCTAACCCGCGCTCGACAGCGATTGGCTGGGTTCTATTATGGCGCCAACTAAAAGTGGTTGACTATTGGCGAACTAAGTTCGCGCCAGTTTGCATTAGAAGGCCCATCGCGGACATTATTGCAAACATGGCGGCGTTAGCAAAACATACGAGGTGATCTTCAACTGCGTTAAGAGAGCAACTCACCTTTATTCGATGGTTCGTATTCGACAGTCTGTTATTCACACATCGAGACACCGATTAAAATGAATTTTGATATTGAATTTTGCATCATAGTGAATATTTTTTTTCAGTTTACTATTTGTAACATAGAATTTTATTCTAATGATAACACTGCATTTGTATATTTTATTTTTAGGGAGTGAATCAAGGTCCGCCGCGGCGGAAATTTGACAAAATATTAAAGGCCCGCCATAGCAAATAATTAAAATAATATAAAATGTTTAATATGTATGAATACGGTGGGCTTTTAATATTTTTTTAAGTATCCGCTGCGGTGGACCTGAAGTCATTTCTTTTCATTTATCAAAAATCATTGTTACAACCACTAGTAGAATATTGCAGTGTAGCCATATTGAATAAGTGTTGAACATCTTCGTGGTGAAATTTCCTATAAAAATAACCGCGGTTACCCCCTTGGGGGTCGTGATCCACAGGTTGGGAACCCAGGCTCTAAAGACAGCATAAGTGGTAAATTATGGTGACATCATTTACATAGAGCTGTTAATTTGATTACAGATTTTACTTGTTAATATATAGCCTTTAGTAATTATGTATAATAGATGCTGAGTTGGTCAGCAGATAACCATTAGTAAACATCACTTAGAGATTGATTTTAGCAGTTTAAATATTTTTTAAATCAGTTAATAAAATTAAACGTAAGTAAATAGACAGCTATGTATACTTGTATTGCATTACAATACTATGTAATGCTGTCCTTATGACGCTATCAGCCTCACATACCAAAACAGTGGTTTACAATTAATGCATTTATATGTTGTATACTGTACTCTCAAACTAAGAATGTTTTGAATCAAAACTCGGGTTAGCTGTTGACTAACTCAGGATCTCTTACTGTACACATAATTAGAAATAGCAGAAACGCGTTCTCTCCTCTAATTAGCAATTTACCTTAAGTCTTAAGGCATCCTCAGTGATACCGGCCAAAACCCTTGCACCACCAAACTTGTTCAAATGAATTCGGTCTCTGCAAAATAGATTCCTTATGCCTACAAATGTGGTCACGCTAATTAAAAAAAAATTCCCCTAAAGCCTTTCAGTCCCTCAAATATTGGATTAAATCAGGCTTTCCGCATATTATCCGTCCTACCATGCTAGCTAGAATTGCAGGCACATTCTGACCTAACTCGCTGTGTTTTTTCTGTATGGTCCTATATTTATCGAACAAATCATCAGGTCGTGTTCGTTTAATTAAATCATTAGTCCCCCGAATGAATAATAATGCTCTCTTTCCCCCACCTTACAATCTGTTGGTAACATCACCAGTGGTTGCTCTGGGCAAACACACCCTGGTTCTGGTCCACCTATCTTTATTACAAAAAAAGTTACGCGTTTCCCTGACAATAGTCTCTCAGTAAAACTAAATCTCCTTCAACCAGAGCAGTATCCACTTGAGTATTCTGTTGTGGGATTCAAATCGGGGTGGAGGGTCACTAAATACTCGAGTCCCTGACTAGCTGCTAGTTGCATTTGTTTCAAGGCAAGTACCCGTTTCTTCAGTGCCTCAGTTTCTTCTAGTAATGCACCAAGCTTTAGTTTGAGATCGATACACTCCTTACATCAAATGCAAATAAAAGGGTCGTCAGTTGAACTTAGTTTGTCTACTAGACCGACCTTAGAATACTTGCCACAAGATATACAAGCGACTATCTAATGATCACATCTAAAATAATGCCCGTAGGTATTTCCATCTGAGTCATGATGGCTTTGATGTATTGAAAGTTTATCTTGTAATAACCGTTATTTAGTTAAAATTTTATTTAAGAAAGATTACAAAATTGAAATTTTCGATATACAGTATTACAGAAGATAAACTGTTACAATTTTTTTTTTTTTTAATCCACTAGTGAAATTAAACTACGAAGTTACCGGAAAGAATTCAGCTTATCAGAAATCCTTTAGAAAAAAAATTAATTTCACAAAATTAGTGAAATAAAATTTAAAAATTACAGAAATTAAATTTAAACAAATTAAAATGTCTAAAAAAGACACGATCTTAATTCCCTTCAGTTAAGCCGCTAGAGCCAACTTAAAACATTTCTGCCCTCTTCGACTGCCTACATTTTATTCATTAAATAGTTTAATTTGATTGTTCATATATATAAAGACCAATGAGTTTCTCCAAGTATGACTGAGTGACATTATTGAAACTAACTACTGTGAGCCACATTCACTCCATGTTATCCTCTTTTTGTGTTTGTTTTCGTGACCTCGCAAGACTATTTTTGCTGTGTACTGTTGTTCGCAGTGCTCCAAGTAGTTGGGTCGTTCCCGTTTTTATTAGTGACTGTATTTCGAAAGCAGTCCTGAATGAGCAAAATGCTCACATCTTTCTATAATTCTGCTTCTTCTATTAAAATGTAGGGTTTCAAACAAAGACTTAACATAAGTAAAAATTAATTCTGTTGTAATCTTTTCCCTTTTCAGTAGATTGTGTTCTACGTGCAGCGAATGAAATGAAAATTTTCTCCACTCCTGCATTTCTTTCTATCTTTATTCTCTGAGGCTGTCTACAATTTAGCGCAGTCTACATAACAGCTCTTGTTCACGGCATTGTACAATCTTTCAGGTTTATAATTTCGTTTTCTTTAGAAGGATATCGGAAAAGATGGTTGTTATCACTTTGTGCAGCTTTTATAATCTTAAAAGAAAATCTATGATCCGAACTTCTCCCCTACAGAACCAACGTTATAGATACGTATAGAAGGGGTAGGTGGGGGGAAGGAATACTTTACGGCTAAGCTATGAAAAAGATTTAGCAACCGGCTTGAACTAGTTGAAGACATTCCCCCGGTTTGGAATTTCTGGGAACTAGTTGGCTGGTTGCCCGTTGGTTGAGAGGTAATGAAAGGATGCTGTCGCGCAAAGATAATAATACAACTCTTTAGATGAAGAGCAGAGATGGTATAAAAATGCTGTTGACAGCACCAGTCCTTCCTACACTTTCTGCAAAGATAAGTTAGAGGTTAATGGGAGTTTACATATAATTTTAAAAAATTAGAACAAAAATCGGTGTGATCAAAGGTTTCTTAATCAAAACACGTAATTTTCATAAGACAGATTCTAGTCACTGCACCACGAACCTTTGTTGTTAAAGGATATTATTTATTAAAAGTCCATTTTTTTAAAATAAATTTCTTAAATGTGCTTCGCGGTACTTGTTGCAGCTTCCTTATAATAGGGTTCTGTTTTATTGTAGAAGTGTTATAATAAGTGTTATAATAATCAAATGGCGATTGTTTTATTATTTTGTCATGAAACCTGCTTGTGCGAATTGCTCGGCTAAGAATCATTCTTCGTCGCATTCTGTTCGAAGAACTTTGTATCCATCGTTCCCGAACGTGCTTCAGTTGGTCAAGAGCAGGGCAGAGACTTTATTTTAGGATGCATGGACTTACTGATTGCTGATGCCTCAAGCTCTGTACTGAATTTGTTTTCCTGTCCTGTTTCTTTCTTATTCTAGTCTCTTTCCTGTTCTTTTATTTATTTGATATTATCAAATAAATAAAAGAACAGGATATTATCAGTACGTAGATAGTGGATCCTTGACCGTCTCCACGTGCCAGGGATGGTAACCAACTAATGGTTACCATCCCCTGGCACGTGGTATCTAAACGTGGTATGTTTGATATCTAAACAGTATCGTAAATAGGTGGGCGGGGTTGCCAGGAAAGCTGGCTGTGACCGCCTAGTTTAATGAATAAAATAAGTCTGCTTCGCTCCACATATCTTCCATCGAGTTAGCCAACCTTACACTTTATCTAAACGTTTAAATACACTTTTTTATGATATCTAAATCGTACATATGTTATAGAGTACCTTCCTTTAAAATGAAGGGTAAGATAGTATAGATCTTTTCTTTTATAAAAGCGGTGGATAAATATTGCACTTTACACCATGTAGGAAGGAACGATTTTAAATCGATACATCTGAGAAGTTCATTTAAATGTATTTATTCAATTTGACTAGTATACTGAAATCACAAAATTCCTTTAATTTTTAAACTCACTGGAAGATGATGATCATTGTCAAACTGAAGATATTACGTAAAGTGGCATCTTTCCAATTTTTGATATTTTTTGTTGCTATTACATAGTCCATTGAGCATTCTCCAATATTAAAGGGGTATTAAAATTTCTTAGTAATGCCTAAAATAGATAGGAAGATTTTTATATTATTATAGTCTCCGAAAAATCGAACTGTAAATGATATTAAGTTGGCGATCTTTCTTTGAAGAAGAATGAATCGGTATAAACACTGAATCATATTATTAAATCGAGTAATAAAAAGTAATGCAGTCATAATGCTAAATATACGCTAAATTTATCATATTAAGCATTTCAGTACATCTGAGTGGATGTTTCTTAACGCTTAAAGTCAAAAGTATTTAGGGTAGGAGAGAAAATTTAGGTTAGGAGAGAGTATAGGAGTTGCAACAGCCAAAAGCATGTAAATCGCAGGGTGAGATTGTATCTTCCATATGCCCTTTAAAATTAGAATATAAGTGGTTAATCTGAAATATTTATAACAAAAAGATTTCCTATCGAATTATTAATGTTCCATTTTCAGTTATATATTTATTGTGGATAAAAATAATAATTTAAGTTAATTTTTAACCAGAAGTAACAAATAACATTTCCCTTAATACGAGGAACTATGCCCTCCCCACACAGGGTGGAAGAGACCTGAGTTAGAATCCGTCAATGACGCGAGGAATTTTAATGGGCCTTTTTCACACGTGGCTGAGTTAGTTGATCTCACAGGTGGGCAGCCTGGTTTTTCATTCGGATGCTCGGATTTATCGTCCAGCAAACCGACCACAGAACACACGTAGTTTACGGACATTGAGGTATACAGTGCAATATGGCCTAAATTGTTGATGAATCTAAAACCCTACAACACCCAACCAACGAAGAACGGATTTTTTTCTTAGCTGTGTTGACTTATTTTCATTTATATTCAAAATTTAGTTTAATTTATAATTGAGCGATATCTTTTGAAGAACTCGTGACAATTCCTACTTTATAATTAACAGCCTCTAAAGTAACTGGAAATAATGTATTATTTTAGTCTAATACAGTTCTCTAGATTCTGGTAAGTTTATTTTAAAAAGGAAAGTTCTGCTAAAAGAATTTAACTACATTTTGTCATTCTTTTGCATACTTGAAAATGTCCATGTCGAAAATGTTTAAAGTCTTGTCATGGCTGAAAGCTTTCAAACACGCCAGATTTATTCATCAACCACTTATGTTCTATTTCTGCCCTAAGTGCATGGTAAAATATATTCCTTACATTATTTCATACTTTACGAACGACAGATCCTTTAGTACAAAACATTTTGTTTAACTGCTGTTGCTACGTGGAACATTACTTCTACAACCTAAACCAGAAAAACAAAATAAGCAAAATCGTGAATTGAGAATAATGTTATTTTTTCAATCTAGACATTCCATGAAGAGAAAAATTCAGCGTATAATAAATATTTTTATGAATCTCTCCGTTGACAACCAGTAGAATAAAACTAAAGATCTTTAACACATTACGTAATATGAAATTATTTTGTTATGACATAGTGGTATGCACACAGAAAGATATGTTTTAACAATTTTTTAATATACAGTTGCCTTAAGATGCAAAGATAAGGCAACCCATGACCGAAATCGGCTGCGAAGCCTTCTCATGTGGTCAGCGACGGCCTCCCAAATTTTTTTATACCTAATGAAGCCTTTCCCAAATTACGTCCCCCCCCCCCAAGAAAAGTAAAATGTTCATAATCGGATATACCTATAAATGTGAACAGTTGTTTTGCTAAATGGAATACGTAAAAAAAATAAATAAATAAAAAATCGAAACTGCAAGATCATAACTTCCAGAATAACTTATATGATATCATCTTTGTTATTTAAAAGAATATCCCTGTAAAAATAATATATAAATGAAAACAAAATAATACAGAGACACACTAGGCACGGACTCGCGAAAGTTTATAAAACTTTAATTTGGTCCGCAGTTGAACAAAATCTTCCCACCTCATATTTGAAACTTGCTTATTCAGCAATTAGTCCTAAGAACTGATTGCGATGGGCACTCACCTAATGAATGAATGAAAGAACATAACTTTGATCAGTGGGATATACCGATGAGGTGTGTTCCATTCATCATAAAGGATTCGCTGCACTTCCATCTCAAATATCATTCATCTCCAAAACATTGTTTGGAATGGATACTTGTCCTCAGAAAAATTTATACACTTTATGGAATAAATATACGAACACATAGGATGAAGCAATGGGTTTAGATGGGAAAAAAATCTTTTCTGATTCTTCTGAGATTGGGGGAACCAGCACTTGTTGATAATTTGGGATGCTAACAGGATATGCATCAATAATGCTTTGTGGTATTTTTATTGGTCCACTACTACAATTAGAGTTACGTACCATATTCAGTCAAGATACGAACGATATTTTTGAAGCATAAAATTCCTTTGTGACTAATTTAAACCAGAAGTTTAATCTCATGGATAATAATATTGATCATAAAAGCACAGTCAATGTAATCAGTTGGAAACATTCATTGAACTTACTGGAGGGGATGCGATATATGCAACCAGGAAGAGGTAGAAGCCTCTAGATAGGAACTGAAAAACTGCATAATTTATAAGAGCTATTTCTTAATATATTTCTTCTGTATCTTAAAGGGGATTATGTTGAGTCTTGAGTAATTTGATTTAAAAGAAAACGTTAAATCATATTTCTGTTTGTTTTATAGACATATTAAGAAATTGCGCACCTTTCTATTTACTCTTAGAACTAATGTAACATGAAAACCTAATTGCAGTTATAACTGAGTCGGGACTAGTTCCTTAATTATAAAGATTAAGACTGATGCACTAAGTGGTGTTCGCTAAATTGGAGTCAGTCTCATAGAACTACAACTGAGTGAACAGAAATTTCTTCAGAACTAGAGGGCTCTGAAGAAACTGGATAACAGCTGAATGGATGATAATAGATGAATATCAGGATCCACGTGATAAAATTCAGTAATCTGTGCGAGTTCTTTTCCACCTCAGATGCCTCAAGAAAAAAAATTGCACACCTTTACGCACTGAAGAAACTAAAGAAATATTCATTTCTTTGTTGTGCATAAATTCATAGTTTGTAACAAAAACCCCAAATATTTCATACCACCCATAAAATAACCCCAACTCTGAGACACAGTACCAACAATCGTATCATAATTTAAGTTTCGACATGGCATGACTTCTTAGAGGCCATTGGAGTAATCTGTTCCGTACTTGTGGTTTTTCGTATTAGTGAACAGTGGTTAAAATATATTTGATTAATAGATGTCGGTGTAAGCACAAACTAAGACTATGTTAGAAGCATGCTATTCTTGTTTTTGCTCTTTGTGCATTGGTAGTAAATTCCGTTTGCTTCTGTCTCTTTGTGCACATGAATGCATGCATAAACACAGGAAGACTCCCGTTCAAGATAAATATTATCTAAAGGCCGGAAAACAAAAGAAAGAACATTGTTTATTTAGATAAATAATTGGATTTTGATTCAGGACAATCGCCACTTGGGGTCCGAATGTGTAAAACATTGTGCTTAATCGCAATGCTTCTTGCCAAATACGTCTACTTCTGACTGCATGCCAACAGTCTGAGCTATTTTCGCATCAACGAAATATATTATGTTCGCGGCGCTACAGCTGCTCACCAACAAACAATCTCAAGAACACATGCACAACTTACTGTTAGGGGATGACGCTTTCTGATCCTTCTAGGGTCAATCCAAGTACATCTGCAGCTTGACTACCTCTACGCAGTCCTTGCAACACGCTATGCACTCATATAAACCATTTGTCATCTTGCGAATTAAATGCACACGGTCATCACACGACGAATAATATCCACAGAAGAAATGACTACTCGATTTAGCCTAAAACTGAACACCTATAAAAAAAATCACTTTTTTTCCCCTACAGGTTGGGTATAGTATCACATCACGCGCAACCCTGAGCTCGAGCTAAGTGACGGCTGGCTCGTGGTAGATTCCCCACTGTTGCACGCTCCACATGCTTGCTTACGCCTCTCTCTGTTGTGGCTTAACACCAAATAGATGCTTTCGTTATGTTTTATCGCGGCGCCGTCTGGTGGCAGTTTTGTGAACACCTGGTAGATGTGAGCACCTGAAACGTGAAGCTCACGTGGGGAATGAGCGTAATGGACATTTGTGTGGGTTACTTCCTATTTGTTTTCCTCTCCCTTTTTTTTTACATAATCCTCTCTGAACGGACTACCTACATTTATGAATACAGTTTAAAATGATCAATAATGATCATCAGTACATAATGGAATAAATATGGAGTACTTATTAATAACACACATCACAGAATTTGTGATCCCATTTCATACATATGATTCACTAAATACCCATGAGAGTCGTCGGTTCTTAAAAGTAGCTCAAGTTTGTCTTTAGCTAAATTCTGCAACAGGAAAAGGAAAAACATGAAAAGGTGCTTCATTGGATTTACCAAATATTCTTCTTTGTCGACGTTCTTAAAGAAAGTGAGAACTTTCTTTAAGAACGTCGTAAAATCATCTTAGGATGTACAGTTCCGCTTAAATATTAGTGAAACTATTTATTTTATTATTATTATTATTTCTAAATCAAATCTTTAGTCAGAAAATGCTCATTACAGCAGTCAGCTGTTTTCGTTTTATTTTAGTATACAGAATAAGTATTGTTGCCGTACTACACTGGACTTGGCGCATCATGGCCTTAGTCGCCCTTGTGCCATAAAAACCGAAACCAAACCGTACTACACAGACCTTGCGATTACCGCATTAAATAGAATGTATGCTCTTTGTAATACACTTACACGATCCAGAACTTAAATGCACGTGTATTACTAGATTACTGCCAAAATAATCATTGTGCAAAAGATAGCGAAATTCCAAAGGCTCCTTGTTTAACGAAGTAAATACGAGAAACACAAGTAGCATACCTTCATTTGAAAATTAAGAGCTGGAAAAGGGGGGAGGGGGGAGAGAATCGTTATTGTAAACATTCAACTGACAAACTGATTGGTGTTGCAAATGCTCTTCACGGCCAGAAGGCCAGGGGTTTACGTAATAATAGTTCATAATTAATTTAATATAATGAAAATCATAATGAAGAAAATTACGAGTGGGGGATAGATTATTAATTGTAGATAAAGAAATATACTTACAGGTACAACGTAAAGTAGTGTGTACAATTATAGACTATATATATACATAGTAGCAAGAAATGGATAAATATAATGACTACTTAGATAGATACGAGAGTACACGTCATTTTCCACACAGTTCATGAGATCGTGCACGATAAATAGAATTTCATACTTAGACTTCATGGCCCAGTATCTGTTACGATCATTTATTTATAAGGCAGTTTCAGCGGTAGGTGAGGGCCACGTTGACTGTAACGATGGACAGAGTGGCGTTCCGTAGTACACAATGGTTTGGCCATCGATAACTTCTCGCTGGGGAAAACCAGGGATGAGATTGTTTGTGCAGATGACTGGGGCGGCTTATAGGGCGTCGTCACGTGATGGTGATGTCATCTATCAAGGAATCGCTGGTTCCTGCTTAGGTTCCAGAAGGTCGACGTGTGGTCGATGAAGTTAGTGCGTAGCCATCTATGATGAATGGTTGACGGGCATGGGATATGTGAGTCTTTTGAAAACTTCATGTCTAGGTAAAGAATAAATACATGCGGATGATAAGGTGGACATTTTATTTGCGTTTGAAAAAGAAAAAAAAGGTTGGCCTACAATGGCATAGATGTCTCACGATGTACTCTTTAGCTTCACAACCAAAGAAAAAGAAAAAAACTTGTGGCGGCCCCAGATCTACACGACATCTAAATCTGCACTCTGCTGCAACCTGCAATACACGCCCACAGTCCACAGAGCCCATGTGCTAAAAATAGTCATTCCTTCATCTGTGCTCAGCTAAGCATGATCACATCAACATCTGGAACACGGTTTGTTGACGTGTGCCAGTAAGACATCTCCGCAGTATCCCCTCCTTGTGCTCAAGACTCCGGAGGTTACAGAATTTCAAGAGACACTTCCCAAATGTGACTCTGGACACGATCGACATCGACTTGCGGTCTGTTGACAAGGCATATCGCGATGGCATCTTGTTCTATCTTTCTGTTTGTAAAGGACAGTTATGTAAGTGCCGGTCTTAGTTAGCCGATGTCACTTCATGTTCTGCTCAACTTGTAGTCCTTTTTCGTTTTAATTACTATTTCATTATTGCATTTTGATTAATATGGTTTGTTTTTTATTTATTTATTATTATTTAGTTATTTATTATTATTATTAATTTTTTTCAAAAAAAATTAATAATAATAATAAATACAGTCAATACAGTCAAGTCGTTTTAAAGGTTCAGAATGAGGGTTCCTTATGATAGCCTTATACCATTACAGGAAAAAATATTTTTAGGTGTAAACATCTTTGTGGCACCTACTAAATTTCGGACTGTAGTAAAATCAATTTGTCACGATTTTGTGACGCGCAAATTGTGCCATTTGACGTCATTTCCGTTTCATAACAAAGAAAAACGGAGTCGGGAGAGGAGATCGCGCAAAGGATCATGGAAGGTGGCTTTGGATTAACCATTGCCACCCGTGGCAGAAACCTTTTTGGTAACCAGAGAGATGGATATCTTGAGGTCAGTGATCTTGGATGTGCTCAGAGCTGGCATAAACAAGCTCTGAGAACATTCAAGATCATTTACATTGCATGCGCTTCAGCCTTACCAGTTGGAGCGCATATACTATAGGCGTTACAGTACCAGTCTGTATCACTGAAGCGGTTGTATATTTCCATCAAGAGGCGAATCATAAACGTTTTTCTGCAACCAGCTGGACCGGTCAAGAATATTTGAATCGGTTCGCGATTGGGAGATAACATACTCCAAATTACATGTATGAGTATGTGGACATGTAAGGGCGGCACCTAGAACGTTTGTTCAACTCCGCCTCGTATCTCTGTGAAGAACAGTATCACTACAGATGGGCCAGATGTGTGTGACGTCGGTTTGTGTGTATTATGTGTGTGTTCTGTTGTTCTGTTCTGACCGCTTGGCTACCCAGAAGCATCAGTCACCTGGACAGATGATTCTGGGTACTCGTCCACACCACGGGAAGGTGGGCCAGTCCCAGTAAACACGTACCGTCTCGAAAGAGACTCTGACCCACCTGGTGTTGTCAGCAGGTGGGCCAGGAACCTCTGGGGGCCCATTCCAGAGGGAAGAGAGGAGAGGAGAAAAAAAAAATAAATAAAATAAAATAAAAAAAATAATAATAATAAAAGTAATCCATTGTAATATATTATAATAATACAGTAATGTATTTATGTATGAGAAAAGAAAAAATAAATAAATAAATAAAAAATAAAATAAAATAAAAATTGATAGTATGGCAAATTTAGCAAAAAAGAAATAAATAAAAATAAAAATAAAGTAAAATAAAAAAGAAAAAAAAAATTAGAATTTAGCCTTTCCCTTCACAAGAGTGAAATCTAGGCTGTAGAATTGCTTATCTGGTTTTGATTGGCATTGGCATACAAGGTCTTTCGCCGGGTAAAGATGCCGGATGCAAAGGCCTGCAGGGAGGAAAGATTGTCTGGAGTCTGGATTAGTTGATCCACGTTGGTTGGGGAGAAGTTCAGAAATTTTCTCCGAAGTTGATCTCTGAGATCCTCGTACAGGTCACAGTCAAAAAGAAGGTGGTACCAGTTTTCCTTGCCTCCACAAAAGCATAGGTCGGTAGCGAGAAGCCCCAGTTGGTGCAGCTGTATGAGTAGAATCTTTTGCTTGTCATTGGCCATTCTCTTTAAGTTACAGAAGTCCTCGTTGGTCATCAAGTTTTCGCGTTTCTTTGCAATTGCGCTGAGTCGGTTGAGCGTGGCGAGCTTTAGATCCTCATTCATCTCGTTGTTTGCATGATTGTACAAGTTTCGAAAGGGGTCTTTCCGCAGTCGCATTACGAGGTCATTACCGCATGCTTCGTCATGGTCAACGTCGTCGTTGTCTTGACATATCGTCTTACATATTTCAATCGGTTTGCGAATGTCCAAGTCCCATTCATACAATTTACGATCTAGTATGAGCTCTTCATTGTTGTAGACCGTCGCATATTTCATCTCTGACACTATCTTTGTCTCCTCATTGTGAAATGGAATGTGCAGCGTTACCATCTCGCGCTTGTACTAGTTGAGATCCTGAGCCAAGTCATAGTTTCGATAGCGTTATTATGCGTGGATACTGTCGTTTCTTGCAGATCTGGCAGCGCTGCATGTGTAATTTGCGACAAAGCATGACAGAGTAACATGATCCAACATGATAGTATGATTGTAACAATTCAAATACTTGTATTGTTGCAATCATACTATTCAACAAATGGCTACAATCAAATGGGTAATTAGGCTGTTGGCCTAACATAGCCTCTTCCAAACGTTGATTCGGTAGAGTAAGCAGCGGGCGTGTGTATTCTATTTATCACTAACATTGATTCAGTAGAGTAAGTAGCGGGCGTGAGCATAAATTACATGGTTCATGATTTCGGTTCTAGCTGTTCGAAATTTAGTAGGTGTCGTCAAAGGTGTTTACACATGAAACATCTTTCGTGCGTACAGGGTACACACGCGGTTTTTTTTTTTTTTTTTTTTTCCGCCTACATTCCGGTAGGAAAACGAACTTATCACATTGGCATCCTTACCGTGATGTTTTTCTTTCGATCCAACTTCTTAAATTTGCAGTCACTCAAATTAGAAGCTGAGTTTACAGTCCGATTAAACCGCCCTCGTGGTAACAGTTGGTATAATTACCGTCCTCTTCACACCGGATGAAAAATACCAGAGTTCGAATCTGTCAGTGACGCGAGGAATTTTTATGGGTCTTTTTTCATAAAGTGGCTGATTTAGTCGGTCTCAAGCGAGGGTAGCGTGGAAAAAAACATATTCTCGGCTTTTTCGCTCCGAGATTACGGGAATAAAAACAGCAATTAGCAAAGCGACCGCAAAACGAACACACACACACACAGTTTACAGAGATATTATATACGGCTCAATATGGCCTAAAACTCTACAACATCCAACCAACCGGTCAAACCCGAATTCACAGTATCCCCGGATAAGAGAAGTAGTTTTATTTTCGTTTACTATTTCAAAACAAGATTTAAGGCTCTATTATTCCTAATAAATAAATAAATCTTCATTTCATTTCCAAGAAGAATACAAGCAAGCCCATCGCTACTTTATGGCTAGAGGCAGAAAGAGAGAAACAAAATTGATATACTGATACGTGATATACGAGTATTTTAGTTGCTCTCTAACCTACAGTGATTTGATATGACAACGTACCATGACTATTTCTTTGCTTGAGTACTTTTATTGTTTAGTCTCTTATTTTGAAGTCATCGTGATGGGCAGCAGTAGCTCTCTGTCAAATTCATTTCTGTAGTCATTACCGGCTATATATCTCTGAGATTCTGTGCCATAGTGGTTGATCAATTAAAGGACACTTTTAGGAAATAGTTTGTCTATTTTATGCAGCCTGTTAAGCTTGGATGTATGGAGATACGAGCATCTTAATTGATTCCTGGCCGATGCTGTGCTAATGACTGCTATGAGATCAGAAGGCTCAGTTCGCGCTGTAATGAGTTCGGAAAAAACGTAATATCTTCTTCCTTTATCTGGAATGTAAGAGTTCAATTGTTAAGTTATCATACATCGATGGCCTGGAGACGATAAATGGATATCGAATCTTAACATTAATCCTCCCGGAGGGTCCAGTACTCAACGACGAATTTTTTGCCCAAAACAATTTTGTTCCATTCATAAAGACGGGGTATATACATATCTAGACATGTTTTTTAATAATTTTTTTGTTTAGGATGGAGGCAGTTTCCTGTTTGATGTCTTATCTAGCACTTTGGATTTTCTGAGGAAGAAGCATATAGTAGTTACTGAAAGAGGTTCTTGCTGTAGGGTTCTCCGGATAAGAAAACAAGAAATGTGGAGAGAGAGGTGGCTAGTAGCGCTTGGTTAATGTTTAAGTAATCATTTCAGTATTTTAATCGTTTGTTTTAGGTAAAATAAAAGTAAAGTGCAGCCATTATCAACCCACTGCAGGATGGAAGCCTCCTCAACAATTCATGCTGAGGGAAATTGACCATAATCTGCCAGGCTGGTCCAGTGCGGGTTGGCAGATCGACCGTATTCAAGTCAGGGGCTTGAACCCCGGTCTACTTAAAGAGCGTGTGCTACTGCACTCCCGCTCCTGACCACTCGGCTTCGGAGGCCGTTATTGTTTTAGGTATAGGTTGCCCAAATGCTGACTTGATATCAAGGTAGAAAACACCAAATTGAGCCTTTTCCTGAAATGTCAATTAGATGTGGAGAGTTAAACGGGTTCCAGTGTGTGTGTGTGTGTGTGTGTGTGTGTGTGTGTGTGTGTGTAATCCATTTAACGTGAGTGGACATTACATAAATTCACATCTATTTTGTTGATGTATCATTTTCGCGTTACTGAAGGAAATGAAATTATAAATTTAAAAAATTAAATATTTTTATTTATAATTTGGCCTTTTCCTGAAATGCCAATTAGATGTGGAGAGTTAAACGTGTTTGTGTGTGTGTAACCGGTTTAGGCTGAGTGGACATTACATAAATTCGCATCCATTTTGTTCAGGTATCATTTTCGCATTACTGAAGCAAATTATAAAAAGAAAAATAATAATATTTGACTAACAGAGGACATCTGCAGCAGTGATCAGAAAGTCAAATTTTACGCTACTCCGCGTGCTGTTATCCACTGGTCTACCACAAGTTACGTCTTTGGCTAACGCAGTCTGTATATACTTTTTTTTAGTGCAAACATAAAACCTTTTACGCTTCAAGGTTATCCAAAAAAGAAAACAGATATTGCGACTCTTTTATAAACAAAAAATTATATAAAAAAGTGTAGTAAGTGGGGTAACGGTTGCTTATCCGTCATATCCCACTTTCACCGTTTAATCTTTTCTGTCTTAGTACTGTATCGGGCCCCTTAATTCATTGATGTGTACATGCATAGTATAAATAGATATCTTTCTGTTCCATCTCTTGAAGTTTTGTCTCTGAAAGATTTATTTGTTTTGAGTTTTATAAACGGAGAACAAACCAATATACTATATTTTTTTTCTTTATACACCTGGATGGACACATAGGATCAGAGGAGTTTACAAGATTAGCAGAATACAATGATATCACCGCATTTAACGGTAACGTGAACTAGAACCACGGTTACTTAAAAATTTTTTGACCACTCGGCTACGTCGGCACTCCACGTAGAGCACTACAGACTCATTAACTGAGCGCCGAGTTAAAGCTAACACCTCAATCGTTGCTGACGATTGTTTCCATCTCCATGCTAGATCGTACAGGCCGATCGCTCTGCTGGCTAATTTGTGTAAATTGCTAGAGCGACTAATGACCATTAGATTGAATACCCTACTGGTAGAACAGGATCTGCTTTCAAGGAGTCAATATGGGTTCTGTCCCGGACGTTCCTGCGAGGATGCTCTTGTGGACTTTGTCTCTTCAGTTCAAAACTCGGTACACAAATATACCCTGGCCGTTTTCATCGACTTCGAGGGCGCCTTCGGCTCTCTTTGGTGGGAGAGCGTCCTGGAGCGTCTGCGATCGGCTAAGTGCTCCAACCACCTTTTACCTTTTTAATCCGTAATTAATTTGCCAATAGAACCATAATAGTCAAGGCTAAACATAGCCGAGTATCACGATCCGTATCTAGAGGGTGCCCACAGGGCTCTATATTGGGTCCTTTTACATGGAACATGGTGCTGCAGCAGTGGCTCTCCCGATCTTTCGATAACGTCAAAATAATAGCGTATGCAGACGATCTCACAATCTTGGTAAATGGTAACTCTAGGGCCGATCTTGAAACTACCGCAAATTTTGTTCTCCGGGATCTCTACGATTGGACTGTGGCCAATAAGCTTAAAATCAACTTGTCAAAAACAGATGATGATTCTTGGATCAAAGTTGGATATGTCTCGTCCTCCATTGGTCAAGATCAACAACATTCGTCTCCCCATAGTTAAAGAGTACAAGATTCTAGGAGTGGTAATTGATTCCAGTCTCAATTTTATTCCTCACTTGACAAACTTATCATCTAAAATACGTAGATTTACTGGTGCAATTGTTAGGGTGTCCCGTGTTGAATGGGGGCTCTTCAGAAAAACTTTTAAGGATCTATTACAATGCAGTTTTCCTCCCTCTAATCACGTATGCTGCTGGTGCATGGTTTCACAGGGCACGGCTCAAACACTTCAAAGCAAAACTCGCCTCATTACAGAGAACCATCTTGCGGTGTTTAGTTAAGGCATGCAGGACAGTCTCGACGCAAGCTCTGCAAGTACTACCCGGAACATTACCTTTAGACTTGCAAGTTACTTATAGAGGATTTTTATACAGACTGAAAAAGCAGATTGAGACCGAATTTCTTGGAATAACCATCAACCTTCAAGATGATGCTAAAAGAGAAAGAAGACGACTGTGGAACGAGTTAGTTAACATCTGGCAGTCTCGATGGGATACAGCTCCCGTTGGTGCAACAACGAGAAAATTTATACCACAAGTTTCATTTCTCCTTGATAAGCGTGTTCGATTGTAGTTCTGCATGGACATATTTACGTCCTACCTGTTGACAGGACATGGATCGATGAACCAGAGTCTTTTTAGTTTCAATTTATCACAAACAGACCTCTGTTCGTGTGGATCACCAGAGTTGGGATCACATCTTGTTTCATTGCTCCCTGTATGACGATCTCAGACTTCCTCTTCATGCACTTACTAATTTTCAACCAGGACAGGAGTCGTCTCTGCTTCAAAGCTCGGAGTCATATCAGATTCTTCAGGCTTTCTCTCAAGGAGTATTTCTTCGAAGGCGTTCAGTGTCGACAGATCTCAACAGAATGCAGCACAATGGTCCTGCTGATGCATAGCTGGTTAGATCTCCTTTAATAATATATAAACTCAAATCCTCAAGAAGTGAAATTTTTCCTCGGCCTGCAGACAAAATTAAGTGCTTTCTTTCTTTTATGCATTTATATATTATCATATATATATATTTTTTATTATTTTTTTTTCTGTTTACTAATTTATTTGGCTTTTTTTTTTAGCAGCACCACTTTCCTTCTTTTATGTATTTATTTATTATTATAATTTCTTGTTTTTTTTTTATTAGTAGCATCACTTTCTTTATTTATGCATTTATATACTATCATAATTTTTTTTTTTTTTGTTTACTAATTTATTTGGCTTTTTTTTTAGCAACACCCTACCTTCTTCCATTTTACTTATTATTATTATTATTTTATTTTTTATATATATATATATATATTTTTTTTTTTTTAATTTTTTTTTATTTTTTTTTATAAATGTTTTATTTTAATAATTTCGGTTCCAAATCCAGCACCATGGGTGATCGTGTTTTTTTTTTTTTTTTTTAAACTCTGGAATGGCCCCCCAGAGGATCCTGGCCTACCTTCTGACAACATTAGGTGGGTCAGAGTCTCTCTTGAGACAGTATGTGCTTTACATGGACTGGCCCACCTTCCCGTGTTGTGGACGAGTATCCAGAAGCATCCGGTGACTGATGCTTCTGGGTAGCCAAGCGGCCAGAACAGAACAACAGAACACACGCATAATACACACAAACCGACGTCACACACATATCTGGCCCATTTGTAGTGATACTGTTCTTCACAGAGATACGAGGCGGAGTTGGACAAACGTTCTACGAGCTGCCCTTTACATATACACATCTCCATTCTGTTTTCCGTTCCGTTATATTTTTTGCTGTATTTCAAATCCAAATGAGAAATGACAAAAAAACTATTTGAGCTGTTCTTCTGCTTATGTACGAGGGTTAGAACTGTTTGTTTGGGGGAAAAAAAAAAAAAAAAGTTGGCTTACTGGAACTGCGTGTCAGGATAGAAGACTGGAAGCGATCGTATTCAGGCGCCATTTCTCAAGAATGACAAAATGAATAATATCAGTGGGACATTTTCGCGCAAGTGGGGATAAAATTTTCTTGTTTGCATACTTGCGTTTAGTCTTGAAACAGCCCTGACGAAGGCCCTCTGAAAAATTCTGCTAGACGCTCGACTAAGAAGGGCTTTGTCAGAATAAAATTATACAGTTAGCATATTTCAGAGAAAAGTCTGAAAAGTATAATGCACGTATTTGAAACTATTTTTATTTCTTCGAAATTTGTATAGGTTTTACACTGTTTTTGAATATGTTTGTACAATATCCGAAACGCCAGTTCCTCTCTGTTTTACTTATTTCCTAAACTGTATATCATTCTTACTACGCACTAGCAAAATCATTTATAAAATCATTAGTTTTGTGAGACTTCCAACTAGCCCCCAGTATACTACTTAATATTACAGTAGTATGTATTTAGTTTTTAAAGCAATTCGATTGCTGAATTATCTCTGCTATGGGTGTTGTGATAGAACACCCATCTTTTCCTCGCCAGCTGGCTAAAAGATATGACTCTGTACAAATCTTACACCTGCCTACCATAGAATATTCTTCTACATCTAAAGTAGTTTCCCCAAAGGCGCTCTCTCTCTCTCTCTCGTGCTCCTGGACTCTACCCAAAAGAGGGAAGTCAGGTTAATTAATGATCCATCTCTTACAAACCCTCGCCACTCTGTCACTCAGATATTAAATTTCCGCTGCTTGCCTTCTTGTATTTCCGTGGATATTGCTTTTAAATTGGTATCTCTTTAAATCCAGCTCTCTTCCGAGCTCACCGATGTAACTTTCCTCTTTCTTATTTTCTTTCTGCTTCTGTTGTGTGGAACAACCTTCCTAGACATGTATTTTCCGAAATTTGCAATCTGTCGAAATTCAAGACCAGTGTCAGTAGTATCGCCTGTCCTCTCAACCTTCAAATCATACTCAGAACGAAGTATTGTAGGCTCTTATAACTTGTATTTGGAATTAATATAAAAAAATGAAACGTGTGCAAAATCGACCATAGAGATCGACTTCACAAGCTGCGTTGATAGGTATCTTTCATGAAGAAGTTAAATATTTCCATTAAAACATGACAAAAATTAGTGAACACTTTGATACATGGACTGTCTGATGTATGTTTATACCATATTAAAACAGTGTTGATAGTCACTTGGGGGTTCAGTACTTTTAATAATATAGTTTAAAGGGAACTATATTATATTAAAATAGTTTTATTTAATTTCGCCTTTTCGAAAATCAAAAACGAAAAATTTAATTTTTTTATTTTTGTCTGTTATACCTGATCGGTCTTCTTCGGTACAATATCAGCCAAGAACTTTTTTTTCCTGTGATCTCGCATTGTGAACATAGTGGTCGTTTCTGACATGATTTTTTAGGTGAACATTCCACAGGTGCACCAGTAATTTAAAAAATAATGTAGTTTTATGCAGTTATTCGGTGGTTACTTCTGTCAGTTATATTTCTAATACAAGTAGTAATGATCGTGTGTTGTTTTAATTGAGAGAATCCATATGCAACTGGTTCTCTTAGTTTAAATTACGTTCAAGTTGTTACTGTCGTCTAATATAAGAATTGAAAACAGTTGTTTTTATCCTCATCAACATTATGTACGTTGCTACTAATATTAAGATTAGAATAATACTATACTCTGTTAGCAGATATTTCATTTTGATCTACAAGGTGTGCTCACACACACACACACACACACACACACACACACACACACACACACACACACACACACACACACACACACACACACACTGATTGTAATGACAGTGATAACTGATAGTTTAGGTGCGTTTGATGCAGGAGAAAGCAGTTACCTACTTAATCATATTAATTCACAAATGCAGTCCTTTATGTTTTCAGGCCAAGGAAATTTTCGTGTAATCGTTCACTGTGGACACTGGAAGTCCGTGTTCCTGTGGTCATTTCCAAAGCGATTTCTTAGGTGATTGTTCCACAGGTGCAGTTGCGCTTGCACATTGGACTGTTTACATTGATGCTCCACCTAATTTCTGAAGATGCACCTCTATTGAATCTGGTGATTAATTCACACATTTACCACATACCAGCGTTTTGCTGGTATGTGGCCTCTCATGAGCCTATGTGCTCGTTACTATACTATACTATACTTTACCCTATGATGTTCGGAGATAAACTTTCCAGTCCTTACAACAATCCTTACCCTTTAATGAAAGGGTAAGGTTTACAACATCCTTTAATGAAAGCAAAAAACTTAATTTGAGAACATGAAAGTGTACACACCTGCACTTATTAAATATCTTTATTGCAGGCAGTGATTGGTTACATGATTGCCTGATGCAATAATACCCACAACAGCGACAATGCTAGGGGTCCAACATGAAATAACTTATACAAGAAGAATTGCTTAAAACATATATTAGGACATAAAACGTATAATTACATATTTTACATATAAAATTAATATTAATATGTGAAATGAAGACACATGAAAAGACGATGACAGTCACTCGGTTGAAGACGAAAGCTGGTCCCTGATGATGCGTCTTCTGTACGATTTGTCCTCTATGAACTTTTGTAGTCCACATCCATCTCCTGGACATTGTGGAGCATCTCCATGGGCAGGAATCTATCCCCTATTCTGAGCCTCCACGCCACAGACTGCAGAGAGGGGAGGGCTCTTAAGGGTTTTGGGGGGATCCTCCAATTGCACATCTGCCAAAAATTTTGGCGTATTGACTTCATCCGCTATCATTTTAATTGACACAAGCAAGCGGAGGGCAAATATCCGTTTGGAGACTTTTCTATAATTTAGAAGTTGGGTGATATCTGAAGTATGTATGAGTGGTGGCAGTTTATGCTTAAAGAGAACCCACCGAAGAAGCCAGTACTCATCAGATGCAATGGTTTTTAGCGTGGTTTTCGTGCCGACGCCCAGATTTCTGACCCGTAGGTGACGGCTGGCTGCAGAAACCGGTATATGTATTGGAGCGTGTACTCAGGCTCTGTGACATGAAGGAGGTGTTGTTTGGCAAGCCATCTTGCTCTGCAGACCTTGTGAATGTCTGCAACATGGTGTTTGAAACTGAGTTTAGGGTCGAATATAACGCCGAGATCTTTGTGCTTGATGACTGGGGTGATGGGGGGGGGCGTGGATTTCCAGGTTTAGTTGCGTTGGGTTTGATTTGAGGGAAAATACTATTTGTGCAGATTTTTTTGGATTTATCTTAAGAGAGAACTGTGCCAAGTATGTAATCAGATTCTTGAGGCTGTTGATAATGTTTCCAGAAACAGAATCAGGTCGGGCGGTCCCGTCGATCCGATAGAGGAGCTTCAAGTCGTCTGCATAACTAATAAATTCTTTTTGCTGACACAGGAATGGGTGGATGGCAGCCGTAAAGAGGAGCCCTGAGAGAACTCCGCCCTGGGGTACACCCACACAAACTTTCCTTGTGAAAGATTTTTTATTCAGAGTCAAGTGAAGGACCCTGGTCGTAAGTAGCGACTTCAAGAATTCCAGTATATTGCCTTTTATCTGGTATCCATCCTCACAAAGTTGCAGGAGGGGCTGGATGTCTATGCTGTCGAATGCAGACGGGATATCCAGATAAACAATTGCCATCTCAGCCCTATCTTGTAGAGCCCCCAGAATGGCGTTGGTGGTTTGCAATAGGTTTGTAATGGTGGACCTGCGTTTCAAGGCATAGTGAATGTATGGTGATTCACATGGCAGAACCTGATTGGTTAGGATGGGAAGAAGGCACTTCTCCGTGACTTTGAGGAGACATGAGGCTTTCATTATTGGCCTGAATTGTGAAATTGATGTCGCTCGTTTTGGGGATTGGTCGGACAATATATTGATTCCAGGCTGTTGGGAAACTTTGCGTTGTGAGGATTCCATTGAAGATACCCAGGAGTGCATCAATGATGAATACACTAACGCTCTTAAGAATGAATTGTGGGACCCCATCATATCCAGTGCAAGACGTTGGTGGGATATCATTGATGGCCTGAATAAGCTCTCTTTTTGTGATGATGATGGAAGCGAGGACATCTCGCTGACAACTGTTGTGAATGCTCTTAAAGTCTGATGCTGACTTTGGCTTAAATCTTGTGATGTAGTCTAGCCATTCAATTGGATTAAGTTGTTGAGGGAATTCATCATGCCTTGCCTTAAACGGTGCCTTCCCGATCTTGATTGTTTTGTCGATATAGGCTTTAATGGCTTCAGATTTTATTTTATTTTATTTTTTTATTTTATTTTATTAATAACAAGATACACAACAGGTAACCATTAACAGTGTATCTGAGATCAGATCAATAAACATAATAACAATAATATGAAATCCAACAGGACGATAAACATTGATATAGATTCAAACAATAAAAGCATATGTACAAAAGAGGATTGTATTAAGTTAAGTTACCGGTACAACAAGTAATAATTAATCCGTTAGAGAATAGAAAAATAATATAACAAATAAAAAGCTACAATAATTAGATGTGAGCTAGTCACTTTGCAGTTTAAGTGAAGAGGCAAACTTGTGGATGGAGTTCATCAGTGATTGGGAGTTGTCAAAGAAGTCAATGCGAGAGTCATTTGCTGATTTGCTGATTCTGTTCAGTGGACTGAACTTCATTAAGTCCGTGTTGGCAGAGTCAAGGCGAAACGATGTAAGGTTCCTGACTTGTCTACAAGGAGCACTGAAGTTTATTTTACTCAGGATATCAGATGCTTCGTAAATTCCAGTGATTACTTTGGCTAGAAGGGCGATGTCAGCAGTAATTCTTCTAGTGCACAGAGGCCTCAGATTAAAGTAATCACACAGCGATTCATAATACACTGAGTGATAGAATAGAGGATTGCGGTACGTAAGGTAACGGACAAAGTTTTTTTGGACTGCTTCAATTTTGTTAGTTAAAGTCTTTGTGTGAGGATTCCAGATGGGTGAACTGAATTCAAGGATTGGCAGAACAATAGTTTTATAGAGGATAACCACATATCTGTAGCTTTTGAACTTGTATGTGTTCCGTTTGATGAATCCCAGTGTTTTGAATGCTTTGCTGGTGATTTTAAGGACGTGGGCATCGAATTTAGCACTGCTGGAAAAGAGAATCCCTAAGTCGTTAACTTGGTCACACCTTTTGATGATTACAGAGTTAATACTATACTCCGTATTCATTAGTTGTGGAGATCTGCAAGATGAGAAAGAGATTACTTTGCACTTCGAGGGGTTAGCAGACAAACCATTTAGAGATAGCCACAGAGAGAATTTATTGAGAGCACATTGAAGCTGTTGAGAATCGGTAGTCTCCTTCACTGCTGAGTAGATCTTAAGATCATCTGCATAGAGAGCAACTTGAACATTGGAGGTGTACATGAAAGAAGGAAGATCATTCACGAAAACAATGAAGAGAAGAGGACCTAAGGGAGAGCCTTGTGGTACTCCGCTTAGTGGTATAAAACAGTCTGAGTTCACTTGATCTATGATAACGCTCAAGGAACGATGCGTAATATAGCTGCGTAGCCATGAGAGCAAAGGGTCACGGATACCATATAGCTTAAGTTTTTCCAGAAGTTGTTCGTGCGGGACTTTATCAAATGCCTTGGATATGTCTGTGTAGACTGCATCAACTTGTAGGTGATTATCAAGAGCTTCCGAGGTGTATTGCCAGAAAGGAAGTAAATTTGTGACTACTGACTTGCCACTGCAGAAACCATGTTGATTCTGATCAATAAAAGGCTTGAAGAATTCGAAGAGATGTTTGTGCACTGCTGTGTCGAAGAGTTTAGCCAGGCTGTTTTGCAAGGTTATGGGTCTGTAATCAGATACGTCATTCTTATCACCTTTTTTGAAAATAGGAACTATATTGACCTGCTTAAAGTGCTTAGGATACTTCCCCAGCCTGAGAGACAGGTTGAAGATCCGTAGTATGAGGGGTTTCAATGTAGTGACAGTCCTTTTCCAAAATAAGCCTGGGATGTTATCTGGGCCTCTAGCATAGTCATTTCTCATGCTTTTTAATGCCGAATTTAAATCTTCATCAGTGATAAAGAGATTAATGAGGATATCATCTTTAACAGGTGTGAAGTCAGGAAATGAGACAGGTCTCAATGTATCATTTGTTTGAATTCTGGAAAAGTGTTTGGCAAACTCTTGAGCAATACTGATTTCGTCAGATAAGAGAATTCCATCTGCGTTACGGAGTTGTAACTTTCTACTGGTTATGTTCTTATGCTTCATGAAATTCCAGAATGGTTTGATATCTCTGTGAGTAAGCAGACTATCCTGAACTGACTCTGTATACATGTTGTAGGAGTTTAATATGAGAGTTTTCACTTCTTTGCGGAGTTGGCTGAATATTTCATAGTATTGACTGTCACCTGTTTGCTTATACTTGTTTCTGTAGAATTCTTTGGATTTAATTTTACGTATTAGTTCACTGTTATACCAGTGCGGGTAGGTAGAGCGTGCGGTAAGATGGGATTGAGGAACAATGTCAGATATAACTGAATGGACACAGTTAATCAGGTTGTTGGTGAGCACATCGATGTCATCCATAGCGTCAGCGAGCTGCTTGTCTACATTTCTTAGAGCTAGGTTGAGCAGAGGCCAGTCAGCCTTTCTGAAATTGAATCGAGGAGTACGGGGGCTGCATTTGAAGTTATGAGAAGTCACTGTGATGTCAAAAGTAATTGGTGAATGATCCGAGTGAAATATGGGGTTGTCGGTGTGAACATCTATATGAGTAGAGGAAAATATTAGGTCGAGGTAGGCATTTTCTCTGGTTGGAAAGTTGCAAATTTGTTCCAGACCATAGCTGTGAAGCATATTAAAGAGAGCCCTAGTCTGCAGTGATGGAGAAGAAGATCCTAAATTGGCCATTTGACAGTTAAAGTCACCCAAAACCATTGCTATGTCGGCAGATTGAATTAGTGGGAAGATTGATTCCAGCGAGCTTTCTAAGTACTGGAGGTCTATATTAGTTAGGGGAGGTGGAAAATAAAGCAATACTATTAAAACCTTTAACTTGCCAAGATGAAGAAGGCAGTGTACTGATTCAATATTTGTGAAATTTGATGCAGTTTCACAGAGTATATGGTTAGAGTGTATAATAGCTACTCCGCCTCCACGAGATCCTCTGTCCTTTCTATGGATTGTATATTGTCCATCTATAATCTCCCGATCATCAATATCAATGGAGAGCCAGGTTTCAGTGAGCAGGTAAATGTCATATATATGTGAGCCTTGGATTGCTCTGAAGTGGTTTAGGTTGCTAATTATACTCCTGCAATTCTGAAGGTAAACACTGAACAGTAGGGATCTGGGGATTCTATGACGAGAGGAGAACATAGTATGTGTAGATAGCAGGGTATCTGATTGCTATGCCGGTGGAGAGGAGATTTTGGACTCCCTTGATGGTCTGTCCGTGAAGCGTTTTACTAGAGCCCCTGATAAGAGGGATCTTAGATTCAGCACTTTTTCTGTTTGTGAAGGAAGGCATGTTATTATAAAAGATGAGTAGGCGGGACACCGTGTCTTCAGAGAACGGACATCTACTCCGAAACCATATTCTTCTTTAATTAGGTTGATAAGATCTTCAGATTTAGTGGCGGGTCCAAGTCTAGAAAGAAAAATTCGGTCTTTTGTGGGAATAATTGTGATATTATACTTGTGTTTGAGTAACTGAGATTTTTCTGCAGTAGTTACATTCTGTGTTTGATGAGTTATGGCTGGAAGCTTGGAGAAAGTATCTTGAGATATAGATGCTTTAATATTTTCTGACGGTTTGTTCTGTTTTGATCTTTGGTGTGATATTTGAGACTGGCAATTAGAAACAGGTTTACTCGCTGTGGCGGCAGATCTATAGACAGGTTTGCAGACCTCATTAGATGTGGCAGCAGTTATTTTTGCATATGTTGCCTTAACTGATGTTGAAGAGGATTGCGCTTGGTGACTCTGAGCTTGTGAAATAGAGGTACAGACAGAACTGTTCCGCAGAGGAGAGTAGGTGGGAGGAGTGGTTCTATTTACATCAGAAGAATCATCTAACAGAGTCTGTTTGGCAATAAATTGCTCAGTTGAATGACTTGAGTCATGAATGTTAGCAGGCTTGGGCAAATTAATATTTGCAGCAGTAGAAGTATTGAGGCCGGTGGAAGGTGAAGATCTGGTCTCAATACTGAGGGCATCGTCAGTTAATGAAGAATTCGTATTCACTTTGAGCCCATTGGTTTCGAGAGTAGGTTCAGAATTCTTCCTAGCTTCCCTTAAGTGGCAAGACATAATTGATGTGAGATTTTTAATTTGGGCGTTAATGTCAGAAATGTCGGCCTGTTGATTAGTTAATATTGTTTTTATACCACAGATCTCCGTGAATAGCTCGCTGTTTCCTTCATTGAGTGTATTAGAATCCAGGAGAATTTCAGAGTTTGCAGTATGAGGTGCGCTGATTAGATGAGTTTGAATGAGGATTTTCTGCATAGTGTTAAAGAGTAGTTCCTGGAATTCAGTTGATTGCAGAATACCAAAGGTTGGATTCAGAGTTTCCGTAGGGAAGGAGTTAGCGCTGAGATCTTCTGACAGCAAAGATATATGTGTTTGAGTTGATGCATCTGATATTTGATGCGACCCCAAAGACAACAAAGAAGGATTAGAGGCTTCATCCATGTACGATTCAGAGTTGGTATTTCTAGTTATTGGCATGATATTTGTCTCAAATGTACTAGAGTACGGCATTTCAACTTTGTTAGCGGAAGAGGAGGAAAGTGACTCAGGTTCCGTGCTGTTTGGCGTTGCAACAGTTATAGGGCTTTTCTGAGAATTTCTGAGTCGACATCTATCACAACAGAATGATTTCCGCCGACTTTTATTTAATTTTTTCAGGTCAGAATGGGTACAGTCATTGCATATTAATTTTTTGCACTCAATACATTGGACAATGGGGTCAGAGCTGGTCCCACAGATGGTGCAGACGCTAGAATTTTGACAAGAGGTAGTATTTGTCATATTGAATTCAGTTGCTGTAGTGTTACTAGATAATTTAATATCACCACAGTTGTGGTTTAGCAAGCAATTGGCACTGTGACCTGCCGGTCGCCTTAGTTGCCCTGCAGTGAAATCCACAGGGAGCAGGGGTCTAAGTAGGGAGGGAAGAACAGAGCGGCTAGGCAATACTCTAATGCCTGGTCAAGGTCAAGTGTCTGTTGGACACATGTATAAGTTGAACTACAAGATAATGGCTGAAAGCGCTTGTATGGAGTAGCAGAATGAACATGCAGAAATTCATTTAATACTTATCTGTTGTCCGTTCAAATAATACAGTACTTGCACCTGGCAATCCAAGGGACTATCCTTATGTGGTGGCACTAATAGGAACTTAATACTTTAAATAAAAAACACACAAAACAAGAAAAGTTTACGGAGCATATCATACAGACAGCCGGACACAATCCAATTTGCTTCTATTGAACTGGGCGCGGGCTCTTGAGCATTCAATTCTGTCTAGTGGGTCTGATTTTGCCTTCCATTTTGCATGTAGTCTTTGTTTATTCCGAAATTTAAGGCTGAGATCTTGGGTCCACATGCTTTGCTTCGATAGGAGATTGAAACTGTTTTTGACGCTGCGGGTCGAGCAATAGACTGCAGCCAGCAGGTAAGAAAGTGCAGCCCGAGCTGTGGATCACATTGGCTTAGGGTTTTCCAAGGAAAAATAGATGCTGCAAAGCAGCATTTCTCTGGGTTGAGGAAAGAAGGGCTAATCACTGTCTTCTTAACTGGTGCCTGATGTTGCCAGGATGTCCTGGGAGTGATTGGAAGAATGAGGCCTACTGGTAGATGGTCTGACATGAAGGCTGTTTCCGGTTGGCTGTCAACGGTGAGGGTGTCTGTTGCAAATATTAGGTCTAACAGGTTAGAGCCTCTGGTAGGGGAAAAATTCTGGAGGGTCAGACCTACTGATGCCAGATTAGAAGATAACAATTTGCGAAGACTGTGTTGGCCTGAGCTAATATTAAAGTTGGTTTGGTTGGTTGGTTTTGATTTTATTGGCGCATTAGCTACTAAGGCTATAATGCGCCACTAATATTAAAGTCTCCACACACTAGTAATGTTGCTTTAGGGTGGCATTGATTAATGATCCAGTTGGAGATCTCTTGTAAAGTGTTCTTTACTGTGGGAGGGAGGATGTAGACTGTGCACACGTGAAGTCTGTGGCCTTGAATGCTGAGTGAGGCTCTTGCAGCTTCAAACAGTTCTGTTTTTAGTGTTGCTGAGGTTGTCAGTGAGAATTTTTTTTTGTGTTGAAGAGAATGCCTACACCACCGCCAGTTGTCCGTTCCCTGGAGTCAAAAATGCCCGAGAAGCAAGTGGCTTGAGAAAATGCGAGGTCTTCTTCATTGGGGAACAGCCATGTCTCTGTGATACAAATGATGTCATACCACCTTGACAAAAGAAGAATTTCCATTGTCTGAAGTTTATTTCTCAGACTTCTAGTATTTTGATAGAAAATTGTGCACATTAAAGAAGTTTGGATGTATGCCCTTGTTGGAGCTCTGATGGCCTTCATCAATCGTCTATGGTTCGTTCTGGAGGTAGTTCTCACCTCAATGTCTTCATATGTCTTCCCTCAGACGTTTGTGGTGGGTGATCATGTCGCTGGCAAGCTTCTGTGAGAGTGTTTGAACCTTTAAGAAGGTCCTGCTCAGTATAACCGGAATGTTCCTCCCCAAACTTAGACTTAATGGCGGGTCTGAGTTAGGTTTTCCTTTCATTATTTCTGGTTTCAATACGTTGGGGATACCGCATCCAGGTAGAGGTACGCTTTGTAGTGTAGAGCGTTTCACTAGTGCCCCTGCAGGCCAAGAAGATGCAAGGCTGAGTAGTTTGTAGTTTGATTCTGCTGTAGTGATTTCAGAAACCACAACAGGTTTAGGCGGATAATGTGACTTTGCGCGCATTACACTCGGAACTAACACGGCGATTACAGTTCCTGTTCTTCCACTCAGTGTGGAAAAGATCTTGAGTTTAAATCCGTTTTAGAGGAGAGGAATTTTTAGGCGCGTTAGCATATATGCGTAAAGCGCCAGTTGTCTCTTCACCATATCCATCTGTTTTTCCGTCCATCCGTCTGCATGTAACAACTTGATTCCGGGTGTTCGGTTTTCCAAAAATTATATATTTGACTCTTTTAGAAAGATTTGTCGAGCCATCTCAAATATTAAAATCGGACCAGTAATCTGGCAATTATTATTTCTTTGTCCGTTGTAGCTGAGACACGGGATATTATGATTGTTGTTGCACTGATTAGTCGAATGAATGCGCAGGAACGAAATGTTCTCGGTTCGCGCATAAAAGTTGTTACTTGTTATAAATCATGAATTTCTGCTATTTGCTAACGCGCTTGAAATGTAACGCATTGTGGACGTTAACGAACATTTTTATAGCTTTTAGCACTGTAACCGAGTTGGTCTGCTCAGGCATGGATTGCATTGCCCTCTTCGTTCTAAGAAGGGGACAGTGTAATCACAAATCCGGGGCTTCGTCCAGAAAAAAAGTTTAAATATAGAATGCTGGCAATTTACAGATTTTTAACAATATAACAATTATTAGAATATTAGCAATTATTTATCTGTGTGGCCTCCCTCATTCTCTAGCAGGCTGTGTAGTTTGATGGTTCCAACCTTTTTTGGTCTGCGCATCCCTTGTTCTCAGTGTGAGATGTAAACCAATCCCCTTTTATCTGTGCTGACCAACCACCTTATTATCAGGACTAAATCGAAACAGCTTATTGGTAAATTTTCAACTCTCATAGCGGGTACAGAAGTACAAGAAGCATAGTTCTAATCAGACTAAATAGCTATGCGACTGCTAGCTGGTTACTTCCAATCCATGCCAGTGAGTCAAAGCACTAAGTATCTGCATGCACGGCAGGATGAATACAAGGGCCAATGTAACTGATATTTGTAGCCATAAGAAAGTATATCATTGTGTAAGTTGCTTATATTGTATATTTTTTGATATTATTGTCAGATATAATGTATTGTTATTGTCATTATTTTCGCGTAGGGTGAATCAAATCGGGTCGAGAAGAAATTGGACGTCAGGTGACGGACTAATAAAATCCTTTCTACTGCTGCTATCTACATGCCATGAGCGAATGATTAACATAATCTTATAATGGAAAAGTGTGTCTGCGATTGAGGAATGTAGTTTTATCGTATGTAAAGTAAGTACTGACCAAATCTAACTTAATTATTTTTATTTGTACTTGTACTGAATGTATTTATTGATTGGGAACATCTGATCTAGTCAGAGAATTGTTATCAGCAGTTGCCCTAAGCATCAAGCAATTAGAATTTTGATGACCGTATACAATAGATTACCAGCTCTGGATCTGGTAATCTGTGGAAGTTTGAGAACCACCATACACCCTATGTTTCAGATAACTTCATAACCTATAGTTTGCTGGATTGAGGTGAAAAAATATCGCAGGTCAGGGATGCAGAAAATGTCGACTGATAATGTGTTTTTCACTGAACGTTGCTAGTGAAAAGCCTTTCCATTGTTTTTTGAATTTGGAGTCTAGCACCATCTTTCATATCAACATACAGCGAATGCCCGATATAACGCTCCTGCTTATAGCGCTCCCCCGCTTTTAATATACATTCCTTCTGCCCCTGTGGTCAATCCTATTAGGTTCTGTATATTTTTAACGTCTATAGCGCGCCCGTTTAAAACGCGTCCCCCTTATATCACTTTTTTAGAGTTCTGAGAAGAAAGAAACTCGAATATAACCTTCCTTTCACTTGATTTTAGTTTTAAGAAAGGGATGATAAAGACTAAATTGTAAGAGTCGTTTATGGTGCAGTTTGTTTATTTCATGGAAATAATTTCCGGTGAAGGCGACATTTCTTTGTTTCATACAGTATTTAATTCAAAGCTTTGAAGACAGAAATTCGCCTTGTTATAACTGTCTAGCCATTTATCTTTACACGCTTTTCTCTTTTTTTTTTTTTTTTTTTTTTTTTTAATCTAGCGTTGTTCGGCCTCTTTCCTTGCTAGTAATGTGTGTTTGTGTGTTCATCAATAAAAAAAAAAAAATAATAATAAAATAAAAAAAAACATGTTCGGAAATCATTAAGTGGCGGAAAAATTAGAATTTAATTTCACTCATTATTATAATTTGTAATACTCAAGATATGTTTACTTTAATTTAATAAAATATTTCTAAAAGTTTAATTCTTTTTAGGAGAATCCAAAAAGGATTTAAGGTGCTAAAGAAACAAGCATAGTACATTAAGCTTTTCAACTAATGTATAAATCAGTGCTTCAATAAATACAGTACTGATAAAAACTGAAAAATCATTTTTTAATACTCCAGCACAACTCCTTGGTCAGAGGAGTTTACAGTTATCATTTTGGCAATGAATACAAACGTTCACCGTATTTAGCAATACGGTATACCCAAACGCTTCCTCAATCGTTAGTTGACTGTCGGACCTAAAAAAAAAAAAAAAAAAAAAAATCGGTTTACACTTCTCTAGTAAGCCAGAGGAGTTTACAACTAATCATTTTAACAATGAATACAATCATTCACCGTACTCACTTTTGGGCTCGGACCACGGTAAACTCAAACGTATGTGATGTTGCACTTGTGCGCTAACCAGTCCGCTACGTCAAACCTCATCAAAATATTGGCGAAACATAAAACGCATAACAATATTGCAACATGCCTTTCTGAACAAGACAGTTTTGTCACATTTCTGGCCTTCTAACGACTTATATGCGTTTGAAATGCCTTCACAGTTTTACATAAGAACGACATAATTATTTTTGTAATCAAGTTTTTTGATTAACAGAATTGTATTCATTGATAATGCCTGCAAATACAGACAGTGGCTGCGTAACGTTTTTTTTTTTATTGGCTAACAGTCTCCTCTTTCCTTTTGGACCCTAATGAGCTCAGAACGCTGGCGCACTGCATCAGCTGCACAGTTGGTCTTGGCGCATTATAGCCTTAGTTGCTAATGCGCCAATAAAATCCAAACTGACCAACCTGCACCGTAGGATGATACTCCATTCTTAATATCAATTAATCTTAGATTAAATAATTTTTAATTTAAGGAACCAACGTGACCAGAAACAATTAAACAACACAACATGACGCATATTGCGTCATGTTGTGTTTAACGCAAAGAATACTTCTCATTGTTCCTTACGCTTTCCTAAAATTAGTTTCATTCTCCCTTCTAATTTTCTTGCTTTGCAATGATCTCATATGTAAGAATATTATGAGATCATTGCAAAATCAATATGGTACGTGGATTCCTTTGTGACATTGTAGTTGTTTCAATACTTGTCACTCCTTTGTTAAAGTTTGGTTTCGAATAAACTCACATAATATACTCGTACACTTCTATAGGCATAATATGCTAGCCGGGGGGTGGGGGGCGGTGGTAAAGTGCCTACCTGGCAACCCAAAGGTCGCGGGTTCGATTCCCGCCTCGGGCTTGGATCAAAGTACTGCAAAAACCTTGGGAGGTGCATTATGGCCACAGAAGCCTATGCGCCAACAACTACCAAAAAAAAAAAAATAAAAAAATAAGCATAATATACGAAGAAACTTAGAGTACCAAAGAACCTGACCACGCGAACTGAGTGGGGGAGCGTCAGAAATTCTCAAGGCCAAGAGTATAATGTAAATTATACAGCTATGGAACATTGCATTTGTTAAATTATTTAATTATTCATATTAAGATATTAATTAATCGTATCAAAAAATTGTGCTTGTCATCCATCACGGCATGACGCAATTTTATAATGCGATCCTTCTAGAAAAAGGTAACAAAAGCAGCGCCGAGGGTCTCTTAATGTGGAAGTGAGCCCATACATATGCGTTAGAGATACTACTTTTCCAGCTGATGTTGTTAGGCTTTGCACCTTCTTATCTGTCAGTGATGCCATTCTTAATCATACTCATACGTGGAGGTCTTGTCTGAGCAGATGTTGAATTTAAACTGTACTGCAGTTATTTTCGCTAGTTAACAGTATAATCTTGAATAGATAAATAGTACTTCATACATTTCAGTAAGTTGCTTGTAAAGTTAAAGGACAGGGTTTCCTGTGTTCTTATTTATTAAAGGTATAAACAAATTACGTTACCTTTATCTTATTTTTTTTTTTTTCGATTGCTAGGTTGTAAAAGGTTACCATCAAACGCAATTTCTGTTGGTTGTGATAATCAGAAAATTCAATGGAGGAATTTATTGCAGAGAACGAAAGTAGAAGAATGAATGAAGAAGAAACTTCTAATAATAAATACTGAACAGCCGATAAGTAAATAGTTGGACTGTCACATATCTACGCAGTGGCCAAATGAAAGCGTATGAATTTCGGAATACATAAAGTACAGTAAGAATTGTATAAATACGTGAGATGGAAATTTCGACAATGCATCACTCCCAGCTGTAAGTCTTCGGTGAATACCAGCTAGTGTTCAACCTGCTTTCACACGCTGCGTACAATTAACTAACGTGTATTTTAGGCGCTTTAGCATACTAATATATATATACACAGGGCGGGCGCTAGGCTTGACGTCGCCCACCTGCAAAGCTAAAATGGGCGCTCCTGCATTGCAAAGCGGGCGCCCCCAAACATATTGTAGCTGAAAAAGATGATGTGGGGGATACGGATGTTATGTTTGTTATCGTGCACTGATCGGAGAAATGAATGAGTAATATGGCGAAAGCACAGAAAGGAAATGTTCTATAAAAGCAGTTGCCTTTTCTGGTTTTTGTGTTATTAATTTACCAAGTACATAAATCGTGAAACTATTACTATTTGCCTATTATATTAATTATGGCAAACGTTAAATACCTGTTTATATGAATTTTTATTCATATCATGGAAAAAATAAGCAAAATTGCATTACGAAAGCGTTAACAGTAAATCACGATTGTTTAATTTATTAACTCAAAGGCTGTAATACGTGATGCATCCCAAGCGCTATTAATTATAAAATATTACAAAATGTGGAGCGAATTATACGTAATGAGGTATGTGCAGTGAATTGAAAGCGATTACTTTTATAATTTTTTAATTAATCAATTGCCAACAAGATATAATTAGTTATTTACTTTTCGCTTCTGTTAATCACAGGAAAAGAAAATAATTCAATAATTTAAGAAATAAAAATAACGCGCCTGAAATGTAAAACACTGCTTACGTCAACTAAACGTCAAGTTTACGTCAAGTAAAGGGCGGCTCCTTGAACGTCAGTTCATCTCCGCCTCGTATCTCTGTGAAGAACAGTATCACTACAAATGGGCCAGATATGTATGTGATGGAGGTTTGTGTGTTCTGTTCTGGCCACTTGGCTACCCAGAAGTCACCTTCTGGGTAGCCAAGTGGCCATCAGTCATCTGGACAGATTATTCTGGGTACTCGCCCACACCACGGGAAGGTGGACCAGTCCAAAAGAATATGATCTGCGTCCTCTTCACGCTCCCTCTTCATCAGAGAGGGGAAGGAGACGGTCCAAGTTTATATAGCTTGCTATTGAGACTACCATGACCAGACAAAACGTATGTTCCATATAGCCCAGGAGCAAACCACAATAGTTCCCTTTTCCTTACTTTAGGCAAATACTCTCTTGTCACCTTTCCCGACTCCGATATAAACCAGTCAGCCTGCCACTTATCAACATAAACAGTGCGCAATATTTTCTTTTCAGTTTTAATTGGAACACTCAGGTTATGTTCCACATTATCAAGAGAAGTAGGATGTGCCATTTTCAGGTGGTATGTCAAATACCTATACTGGACCTCATATTGTATTGGCATCCTTCTTGTGAGCAAGCCGATACAATTTCTACTGCAACGCTGCAGTAGAAATTGTCCTATAAGCTCTCGATAACATAAGAAGGAACTTTTATTCATTCGATTTTAAACGTAGAACACTATCCTTATACACTGAGTGCCACTTTATTAGGTACACTTGGCTAACAGTGAGTAAATGTGTAGCCGTCAGAATAGCTTCCGTTCGTTGTGGCATGGGCTGAATGAGGTGTCGAAAGTGTGCCACACGGATGCTGATTCATATGACAGCTGCTTCTCACAGGTTTTGCAAATTCGATGGTTGCAGGTCTTTACTCTAAACAGCATTCCATCTCATCTCTCAGGTACTCAATTAGATTGAGATCTGTGACTAGGGAGGCCACTGCAGTAGGCTAAATTCACTTTTATATTCTTAGAACCAGTTCTGTACAGTTCTGGCCATTTTGAAATGGCTTATTCTGTTGAAAGAATCCATTTGCAGATGGATACATTCCAGCCAAGAAGGAATGCGCCTGGTCAGAAACAGTTTCCAGCTAGTGACATACAAATGTTGTCCCACTGATATTAAGAGGCCGAACGTGTACAACAAAAACACTCCGCGCACTCTTACACCGCGACCGCTAGCCTGCACTCTTTAACACCTGGCAGGATGGATCCATTTGTCATGTCCCGGTCTTCTCATCAGCAGGAACGAGGATTCGTCAGACTAGGCAACGTTTTAACAGTCATCCACTGTCCCTGTTTCTGTGCCGACTGTTCCCCCCCCCCACTCACAGGAGGTAGCGAGTCTAGTCGTCAGCTGCAATACCACATCCATGAAAAGTTATGTGCATTCTGAAAGGCCTCTTTTTGGCTTTGTTATCTATATATAATCTTTAATGTATACAAAAGTGGTATATACAATACATCCTTCACAGCAGTAATGCCAGGGGTTTTACATTGACTGGTGGACAATAGCCGTGGGGGGACGGGGCCCACATCGAAGTTCGGGCTCATCCCCCAGAGCCAACAATAGAATCAGTGTCAGATTATTTACAGAATATTATGCTTTTAACACTATTCACAATGTATTAATAAAGATATTCATAAATACATTCATATTTATATTATATTAATACATGTATTTATATTCATAAAGATATATTCTTGACTTTATTCACAACACATTCATAAAGACATTGTACTTTGAACATTATTTACAATATATTGAGCATTTATTATGCTGCCCATATCAATTTGCAGTTTGTCTGGCCAAGGTCAGGCTCTTAAGGGTCTGTCTTCGGTACCTCCGATCCTTCGCAAACCTACAGAGGTCGCCGTCAATAAATTGGATTGTGTGGAGCATCTCCCTGGGGGGAAAGCGGTCACTAAGGGCTAGTCTGTTATAGTGGACTGTGAGCGTGGGAGCTGACCTCAGTCCGGGTAGAGGAATTCTCACGCTTCACAGTTCCCAGATGCTTGGCTGCGGAACCATTCAGATTGTCATTTTGGTAGTGAGAACAAGGCGCTTTTCCAATACAAGATCTAGAAGTCGGGCAAAATTTAGTGATCGCCATCTCAGTTGTCCTTTGCTGGAGTGGACGACAATGTTTATGCGTGATCCAACGAAGGAGCCAGTATTCGGCGAAGTACACGCGCTTGATGTTGGTAGGGGCTGCGGACCCCCAAATTTCTGAGGAATATAATACGACGGAGTATATTGAGGTGTATGTGTACCGACGTCACATCCAGATCCCTAACTTGGAGAGTTTGTTGTTTTGTGGTCCAGCGCATTTGACAGAATTTTGTTATGAGCTTGTCAATGTGGGGATTGAAGCTCAGTTTATAGTCGAAGACAACTGCCAAGTCTGTATGCATTTTTAAAAATTTTTTTTTTTATTATGAAAACCCCAAACACGAAAGGTATCAAAACCTATAGTACTTAGTACCGTGCATGGGTTGAAGGAGCAGTATGGGGGGAGGGGGGTGCCGGAAACTTTGCTCTAGAGACTAAACATGGGTTTCACCACTTCAAGCCTCCAATAAGCAAAGTGGTGGTATTTCACCGGTTCATCTACCACCTGGAGACCATCTTGACCATTAGGAAGGGAATGCCGTCTAGAGAAGCTTGGATTTCAGTGGGTTGGCACTTCAAAGAAAAGACAATTTGGGTTGATTTGGCAAGGTTAATCAGGAGGCCAAATTGATGGAGATAGGATCCTAAGTCCTTTAACCCAAGCACGGTACTAAGTACTATAGGCTCTAATACCTTTCGTGTTTGGGGTTCACACATAAAAAAAAAAAAAAAGTCGTGTAACTTTTCATCTTTTTTTATTGATGTTCGAGGATATTTTTATTGATGTTTGAGAGATGTTCGCCGGGGTTCATCTGAGTATATATCTTAATATCATCGGCATAACAGATTGTCTTCTCTCTGTTGCACAAACGGAATAATAACTGCAGTGAATAATGCTCCGAAGAGAACTCCGCCTCGGGGAACTCCCACAGTGATCTTTCTGCAGATTGTGTGTTGGTCCGCTTTAAGAAGAATGGTTGTCAGAGAGCAGGATTGTGATAAACCACAACATGTCACCTTTTATGAAGTAGTTTTCTAGAAGGTGAACTAGCGAGGGGATACTGATGGAGTCGAAAGCAGCTTCCAGGTCGATGTATGTGATGGCAAGCTCTGCTTTAGCTTCTAGTGCACTGAGAATGGTGTTGGTTATGGATGTTAAGTTGGTGACTGTGGATCTTCCTGGAATGGCATAGTGAATCTGTGGGGGTTTGTGTGGCAAGATTTGATTGGTGATGGTTGAAAGTAATATTTTCTCCATGAGCTTCAAGAGGCTGGAAGAATGAGAGATTGGCCTGAACTGTTAATGAGGGTTGCAGATTGGCATTTAGGGTATGGCCTCACAGCATACCTATTCCAGAAAGGGGGAAAGTAGTGCTGTGTTAAGACACGGTTAAAAATTTATAGTAGAGGATCGATGATAAACGAGCTAAGGCATTTAATCATGAATTGTGGCACAAAATCGAGGCCTGAGGTTGCAGTGGGCGGCAATCCATTTATAGCAGTTATAAGCTGCTTCCTGGTGGTGCGAACGGTGGCGAGCATATCAGTAGGAACGTTGTTGATGGGTAAGTTTCCTAGGTACATCGGGGCCACAGTGTTTGAGAATCGTGCAATGTGGTCCATCCACAGTTCAAGGTTCAGTGTTTTAGGAATTTCTGTGCTGAAGAATCATAAAACGATTTGCCTTTTCGTAGGGTTTCATTTAAATGCTTTTTAATTACAAATGATTTCTGGTGGTTGAACACTGCCAGGGCTCTGGAGAAGGCAATACGATCTTGTATAGCGCCTGATTCTTTCCATCTCTTATGCAGATTTTGTTTTTCTTGAAAGCTGTTGTTCAATGCTGGTGTCCACCAAGCTCTCGAACAGGGAATGATGCACAGTCTTTATAGCACCATAACTTGCAGTGGTTCGAATCCATCTGGTCTTGAAGTCCACAGCTAGCTCGAGGTCTCAATTATTGAGAGCTTTCCAAGGTATCGAGGATGCGGCTTCGAGACATCGTGGTGGGTCGATGAATTTGGGTGCTGTGATTTCTTTTTTTTGGCCTTGGATATCGAAGTTAGGTGCAACTAAGTGCAGGAGTATGACAATTGGTTCGTGATCGGATTGAAATAGATTGTGAGGACTGTCTTCGAGGTCGCATGGTGCTGAAGAGAATACAGATCAAAGAGATTAGATCCTCTCATGGAGTGGCAGTTAAGTAGGTTGATATCCAATGAATCTATACTGCTAATGAGTTTCCTACTAAGATGTGTGAGAGTAGGTGGAAGATCGAAATCTCCACAAATAATGTGCTTAGCAGAGGCGTGGAGGTGATTTACCAGCCAGTGGATCACATCTTCAATGATGTCACTTTTTTGGGCCTAGTGGAATGTATACTGCTGCTATGTCTATCAGGTTGGCATTGAGCTTGAGGGATACCATAGCAGCTTCAAATGCAAGGGATTAGGTTACCACAGAATGTGCCAATGAGAAGATAGTGGTATTATAGAATATTGCTACTCCCCCCCCTACGATCCTCTCTAGAGGAACAGAGCACCTGGTACCCAGCCTGAGGTGCACAGGCAAGGGAGTCCCACCCATACGTTTTGGCAATGCAGAGAATATCAAAGGTGTGAGAGAGGAGAAGCTGTTCGACAGTGTCTAGCTGGTTACAAATACTCCTTGCATTTTGATAGACAATTTGAATGGTGGTAGACATAGTAACTGGAGTTCGTACAGGTGGAAAGTTTCTTTTTAAGGTTCGCACTGGTCTACTGTGTGTTGTGATGTTTACAGGGATATCCTTTACAGGTCTGGAGCCCTGGAGATTGTCATTATAATCTGCTGAGAGTTGGATTGAATGATATGTAGGTAGTTTGTTTACTATGGTAAGTTTGGTCTCAGTGAAGTTATCTGATTTCTCATGCGTTTTGTTGGCTTGGGACCTTTAATTGCTATTGATGTTGTTGATGGTTTATTGTGGCTCTTGGCTTCTGACCTAGGAAGGGTTTGACGAGGGTGCCAGGGGGCTATAGTCTTGGATCCAGCATGAAGCTCATCTCTGGGTGGCAGGTAAGGATGAAAGAGGCGTAGGTTGGATATCTGGTTCTTTTCTGTCTGACATCAATATATTCATCCCACGTACTTCCGCAAACATGGCCTTAATGCTGTCTGGTTTAGTAATCGGTTCCAGTCGAGATATAAAGATTTGTCCATGAGTCTGAACTGCTGTGATGTTGTACGAATTAGAATGAGTCCCCCTCAAGGAAAGTTCTGTGGCATCTCTATTGCCCTGTTGTCTTCCATGTTCCATTTGTTATGTTGAATGTAACATCCGGGTTTCTTTTGAGTGAACATGTTGATCGGTGAGAGATGCCTTGGGCAGGGAGTAGAGGCTGCCTATAAGTCCTGCTGGCGGGATCTTTTGGTTATTCTCAGCATCTTTTTGGCCGGTGACTACTTCTGCAAATGTGGCTCTTGATGCACCCTTTCCAGTATGAATTGTCTCCTTTAACCTTTTAGGTTTGGTATTATTTTGGGTCTGTATTGTGGAGAGGGCCACCTGAGAGGTCTTTGAGTGGCTACCCCCAGTGTTGTTAGATGCAGGTTTGGGAGAGTTACCATCATTGAGCCCTGCATCTCTGCTATTGAGCTGATTCTTATCTTGTTGGTTTACGGCTGTCATTGGGTTAAGGGTGACAGGCATACGAGGCATTACGTTATACATAAATTGGGGAATATAATTCCTTTTGAATGTTGGAATCATGTATCAATTCTACTTCTTGTGGCTTGTTTTCTGAGGTTCCCTGAGACATATTGAGTGTGGCATTGTTGGGTATACTGTTTTCATTGGGTATAAATAAGGTTGCTAGTTGACGCACTTGATTGGTTAGGAAACCTGTTTCATGTCATTGTTCTGTACACGAAGCTGCCGGTTCTCTTCAGATAAATTCCACAGACTGTTAGAGATTGATGTGAGTTTCCACATTGTTTTCCAGAAATTCTGCAGTTTGCATGGAGAAGAATTTCATGTGTTCCGCATGCCATCAATATTTTTCAGGAACATGTTTTGCTCATCATTAAGGAAGGCAACTTTCAACTTGGCTTTCTTTCCTGCATTTCAGAGGGTTTTCATGTGCCGTATGATTGGTTGTTGACTGCAGACCTCTGGGCCCATTTTGCACTCCAGGTTATCCGCTACTGAGTCAGTTTGACTTGCAGCGTGAGTCTGACTAAAGTTTGATGTTTGGACGTTTGTTTGTTTATTTTTGACCTCCGGGGAATCCTAGATATCCACACATTCCGTTGCGTTTGTCATTTGTTCTTTACTTTCTTTGCAGAATGGGCAAATGTACTTTTGACATCGCTGCTTGTTGAACCACTTTATATCGCCTTTGGTACAGGCTGCACAGTAAAACTGCCGACACGACATACATTGGATTACTGCTTCCTGATCTACTTTAAAATGGAAGCACATGGGAGGACTTCTCAATTTCTGATTCTGCCATACTTTGCCTTTAGGTTGAAATTTGTCTGGCTAATTACTTTTCTGCGAAGAATTAAAACTGCTTGTATTTTAGGTTTCTTTTTACGATGGTTTGCCTGTGGGAGTTGGAATAAGACGGGTTATACAGTACCTTTATGTGCACTTCTGAGGATTAGTATTGATACAGCCATTGTATTTTCTGCTGAGAGGGAAGTTTTTAAAGCTGAAAGAATAGAAAAGTTTGATGTACCCTGGGGGGGGGGGTTCAGCAATGCTGGGCTTTGTGACTTCTCAGGGTTGACCATGATGTCACCATATGCCTTTAGGGCACTAGTGTTTGCTAGCTGTATACGGGTTAGAGCTAATATAATGGAAGCATTAGCAGAAGTGTATAAAAACACGAAATAACTGTTTGTTTGATGATGGAGATGATGGCTCATCCGTGTTGGGCGGAAGAAGAGGAATCCATTGGTACTTGAATCATGCTATACGATCAAGGAGAAGTAACTAAAACTTGCTATCTATGAAGAGCATAAATGGATACAACATACATCAACTTGTGCAAGTGCACTTAGGTTATCATTTAGGTTACTAAATTATTATTGAAATGACCGTAGCCTTTCTGTTACTCTGCACAAAGTTTTGTCAGCCTTGATTAGCCTCTCGCATGAACAAGCTGTTTACAACCACAGAATCACCATTGGCTAGATGTGATTTAGTTATAGTACCAGGGACATGTCTTAGGTAGAACAGCTCTTGAACTCTACAATATAATACTGTGATGAATACAGAATTTTGTAAAATGGCCAAAAATGAGTGTACTGTGTGTGTTCTATTCTCTTCTGTTTTTGGTGCATTATAGCCTTAGATGCTAATGCGCCAATAAAATCAAAATCAAATCAAAATCAAAATCTCTTCTGTTTTGTTTAGTCACTTCTGGCCACTTTGCTAACAGGAAGCAGCAATCACGAGAAAGGCTGTTTCCTAGTACCCGCCCATGCCTCTAGGAGGTGAGCTGCAACTGTGCACGTAGACTAGTAATCCTCCATAACAACTAATCTAAAGATCCCCGTATCCACAGGAAAGAAGGGTGAAGCAAATCGCCTGTGTTTGCTGAACCAGATAAGAAAAAAGCAATAAAAAAATTAATAAGGAAATAAAATGCCTCTCTGAAACACGGCCAGATAGAGCCCACTCCAAAAGTGATGCCAGCATTTAAAAAATTTATAATAATAATAATAATGGAAAGAGAAATAAAGTAATATAAAAAGAGGGAAAAGGAAGAAAGTGAAAAAATTGTTGAAACTATAATTACATAGTATTATAAAAATAGCAGCTCATTTATACATCTGTGCAATATGGCTTTGGTTGCTGTTGCATCATTAATAACTACAGTTAATAAATACCAAAAGACAGTCAATCTAAGTGAAGGATAAGTCTTTTTCAACCACCACAAATCTCTGGGCCACTTGATTTTCTATTAAGCAGTAAATGCAAGCAAAGTTTGGTACTTCCAAACTGCAACTTTGAATTTCCACACCATGTGGAAATTCAAAGTTCAAAGTTGCAGTTTGGAAGTACCAGTACAGTCCTTGTGGCTAGAACAGAATTTATGAACTTTGAATTTCCACACCGTGTGGCAAGTAGAAACATCAAATGCACGGAATTCCATTTAAAGCCACTACAACATATTTTGCTCTGTCATATGGCCAGGAACAGCTTGATCCAACTTTTCAGAAAATGGCAGCCATGCAGTATTGGTTTTTTAAATGGGACATTTAAGAAAATTGAGGAAGTAATATGAAATAATTTGTCTGCATGTCTTTTAACTACACCACTTTTGTAAATACTTTTTTGATGCAATATTTGTAAATTTTATAATTCTTACGTTGACTGTCCTGAACTCAGTAATAGTCTTTCTAATTAAGCCTAAAATTCTTCCATTGACTGTAGATCATAGAAAATTCAGAACTGTTTCCCATTTAAGGCCAGTTAAAGACATTTTAATTTTACTAAATTCCTATCCAGAGTTTATTTCTAATGACAAGAAAACATTTGAGCTAAGCATTAAATAAATATATATTCACGCAACTCTCGGCGCTCTTTTTGTAGGTAGCATAGATGTTATAATCACAGCCTTCCCCACACCAAGTCCTGTCAATGACATGAGGAATTTTTGTACGTACCAAATGGTTTTGATATAGCTTCACTGGTTTAACTCTTACTTCGTGGTATAATTTAATCTGCTTCCTTTCACTGTTTTGAATGTAAATGTTATATTTATCTACAGAAGCTTTGTAAGCTCTCCTCCTGATTCATATCGGCCAATTTTTCAAGTTTCAGTGTTGAACTGCCACTATTAATGCACCTGGGAACACTTGTGTTATCCACTAAGTGGCCATTTTATTAAGTACACCTGCCCTTTCCAAGAACTTGAGCACCCCTTCAGTGACAGCATCATGTGTTAATACCATGAGATATAAAGCAGGTTAACAGATACATAAGAATGCTGTATGTGTGAAGTTCAGTGCAAGAGTGAGCAAATGAAAGATTTAAGTGACTTTGAACATGGCATGGAATCAGCACCTGATGCACTTTATCTTAGAAACTGCAACCCTGCTGAGGATTTCATGTTCCATTATGTTTCGGGTAAATCAGGGTTGGTCCAATAACCAAATAACCCTGTTTTTTCTGTCATGCAGTATGAGTCATGCCCTTTAAGGCTCATGGCGAAATACAGTTCTGGTTACATTCATTAAACCCACTGACAGAGTAAGACTGAAAAGCTGAGTATGAAAAAAATCGCTTGCAAAGGGAGCTAAGGACGAATAAAAGTTTTTCAATTCGGCCAAAATCATGGCTTATTTGACAGGTTTTATCTTTACTATAAAACCACATTAGCGCCAGTGGAGGACCTCATGGGTAGAACAGTGGCTATAATTGCCAATCACTCTAGGTGTAAATGCCCTAATTCACAAATCTCATGTTGTGGGTGTGTTATGACACCAGGAATTTTTATAGGTTTTCTGAGTTAGTTGCTCTCTGCATAGTTCATTCAATTTTTCTCCAGCAAACTGGCAGAAGAATATATGCAGTTATTGAGACAGTATGCGGGCACCTCATAGCTGCTGTGCCACTTAACACACCCATGTGATGTATTTTAAAAAAGTGCCAAGAGAGAATACGGAAGCCAAGTTGAACTATTGTCAACTAAGTAACATAATGATATCAGGGAAGTGCCCATCTGGAAACCTAAGACAGAGTTTAAAGTCCCAGGGGTGCATGGTGTCCATCCAGTTAGCATTAGCAGAGGCATACGATGCAAGAAAGCAAGCAGCCTCAGCCAAAAATAAATAAATAAATAAATAAAAAAACCTCTCCCATTTCACCCCTCCGTTCGTTTCAAATGCCTGTCCAGCTGAGCCTTAAATTTGTTTAGACTATTACCTTCCACAACAAAAGATGGAAGCCTGTTCCACCAATCAACTACCCGCTGGCTAAAGGCAAATTTCCGCACATCTATTCTACAACTATCTTTCCTCAATTTGAAACTGTGCCTCCTCAGGTTCGTAGTCTGAGCAAGAGGAAAAATCCCATCAGTATTCAGCTTGCTCAACCCATTCAAGGCCTTATACACCTCAATCAGATCACCTCGCAGGTACCTACTCTCCAGGTGCTGTATTTGCAGAACTTAAGCCCTTTGTACTCGTTCCAGAAATTCTACTTCCTTCCCAAAATGAGGCCTCCACACCTGTACACAGTACTCTAGGTGTGGCCTGACCATTGCCTTGTATAACGGGATAATCACTTCCCTGTCTCTGCTAGCAAAATTTCTATATATCATTGAGAAGACTCCATACCCTGGCAGCCTGTCTAAACTGCTCAGTGAACTTCACATTTGACTGTACAATTACCTCCAGATCTTTTTCACTTCCCTGAGTGTATTACCACAGAGTGGTACATTTCTCTTCGGTTATCACTACCCATATGCAGTACTTTGTATTTGTCAATGTTAAACTTCAGTTGCCACTTCTCAGCCCATTTTTGCAACTTATCTAGATCCAGTTGGAGTAGCATACTGTCTTTACTGTTGTTAACAACCCTGCAATCTTCGTATCATCTGTAAACTTGGACATTAAACCTGATATACCTTCATCAATATCATTGATAAATATACAAAACAACAATGGGCCCAACACCGAACCCTGAGGAACTCCACTAACAACATTTGTCCATTGATTGCCACTCTGTCGTCTCCCACTCAACCATCCCTTTATCCATTGTAGCAACTTACCCTTAATGCCATACTTCTCCAATTTGTACAGCAGTCTTCCATGTGCAACAGTATCAAAAGCTTTCCTGAAATCCAAGTACTGTATATGATATCAAAATTATTTTTGACATTCAGTTCCTTTGTGACAACATCATAGTATCCAATCAAATTGGTAAAGACATCCCTCTAACAAACCCATGCTGTCTTAACTATTATGCAGTCTTGTCTAGATGATCCTGCAATGCTTCTTTAACCAGTGATTCCATTGTTTTCCCCAGAACACAAGTTAAACTAACAGGTCTGTAGTTACTTGTCACCTTTTGAATCCCCTTTGTGAATTGGTGATACATTTGCACACCTCCAGTCCATGGGGACCTCCCCTGAGTCCAAGGATGCTTTCATAATTATGGCTAAGGGTTTGCTTACTCCCTTTACTGCCTCCTTTAATATAACTTTTTAAGTATATTCAGTATAACTTTAAGTTATACTCAAAAGTCAGAGTGATGCATCCAACAATTAGTAATGTTAGTAAGATCATTGTTAGATTGATTATTCCCATGGACTGGAGAAGTACTAATGTCTCCCATCCATAAGGGAGGAGACAAAGTGATGAGCAATTATAGACAAGTTTGAGTTCTGCAGTTGGTAAGGTTATGGAATCTATGGTTAAAGATGCAATCGAGAAGCATCTTGACTAGAACGGTATCATAGACTTCTGATATATTTCCTCATGAGACATTATTGCATAAATTACAGCAGGCCATAATAACGGCAAGGGTTGATCAGTGGATTAAGGTTTGGTTGAAGGATAGAAGACAAGTGACATGTTGTATGTGTATAGTATTGTGTTGGATTCTGTTGTATCTCTGGCTTCTTGGCCATAGGGCCTGCCACCACTGGGAGGTGAGCCAGGCTGCCCATCATATCCGGGGTCACCTGAGCTTCTTGCCAGAGGTCACAATTTAAAAAAAAAAAAAAAAAAAAAAACTTTGTTGAGAGTTCACAGGGAATAAGAGAGGTTAGACCGTGGAGCGAAAGAAAGATGGACTAATAGTGAAGACAGTCCACCATGGATTTAGGTAAAATGGGGGTAGGGAATGGGATTAAAATTACCAGGAGCAGGTGTCCCTGTGCAAACGTCATTTGCCAAGCACTCTGTGCATTGATCTCACACCCAGTTGAGTGCCAGCAGTGATCCCGCACCCTCAACTGGATGCCAGCATGTATCCTGCCCATAAAGGATTTGCAGTATAGTTTCCGTAGCACAGATTTACATTTATCCTACCCCCGAAGGGGTTAGCAGGGAATGAGAAGTATTCTGGACTGTCCTAACAACAGTGAGCTTGGCACGCTTTGTGGTCAAGACAGCCTGGGTGAATCAAGTGAATGCAGTATAAATATCCTGTCATTTAGTAGATCTTGCTCCTGATTGCAGGGAGCTCTCTGGATTACTGTAAATAGTTGTAACTGGTAGTTTTCATAGGAGGGGCACTCATACATAACGTGGGCCTAGGACTTCTCATCTCCAATATGGTAGAAGGGATGTGACTCGATACCCATAGAGTTGAGTTTTTGCTGGAATGGTTCATGTCCTGTTTATAAAAATGCTGCTTGCAATCCAGGTGAGTACCAGGGAGGCTTGGGAAAGGTGAAGCTGACTGAGGGGAAGAACTTCTTTGTTATTTCTCTTTTGTGAATTCCAGGATTAGCTGTGAAGGTATTTTTTTTTTTTCAGCTGATGGAAGAGGCCTCTTTTGGCAACTTCAAGGTATAGGGACATATACCCTGCAATGACTTGGGGTGCTGATGCTGTGGCATACCCTGGTTACCTACAGAAACATAAATCACTGTATGGAGTCTAGCTTGTGTTTGTTTCACTCCAGTGCAACTTTGGTGCACCAGACTGAAGCACCATAACTGACAAACAGAACAAAACCTGTTTTGTTATTATGGAGAGAGCTTTGTGTTTTAAATCCCAATCTGCCCTACTGATTCTTCTAATCATAGCTGCATATTTCTGTATTTTTATTGCTTGGTATTTCAAGTGAACATGGAAAGTTAGCTTGATGTCAGTGTAGAGACCATCAGTATTTAACTACATTTGTAGAGGCGAATTGGAATATTATTAATTTTCATGACTGGCTGGAGAATGTTTGTCAAAAATGAATATTCTTCAGAGTAAACCTGGCTATGCTGCTTTAAAAGGATTTGGATATACTGCAAGTATGTGCCGACAAAATAGCAGCTAAAGTTTAATGCTACCAAATGAAAAGTATAGTACAGCAACCTAGGAATAATTAATATACATTGGAGGAAGAGGAATTAAAGGGATGCATGAAGTTTAACATGCAGTATAGGCAGGCAGCATGAAGCCTAACTGTGATTTATTGGAATTTCGAAAGTAGAGAGGGGAGTCATTGTCTGTCTCTAAGGTAATGGTGTGACCACACTTGGAATACTCTATCCAGGTCCAGATTCCATGCTTAAAGAAGGCTATAGAACTTGTAGTGAAGGTAAGAATAAATTGGTAATAACCAATCTATTGGTAACAACCAACCAGAACAATAACAGTCTTAGGGTGGAAGGAGTAGACCAGATTTTGTTTATTTTCATAATGTGTTGTCGAATATTAGAATAAGTTGCATGCACAGATGATAGTTAATCAGAATTAAAGAATTCAATAGGCACTTTTTAGATGAGCACACCTCTTGTCTTTACAATGTCCATTCACAAGTAATAACTTGACTTCAAGTGGATGGATTTTAACAAAATTTTGTTTGGATCTTATAAAAATATTTGTTGGGCCATTCCAAATTTAATTAAAATTGGAAAATAGAAATCCAGCAATTATCTTTTTTCCACCCCCATACAATTTGTTAGTAAAAACAAAATTCCTAAATCAAATGTAGTTTTAATGTAGTATTCTTAGCCTAGACAGTCCATGCATGCTTCACGTCTATCATTATGTAAGCTTCATGAAGTGTTATAAATATACATTTGGAATTAAACTACTTTTAACTCTTTTTAAAGTGAACGAATAAGTTTAGAGAATGTAGACCTATAGTTTTATTAAGTGTTCCATTGTGTTCCATAGATCTTTAATTAATAAAGATCTATATTTACTTTTCATTTAAGAAAAAAACAAATCTCTCCCAAAATGTAACACACTGTGCACATTAACTTTTTGTTAAAAATTATGATGGGCATTACAAAGTTGGCACTGCATCTAATATGATGGGTGTAGGATCACTTTTTGCTCATATGCAGCCTGTACAAGTCTTGGCATGAATTCCACATAGTGTTGCAAAGAGTCCTTTGGTAGTGCTATCCATGTGTTGCACAACGTATCCATTAATGGATGCTTCAATCATCCTCCCACATGTTATAAGCTGAATGGTTGAAGCATCAAATATGTTGTTATTAGGGCGGTTGGAGAATTCATTGTGATGTTCCTGAAACCATTTAGCAACCTACCAGGCCTTGTGACATGGCACTGTTTTTGTTGGTAGATGCCGGAGTTGCCTAGATACACTGTCATGATAGAGGGGCGTACTTGGTCGGTGATGATAAGAGGTAGGTGTTCCCATTGAGTGTTGATTAACTGTGATTAAAGGACCCAGCACATGCCAAGAAAACAGTCCCCAAACCTTAACATCACTGTCTCCAGCCTGCTGAATGCCAACAGTGTGCTCTCGTGGGTAGCATAGTTGGTAAAAATCCCATGTTTGAGTCCCGTCGACGAAGTTAGGAATTCTTATGGGCCTTTTTCACAATGTGGCTAAGTTAGTTGGTCTCATTCATGTAAGGATAATATAGTTTTTTTTCTCCCGGAAAGTCTGGTTTTTCATTCAGTTATCAGACTACAGAACACAACTAATGCAAACCTTGTATTGTGTTACTGCAACACAATTAATGCAAAATTTGTTTTTATTCAGTTATTCGCCTAAATTTTTAAACAAAATTTAGAAATTATTTTATTTTTTCTCGCAGGAAAACCACAAATCCTACAAGTGCTGGGATATGACTGTTCAGAGCAGTCAGACCAACCACTGGCACAAACTAAGATTTTGGCTGGTACCAATTAATATTACCACATTTTGTATTAAAAATATCCAGTTTCATTCAGAATATAAATTTATTTTTAAAATAAAACAAATGTTATTGATTGCTTATCTTTTTTACTGTTTTAAATTTTACAACAAAAAAAAAAAAAAAAAAAAAAAGCCAGTAAACAGAACAGTGCTGTGCTATTTACTGGATTACAAACAAGTTGCTAAAACTGAAAATTAACAAGGCCAATGTTTTCAATCATATTTTATTATATTCTTTATATTTATTATTATATAATTTGTCTGTTGACCACTTGGCATGTATTGACCCCTCTTTCAAGGAAATTGACCCACCAGGGGATCAATATCAACCCTGTTGGGAATCCCTGGGCTAGACACATTGTTTTAAAAGAGTGACCTTCCAAAGTGTAGAGTTAAATTTGAAATAAAGAAACAGCATCTGTACTGGGAACAGTTTCTCTGAAATAGTCTAAAATTGTAGTATAGCTTGTTTATCATTTCTTACCAAAAATCGAGAGAGAGAGAGATGAAAGCTTTTTAAATGGGAGAGCTCTAGACTTTAAAAGATGCATGGTACTTCATAAGTTTGACTGTGGTCTAGAAAAAGAGTATTAGGTGGAAGAGAGCTATAAGCAGGAGCATTATAATGGGAATTTATTATATTTAAATCATACCATAATTATTTTGGCTGGACCACATTCTTAACATAATACAGAATTCTGGTTGTAGAGAAACAGCTGAAACTGAGCATCTTTCCATGTGGTCAGTTTTTAATACAATCTACAGTATGAAAGATAAGCAGGAAAAAATGACAAAATTATTATAGTAATCTGTATTTATTATTTACACATGCTTATACAGCTTTAAAATAACTGCCAACATTTTGCTGCTTGAAAGATGTTACTTTTTTTTATCTGCATTCAGTTCATAGTAACAATCTGAAAGGAATTAAACATTTCACCATCTGTTAGTTGCTGTAGTGCCTATTCAATAATAATTGTGCCCCCCCCTCTTTATTTTGGATGTCTGATTCACATTAGTACTTAATCTTGGCGATTTCCTCATCTGTCAAAACCTGGTCTTTCTATATCTTTGTTCAGCAACATCATAATTCTTTTACATCATATCGGTGCAATTGGTATTAGATGAAGTGACATGGCTTCATTCATAATGACAAGCGGAATCATGATTTTTATTATATTCACATCATAGTTGTTTCTTGTAGTTACATATTAAATGTGTCAATTTTTTTGAATGAAATTAGGGAAAAAAAATATAAAGGCAAAAACAAAAGTTAGATAATCGAATTTCAGATACACAGTATTTAGATAACTGGAATTCTGCCGTACAATCCCAGATTCACTTAAATAATACCTTGATGAGAAGTGTGGCTATACATTTTTCCATCTGATAGCAAGCATAAGAAATGCCGAATTTGATGTATTAAACAAATTCTAAAATATTATCACCAGTCTCTCTCAAAAACATTCCAACTGCTTTTCTGTTGAGAATTCTTCTGATACTAACAAAGAAAGTTTATTACCTGTTTTTATATTTCACATTACATTAGCAGTCCATGTTTTACATTACAGTTAAACACATTATTTCCATTTACCTGAATTATAGTTGTATGTGTTAATTTATACACTCAGTCCTCTGAGCACAGTCAAGGCTGATCTCATTGGCCTTGATATTTGGTCAAGTTGTCTATAAACTGGCTCTTGAAATGAGTATTAAAGGTGAATCTAAAAAATGGGGTAAGAAATATTCTTTCACTGGAATGTTACTGAGGGGGGAAAAAAACTAACTAGAACCATACTAGTAACCTCACCAATATATATTCAACTGAATAGTTATTAATATTGCAGCATGTATTATTTATCTTACTCATCTTAATTATTAAATTAAGATGAGACTATGTCAAATTTTAATAAACTGTATATTATAAACATGTCATGTTTTGAGCCTTAAAAAAACAAGATTAACTTTAAGTAAATTAATTCATTAAGGTATAGACTTATGCATATCACAATACAATAAAACAAATGTCAACTCTGAAAGCAACACTTTTTACATTAAAAAAAAAAAAGAAAGGCCACAATATTAACTTATTTAACAAATAATAAAAAAAAAAAAAAAAAATTTTTTTTTTGTACATTTCAGCTAACTACATGAATGATGAAAATGAAATACTATACACTAATGGCTAGGGACTTTTTCCCCTGTAGTGGTTAGAAATTATATTTGTGCAATTTAGAATGAAAAAAATTGGGCATATTTTTTATTTAATCATTTTCATAATTTGGATATAAACTAGCCTTTATATTATTCTTTGTGTTTAGATGATATGATATTTGGGTTTTATTATTTTCTTAATACAAGAAGATATGATATGACACGTGTTTTAAAATTTGCAAATCTCATTCTGAACATGCAAGAGTATTTTTTGTTAAATAATGTTGTGCACTATCCTCCGCAAATAATATCAGGTATGTGGGCAGTTCATAGCAACCACAGTAACTTTGCGTACAATAAACTAACAAGCCAGAACATATACAAACTAGTCACTGAGATGATAACAGAAGCATATTGGAGAAAAACAGGAAGATAAGAATGCAACTTAGGTAGAACCATTGATTAAACAAGACAGGGGTGGTTATTTTTTCTTAAAATTAGATATTGGTAAAAGGTAAGAGAAACCCTTATACAGTTCTAAGGGATTACTTTCTTCTTCCTAATAAGGGGATTGATAATAAGCACAAAGATAGCATTGGCAAGTGCCACATGAGAGAGAGAGATATGACTGTCACAGTCACAAATGGTTATTATAACTTGTTTTTGAACATCTAAAATCACACTGGCAGAAGACTTTAGCATGAGTCTTGGAATACATATTGTTTCTATTGTAAAAAAAGACATTTAACAGCCAGCCAGATGTAGATAAATAAACAGGAATGAAGGCATCTTCTGAAATGTTGGTTGTGGGTTGGTCAAACTGATACCTGTTGTTGTACTAGCATCTTGGCATAAGTATTTAGTGAAGATTTTTTAATTTAAATCACTGATCAGCACCCTATTGACATTCATGCTCATCAGCTGATATTGATAGACATGAGACAGAGGTCTCTTGACAGAATTTTTGTCAAGGATTTTATTTAGATCTATTTGGTGTTTGGTTCAGAAGAAAATTTGAGGAGGAGATTCACAATTTCCTGGCTTAAATCTTTTGGTTTTAGTATTATTATTTAATATCTCTTTAATAGATAATCAACCCATTTCTTCAGTGATTTAATTTCATCTCTTAATGCACCATGTCTTGAATAGTAGTAGGAACACACACACACACGAGCCAACAGAGAAGACCCAAGAAATCATTTGCATTAGATCTCACTCTACATCTGAGACAGAGAAAAGGCTGAACTAGGATTATTCACATCAGTGACTTTACAATATGTGCCATAGACTATACCTAGTATATAATAATTAATGGACTGCATTATTATTATATGTAATTTATTTTTTAATGAAAAATTGAAATAACAGAATATAAACATAATTATTAGTTCTTCCATTTTCAAGTTCATAAAACCATGAATAGTGCAAAATTTCCATCTGTCGTTGATAGCTTAAATAAATTCAAGGAACTGGACAAACTTTTTTAGAGGAAATGGATGTGTGAATTTTTTCACACATCCATTTTCAGAAGTAAGTGTTTCCATGCAAACTTTTCTTCTTTTTTTGACTGTTTTGCCTCCGTTTCTTTCGCTTCTGTTATCATTTCATATAATTGGTGTGTGCTTTTATCATAATTTCCTTTAAAGGGCTTTTGTTAAGCTGCAATTAAACTTTTCAAGGTAATCCTTTTGAACTTGCATCATGTCTTTATATACAATGAATTTTAGGGAAATATAATTTTCTGCATTACTTGGTGCATTGAAATGTGGTTGCATGACAGTACACCCATTTCTACCTCTATATAACTATAAGTACATAGTCAGTTTCAACATTGTTGATGCTCTGAATAATCTTAGTAAACAAATGTATACATTTGTTGACTATATACAGGTTTCTGCAGATTTTGGAAAGGTATTTTAAAAGTTGGGATGTGGGTGGGGATATGAATATTAATAAAACCCAAATTTCAAAAATCTTAGTTTGAAAAATCAAAGTTTCAACCTGAAAATTGTGCTTCACCTATAATTCAGGCAGGATGAGTACTGCAACCCACCAAATAGAACGTACATTTAGTAAAAGGAACATGTCCATTTTACCAAAATTTTATCAGACACCCTTAAAAAAAAGTACTAAGCTGCCTTCTACAAATAATTGATGAAATGACATGAAATATAGAACATATCAAACTAAGCTCGTCCATATTCACATTTGATTTCAGCAATGCACCAGAAATAAACTTTTCAACTTTTTATTTACCTCTAGTAATATTCACAAACTTTTAATGAGTGTAAGAGTTCCAACATAAAACAAACATGAACAGAAAAAAAAAAAAAAACTTTTGGACATAAGAGGATTAAAACCTCAGGTTCACATGGACATCAAAATGCTGTTCTTGTAAATGATGTTATCTTTTTCTTGAATGTAAACTGGCAAAAGGACACTAAACAAATTCTTGTGCCTGTAGGTCTTTTTCTTGAACTGTTTTAACTCCATGTGTACCATCCTGAAGTGTTACAAATGACACAGGCTGTTGTCTATCTTTCCAGTCCCCTCCTCTCGACAAGCGTGAGCCAACCAGTAAGTTTCGAATTTTACCACCATATCGAGGCCTTCTTTGTTCTGATTTCTGTATAACATTCACATCATCGTAACCACCTAGAAATCATATAAGAGAAATCTGTAATGTACAACAAAATTTTACCTTAAAAAAATAAATAAAAACCTACACTACTTGTAATTATAAGATATAGATAAGTGACTTTTATCCTACCTTGAAAACTCCATATAACAATAAAGAGGAATGCCAGTACTAAGGAATGAAATTTGTTTGTCTGTTTATCAAGATGGCTTAGCTTGACTTATTAGGATGTGAGAAATGTAATTACTAAGATGTTCCTATCTGCTTATGAAGAGAAATTTGAGTGATCTGCCCATATAATCAGTACAAAATCTTAGAGATTTAAGGCACATGACTATTGAGAACTTTCTGCTAAAACTACATCTTACAACCAAATTATGCATCCACTTAAGATGAACAAGACCAAGCTATAGAGCTAACTCCTTGGTGTTGATCTTTTTAGGAAGTAGTACTTGTGGTACTATGAGTTCTCCCGTGAAGGTGTACCTAGCACAGTAACACACCTCAAATCTCTCAGATTGTCTTCTGCATTAAAGTACCTCCTGCATTCCAATGTCATTATATTACGTATGGTTAATAGCACATTTCTAAGTGGAATGCACACATAAGATGTGTTTAAATGGAAGTTTCTTCTGGGAAGCAATCACAGAAGTCAAGGCATTTCATTCCAAATAAGAGACACTGTTCAAGGTATAGACCTAAATGGATGTCAGATGAAACTTGTGGTACAAAAGAATGTGTGGGATGTAAATAAATTGTCAGCTCATACAGACATTAGAGTAGCTATAAGCTAGTCTGCAATAAAGTTGCAAAGAAGGTTAGGCAAGCTAATGCAGATTACAAGAAGTTTCTAGCAAAGAATAACATAGATGACTTCTTTAATTATGTGAATTCTAGAAGGAAGGGGATGAATCACATTAGTCCACTAGATATGAAGAGTTTAATGGTTTTTGATGATCCTGCTCAGGTTGCCAACAAAGTGGATATGTATTTTACATTTGCATGTGAGGAATTTTTTAGGGGTGAGAATGCCAGAATTTGATCAAATTCCAACAGGGAACTAATAAATTATTTTGTGATAACTGAGAGGAAAGTGGAAGAGAAATTAAGCTAAATGTGAAAAGTTACCTGGAGTGGATGAAATAGATCTAATTATATTAAGGGAGGTCCGTGTGGACAAAAGTGACTGTATTTCCAATTTACAAAAGGAAATCAGAGGGGGACACAAGTAATTACAGGTCTTTTAGCTTCACTTCTGTTACAGGGAAAATAATGGAGTCACTGCTTAATGAAGTAATGTGGACTATCTAGAGAGGAGTGCAGTCGTACTTCAGTCACAGCAGGGATTTGTTAAGTGATCTTGTTTGACTAATCTGATTTGATACTATGATGCAGTAATGAAGGAACCAGATGCAAAAAATAATTTAGATTTCAGAAAAGTTGATAGTGTTGCACATAAAAGACTGCTGTACATTTTGTAGCAGCATGGATAAAGGATGGTTGAGTGGAAGAAGACAGCTGTTATCAATGGGCACTGCTCTTGGACTAATTTCATTAGTGGAGTCCCCAGGTTCATACTGCTCCCACAATCAAAAACTTATTTTAAAGCAATTGTGTACATATTTTATTTGATTTAAAATATTCTCCTGCAATCCTATATTATAATATTAATTTAGATTAAAACAGTAAAATATCTTCATGACATTTGAATGATCATTTGGTCAATGTGTATTATCAGTATTTTACTATAATTTTTGGATATTGCATCCAATTTTTTTCCCAACAGTTTGTCCTATTTTTAAACTTAAGAGAGACTAGTAGAAGCAATGAAAACACCATCATATAAAATTTTAATCAGCTGCATATTCAGAACTACAACACAATACATATAACGTATTGTTCATTTTCGTGTGTTAAACATTAAAAACAGTTTTTTGTTTTGTTTGTAATTTTTTTTTTTTTTTTTATACTAACACAAAAATTGAATGTTAGTGCAATTCAAAATGTGCGATATAGTGAAGTTGAGTAAGATTACTAATTCCAAATTTTTGTTGTTATTGAATAAACAGACTGCTTACTGAAATGGTCACTTAATGAATAAATCACAAAAACATAAGGATTCTTTTGTTATTTAAAAAAATTGTTCTTTTCTTTCTCTCTCTCTCTCTAAAGAAAGAAGCAAATTCATCATCACTCACCATCTGATTCCCCCCCCCCCCCTTATGAAAAAATATGTCAATATGCCAGGCCATGCTACTTCATGCAGGAGAGATATAAAGACTCAGCATTTTAGTGTTACGTCATAAATCATAAGCTTTACTGTATATTATAAACTGCTTCTGAAGCAATAAGATAAGCTAAAGGAATTCTCACATACCTGAATCTGTTGTGTCACCACCCTCATAACTGCCAACTGGAGGCCATTTCTTTTTCTGTAGTTCCAGCTCAAGTTTTTCAAACATGTGGATGGGACCACGAATATCACGCAAAATAGGGACAACGTAGTCAAATAGAAATTTTTGGATGAAAAATGTCTAAATTGTAAACAAAAGAACATTGCTTATATATAAGTATTGAATATATATATATAAGATATATATATACACCCTACCTTACCACTAATATCTTGACACCTGAACATCTACAAATAACCTTTATTTACAGGAAACTAATAATGTGTACTGAAAATTTAACCAGTTCAGCTCTGATATTTTTGGGCAGTCTCTCCTCACAAGCACACATGATCCATTTCATCTCAGAGGTTCATTATAGGAAGATAACGATATTAGCACAGAAATGCATAGAATTACGTGGGTTTTTTCCAAAAGAATGTCAAAATTATTTCCAAATATGTCCACCAGGTGGCGCTTGTTCTGTAACATCACAAAGCACCTCATTATAGTAAATGTTCAATGTGGCGGCCTTCGTTGTCAATCACTGCCTGAAGACTAGTAACAATGTCATGGACAACATGAAACAGCATTTCTGGAGGTATCATTGATACCCGCCGTCATATAGTCTTTTAGCATTGCTAATGATGTTGGATGATCTCTGTAAACCCGTGACTTCAGGTAGCCCCATAACCAAAAATCACAGGGCATCAAGTGTGGAGACCTTGGATGCCATTCATGCTGAAAGTGACGTCTTATCACTCGATTCTCTCCAAACGCTGAGAGTAACAGTTGTTTCACAGGAGAAGCAATATGGGGTGGTGCTCCATCCTGCATGAATGTCACAACATCCAAAGTTTGCCTTTCCCCCAGGCTAGGATAACGCAGTTTAGTAACAGGTCAGCATATAACTCTGACCTGTGACAGTTACAAAACCACTGATTTCCTGAAAGAAAAATGGCCCTATAACAAAAGAAGAGGTGAATCCACACCACACCGTCACTTTTGACTGATGCAATGGAGTTTCCATGTAAGCTCGAGGGTTTTCCGTCGCCCAAATTCTGCAATTGTGTGCTTACAGTGCCATTGAGAGTGAAATGGGCTTCATCCATCCGCAAAACATTTGGCAGCCAGTTGTCATGTTCTTCAATTTGCTGAAAGAACCATAATGCAAATGCTTCCTGCTTTGCAAAAACGGGACACCAAGTTCTTGAAGGTGTTGAATTTTGTACGGATATCTATGGAGGACTACTCTTAGTGCTCTCCACACACTGCCATATGGGACGCCAGTTCGACGTGAAACCTCACTTCTCCATATGATGATGCCATTAGAGTATCCATGTCTTCCGCAGCTGCAGTTGTAGCACATGTTGATGGATGGTCTTCCACTTCGTGGACGATCTTGTAATGAACCAGTTGTCTGAAATTTCTTAATCACCATCTTTAGTCCTGTAACAGTCATTGGTCCTTTATCACATCGCATACCCTTCAGCTGACGGAAAGATTGCAAAGCAGCAGTTGCAGATTCAGCATTAAGGTAATAACATTTCACCAACAGTGCTTTATCTGGTAATGATAACATGACCGCTTAGCTTCTTTTCTTTTTCTTTCCCAAACATTCACTAAACTGCTTAGCTGTTGTTCTTGCAATGCCTTTACAGCAGACACTTGCACAACATAATCCACAGTACAGTGCCACCTGGTGGACATATCTGAACTAACTGACATTCTTTTGGAAAAATTCCCACAATTCTAGGCATTTCTGTGCTAATCTCGTTACCATATGTCAAAAATTTATTGAAATACTGATTCTTTAAATTGTTTACTGACTTTGGATCACCCTAAATATATATATATATGTGTGTGTGTGTGTGTGTGTGTGTGTGTGATTTGGTTTTTAGGAGCATTAGCAACTAAGGCCATATTGCTCTGGGGATATGCGGTGGTCATTCCTTGACCTTTCCGCATCCTCCATATTTGGTGGTCACAGGCTCGAACCCTGGTCTAATCAAGAAGCGTGTGCTACGCACTGCTGCACCTGGCTACAGAGGCGCCAGTGTGTGTGCGTGCACACTCATTGGAATGTTGGTTGGTTGGCATTTTGGTGTTTATTGACAATGGAGATCATAATGCACCAGTTCATTTGTTATATTGTTCTCTATATGTACAGGAAGTCCCCGGTATCAGAGTATTCATTATCCAAATTCCTGCAGTTACAAGGATTTGAAAATTTAAAGCTTTTTCCCTTGAGAAAAATTTCTACGCACTTGAATATTTTTTGTGAGAACGATCTCCTTCATGATCATGCAACAAATATTAAGTGCAAAGTATGACAAAAAAAACAAAAAAAAAAACACAACTCTGGATTCATTCTTTATTCATACAACTGAAAAATAGTGTAACTTCAATAAACGTTACTTAACCTTACATTGTGTAACATATTATAATAATAAAAACTGTCTAATAAAATAATTTTCTTATTTTGCAGTTCCTTCATCCATTTTTTACTATGTACAAGTACATAATAAATATTACTATGTAATATCGGTGTAGATACGCCATATCTACTCATCCTTCACAACGAGTTGCCATGTATTGCACTACCTCGAATAAGTAATGCTTAACTTGCAATACCAGGGTACCTGCCCACCCACTGATGAAAAGCCAACTAGCTTTGAAATGGTGCTGTCTGTGTGGTGGCGCCCACCGAGTATCATAGTTTTTCTTTGAGTTGTCTATGGTGTATCTACACCGATATTATATAGATATAGAATCTTAAAATATTATGCCTGGTTGCATTTAGTTTTATTTAAATAATAAACATTACGAAAATTGGTCTCAGTTTTAAGTGGAATTTTCTGGAACCAATTATCCTCGGATAACAAAGATCCCCTGTATATGTTATTCTCTATATCTTGATTGAATGCACAGGGGTTAACTATTTTCTTTGGTTATATGCATTATATCTTTATTTATAGTAGATGGTAAACTTTGATTGTCTGTATGAATCTGAAAATGTCTGATACATATTCCTTGTTGCCTAGGGATATCTTTGAGGCGATGTTTTGATTTCCAGTATATAGTGATGAGAAAATCTTTTGTCAATCATTTTCATAGGTTGGGAATACTATCAGTATATGTTTGATGGTTTGGCATCTTGGAGGTTCGTTGGCACACAAGTCATGAGTTTGTAATCTGGTCAGAATGACCTCTTCTCTCCTTGATTTCCTTGTGCTCATTTTCTAATGTTCAACTTTTGGTTTTATTTCATATAATTTATTTGATGTTTGTTTTTGCCAGAGTTCTTCCCATTGTGTTAGACAGCAGTTTTGAATGATTGGTTTGTAGTCCTTATATGGAACTGGGAAAGATTGTTTCTGGAGGATAGGTGTTGATTTTGAAATTCTGTCAGCTTTGTTTCCTTTTATCCCTTGTGTCCTGGTATCCAGCAGAAAAGTATTTCTTGTTTTTCTTTTGTTAAGTCTGTTAGTATCTGTTTAATTTGCCTGAGAACTGGATGGGTTATATTGTTTGTGGTTTGTACAGCTTGTATTGCACTTAATGAATCAGAGTATATTACTGTTCTCGAATGATATGTGGTTCTGAAGTGTTCCAAGACTATCTGAACTGCTACTAATTCTGCAGTGTAGACTGCATTAATTTGGAAGTTGTTGTGACAGTAATGTCTGGGAAAACTGCTGATGCTCCTACATGGTTCTCTGATTTTGATCCCTCTGTATATATATTGGTACATGGCTAGGATATTTAGTTCTATGTACTGCATGTAGTTGTTGAAAGTTGATGTCTGACAAATTATTTTTATTCTAGATTTGTGTGGAGAGTTAACAAGTTGTGGAGTGGTTTATCCATAGTGGTCTTATGTGCCCCTCTAGATTTGCAACATTGTCATTAACGTTTTGAGATCATATGTTATCAGTAGCTCTTGTAGTCTGATTCCTAGAGGTTTGTTTGCACTTTTGCAGTTCCTATATATGTTTTCCCATTTTGGTGAGAATAGGGATGTCCAAGTTGAATGGTCTCTTGTGGATCTTATCTTGTATGCATACAGTAGTGCCAACTGTTGTCTTCTGAGGAACAGTGGTAGTTCATTAGCTTCTGTATAGAGGCTGTATGTAGGGGATGTGTGGAAGGCTCCTCTTGCAATTTGTAGTGCACTATGATGAATCGGATCTAACCATTTGAGGGTGCTCTTTTTGGCGGATGCATAAATGGGTGCTCCATAATCTATTTTTGACCTTACTAGTGTTTTGTAAAGGTTGAGTAGGGTATAGCAGCCTGCTCCCCAAGATACTGATGTAAAGACTTCATACATTTTATTCGTAATTATTTTATATGCTCTATGATGGTCAACTTGTACTAAAGCGAGTCCAAGAAATTTTACGGTTTTAATTGGTATTTTGTGGCCTTGTATTGATAGTTCAGGTCAGGATGTAAATTTATTTTTTACAGAAATGTACACAGACTATTTTTTGTTGTAAAATTCTAAATCCATTTTTCTGGGCCCAATTACTGATTTTGTTAATTGTGCATTGTAGTTGCCTTTCTATTGTTCCCATGCTCTGCACTTGATACAAAATACTGAAGTCATCTACATAAAGTGCACAAAGTGCATGTGACACTGTGGGTGGCAGTTGTTTTGTGATGCTATTTATTTGTATGGCACTCAGGATGGACCCCTGGGGAACTCCTTGTTTATATGTTTTTGAATGAATAGGGTCAAATGGCCTCTGAGACCTGTATCGTGTATATCTTGTAATATGCCATACCTCCATGCTGTGTGTAGGCCTTTTCTATATCAAAAAATATGGTATGTGTTTTGAACTTAAAAATGCATCTGTTATGTCTGCTTCTATTCGTGCGAGGTGATCTCAGGTGGATCTATTTTGTCTAAGCCCACATTGCGTATGGTTGAACCAGTTGGTTGTTTCTAAATACCAGACTAATTTTTCGTTGATTATCTTCTCCAAAACTTGGCTTAGGCAGCTAGTGAGAGCTATTGGTCTAAAGCTGTTTCAGTTGTTCTCATCTTTATTGGGTTTTTGGAAAGCTAATAATATAAATATGATGCCATATTTCAGGATATTGATCTAGGAAAATGCAATTGTACAGTTTAAGAAGGTTTTCTACTTCCTTTTGCTTTAGTGAGGGCTGATGACCCTCCTATGTGTGAGTCCTGTGACACAATTTTAACTATCAGACACATTTTAATTGATTGTCCAGATTTTAGTAATATCCGTTTTACCGCTTTTAATCATCTGACTGAGCCGTATACACTCAGCCAGATTTTATCCGACAATGAGCATGTGTCTATTTTTAGCTTTTTTAAATCAATAAAAGTTTTTACTTGTATTTAATATTTACTTGTTATTGTTATTTCTTTATCTTTTTTACATTTTATACCTTTGTTATTTTCTATTTTGACATGGTGACCTAAGTAATTAGGTCAGTGAAACAAAAATTTTTATATATCACCTGGTTGTGGCACATTATAGCCTTAGTTGCTAATGCGCCAATAAAACCCAAGAACCAACCAACCAATCCTTTTGCTTTAGATGTTTAAGCATATCATAGTGTATGTTGTCTGGTCCAACTGCACTTGCTTTTGTTTTTGATAATGCTTCATGTTATTCATACAATATAATTGGTTGATTCAATCTTTTTGGTATAAAAATTCTATTTTTTTTTTTTTTTGGCGATTTTCTCCTTTTAGGTCAAATTCTGCAGTGTATGATTGTTTTGACAATACATTGGCAAATATTTCTCCTAATATATTAGCTGTCTCTGAGGGTTAGTATTAGTAATGGCCACATGGTGCAAGGAAGCCTATGGCTTATGCTGCACCTGCCAAAAATAAAAAATAAAATAACAAAAAATACATAAAATAATAAGAAAAACAAATTAATAAAAATTAATAAGAGAAAAGGAAATGGACAACCCATGCATTTCCCTCCTCCCTTAGGTAATTATCCAGCTGACCTTTGAATTTCCCCAGACTGTCTGTGCCTCTACCCCAAATAGGTAACTTTTTCCAGTAATTTATAACTCACTGGCTAAACAATTCAGTCTAAACAACTCCCCCCCCCTAACTTGAAATTATGGCCCCTAGTTCTAGAATCATTTATAACCATGAAAGTCTCAATCAAGTCTCCTCTAAGGTGCCTAGTTCCCAAGCTCTGCAACTCACATATTCGAAGTCTTTCCTCATATGGACGCCCTTTTGCCGATCTCACCAGGCGAGTTACCCGTCTTTGGACCCTTTCAAGAAGAACAATGTCTTTCTTTAGGTGTGGTCTCCATACTTGAACACAGTTCAGTGATACTTTCTCCATTCCAATATAATACTAAGGATGGTTGGTTTTTGTATTTCCTATTCATTTTGCTTATTTTGTTCCATATTGTCTGTGTTTGTTGCACTTTTGCAACAAACACTATTTATTGAGGAAGTAAACTGGATCCAGGAACTTTTTCTGGCTTGTTTCTGGGTATACCTAGCTAACACTTGTGCTTGTTTATATTTTAGGAGATTATCCATTGCAGGAAATCTTCGGAACTTATTCCAAGCTTTATTTTGTTGTCTTTTTGTTCTCATGCAGTCTTCATTCCACCAGAATTTTGGGTGTAGTGGAAAACAAGTTGAAGTTCTGGATATTGTTTGTTTAGCTGCCTGTATTAAAGTATTTCAGACGTGTTGCAGAGCATCATCAACAGATTTTTATTAAATGGTTTGTGGACTAAATATTGCCAGTTCTCTAAATTTTTCCCAGTTGCCTTTTCCTATTTTCCAGCATCTGCTGGGATGGCAGGGAGGATTTCTGGTCAGTGTGGTAATTACTGGGTAGTGCTTGCCACTTTAATTCTGGTAAAAGTGAAGGGGTGCTGCTGAGGTTGTATGAGTAGGAAAGAGAAAATAAGTATGTTTACCGTTGTTGAGTAGAGAAAGGTTATGGTGATCTATTATTCTTTCTATTTGTTCTTGTCTGCTGATGTCAGTATTTCCCCACAGATAGCTATGCCCATGCAGATCTCCCATTATACAGAAAGGTGAGATGGGGAAACCCCTGGTGCCATCAGACAATTAACACATTGTACAGAAAGGTGGTGGGAGTTGGGAGACTAGTTGGTCTATCTCCTCAAATGGTATATCTGATCCTGGTGGAAGGTACACTGGTTACCCAAAATCTTAGTGTTATTCTTACAGCTATCACTTCTAGATTGCTGTTTACAGGAACGTGTTCAGTTGAGATGTGGTTATGGACCAAGATGGCTACTCCTCCATGTGTTGGCCCCTTCTCCTATTCTGTGTTTCCTATACATTGTATAACTTTTCATTGAAAGAGTATCTTGATCCTTAAGGTATGTCTCTTGAAGACAAAAGCATATTGGCATATGCTGTGTTATTAAGTACCGGGCATCATAATAATTGGCTCGTAGTCCTCTGCAATTCCACTGGATGAACTTATCCATTATTTGGTTTTCCTAGGGCTTTCGGGTTGCTTCCAAAACGAAGCATTCTTATATTTTGTCTTTTATTATTTTTTTTTTTTTTCAGGGTAAAATGGCAGCCATGTTTTAAAGCAGCAAAATGAAAGTCTTAAAATTAGGGAATAGCAACTCCAAAACAACTTATACACTTGGCAGGGTTGAATTAAAATCAGTAAAGGAAGAAAGATTTGGGAGCCCACACTGCATTAGAAATTAAATTTCATTGATAGCATACATATTTTATATCGAAACATACACAAAAGGATTGTTTACCACTAGTATATGCCTTTTAAACATTAGCTTTCCTAAGATTTTTTTTGTCTGTGGATTTCTTGTTCAGGTTTTTTATTAATCATCAACTGATTTTGATAGCTTTAAGAAAGAAACTGCTGACTGTCGCAGACTAGGCTGTTAGGAGCATTTCCATATATTCACCAGACATAAGATTACTATGAGCAATTATTAAAATGCCAAGCATGACTTGTAATAATTTGTTATATTTCCTTGTGCACTTGTCAGTACCCCAATCAAGGACCACCGTACATTAGTTCTTTCTTCTTCCTTAATAGCATCTGATATGTTCTCACACTGAAACTGACAGAACTGATGCTGCAAAACATCTATTTCTTTATCTTCAGTAGAGGCTTGGCCTCTATTTATCTCCATTTATCTTTTTATGATATCAAGTACTGAAAAGTACTTGTCCACAATGCACTGCCAATCAATGAAATTTGTACTAGATAGTCAGTCACATGCAGCAATAAAGTACTTCCTCACTGAACAAAAGAACGGACTCTTCTCTTGTTTTAGATTCTCTATGACTTTGGCAGTAAATGCTATGATTAAGTCAGAATCATCCTTATGACTTTGTCTAGTTTGGTAATCTGCTTCTAAAATGGGAGATTTATAAATTTGCATATAACATTCTTCAACATATCTAAGAGTAATGACCTCAGTACATGGGTGTGAGGTATGTCGAAGTGCTACATTCGTATTTTCAAACATTGGCATAACATTTAAAAGAAACAAACAAACTGCTTTGTTCAAGCTGTTTAGGATTGCTTTCACCAAAATGTTTGCAGTTCAGAGTTCTCTTTCTTGAGTTCATCAGTTTGTTTTTCAAAACTGTTTAATCATGAGCTGGATCTGAATATGAGTCAGTACCATCCACTAGTGGTTGCTTGTACTTTTCAATTCAGTAACTGTAAAGTGCTCATATATGGCTTTTCTCACTACTTCTAACCTTTTCTATAAATCGACTTGACAAAAGTTACCACTGTTCTAACAGCGTGGTTACACATTTCGCCAAGCACAGCCAATTTGTACAAACATGCTTCAAAATCTTTTTTCATTTCAGCGGCATGCATCGTTTGAAATCATTTAAATATCTTTTATTTCATCACTTCTCACTATATCAGTAATTTCCAGCTGGCGTGATCAGCACTTTAGAAAACCACTGGTTACAAAACACTATTCACACTAATGAAAATTGGTCTTTATATGTGCTGTGTGTGCCATGTTTTTCCCTCAAAGGGTGCTAGATAGTAAATGATAGTAACCCATGGCCATGAAGGGCTTTGCATTGCCATTCTATTTGAATGGTTTTCAATAAAGATATTTTGTGTGTGTCTCTCTCTCTCTGAATGTCTATGAACTGTGTACCCAATTTTACAGGAAGACAGCTCCCTTTTCAGCACACAAATATGACCAAGTGCTCATAATAGGCTGTTCTTAATACCCTTGCTACCCCAGTTTTTAGGCCTACCATAACATTATCAACCCCAAGTGCCAGTAGTTTCTTAAAGGAAACTCAGGTGCTTTGATGTTGTTCAGAAGATGTCCAATGTAGTATCCTGTGGAACTACCTTTCAATGCTGTTTGAGAGCAACCTGATTTCAATTTTTGATTTTTTCTTACAAAGGGTCACCATAATAGCATATAGCTTTGAATCACTTTGCTTACTGCCATCTGCAGCAATCAAAAATGACCCATTTTTCAGAGCTATCACTACCTCTTCTTTTTGTCACTACATCTACCTACCTACTATCACATCTCTTGTTTTTGTTGTTCCACAACATTTTTTTGCTATTTTGCTGTCAGTAAACATTTCTGAACAACATGCCTGCATGATCAGCACAACTCAGAGGAAGATTATTATCTATAATAAAAGATGCAAATAAAACATTTGGCACATATGACATCATTGTCACTATAAAATGCTACATCAATTTACCACATGGTCTTTATGCTTATTTGTTGGCAAATGTCTAATTACATGTTTCCTACTGCTTGAAATTGAAAAATAAGATTTACACACTGTACAAAAGCTAAATTGTGTTATCTTTCTTAGATTTTACAATATGTGGAAAACCTTGCATATATGTATCTTACTGAAAGATGCAGTTAATTTGCATACAGAACACTTTTATTTTTACAAATATTGTTGAACTGGAATTTATTTGCATTATATGAAATACAGAGTCATCAAGGAAACAAGTTTGAATGCCTATATTTTATGATGTACAGTAATGGGCTGGCATTGGTGTGTTTCGTATTGTGAAACATGTAAGATGGAGTTTTGTACAGATTAGTGACGCACCCTAGCAGAAAAATTCTTTAAGCAAGATGTACCATGCTACTGAACAGCATATTTTTTGTATGAAAAGGTTTTTATCAAACTGGCAGTTTTGTTATGATGCAATGTAGCTTAAAATGAGATTTGATTGGAGAAAACATCTAGAGAGAATTCAGAGAGATGCAATTCTTCATTTCCCAAAGGAATATTTTGATGATAAGGTTATCTCTAATTGATATCTTGGACGATATGGGATCAGATGGTCTTAGCCAATGTACTCACTGGATTTGAATCCCTATGAAGAACAGGATGCAGAGATCATATGCTGAATATGTTTTTGCCTGAATAATAAACTCTCATGTCTTACATATTTAATGACACCAACCCCACCAAAGTCAATGTAATACATCAATAAATATATGCATTCAAAATTATTGCATCTTTTCTTTATAACCCTGTACAATGATAATACTTACTACATATATAAAAATCGTGAATATTTCAATAACTAGTATGAAATACTAGTTATTGAAATATACGTCAGTGATGCCCATCAGTTGTAGCAGCTAATATGAACAATGCAGGAAGTAAGCCATGACTAACTGTTGCAAAAGCTATACCAAAATAATGTATTAGAAGACGAAATGCACAAGGCATAATTTCTTATGGGTTTAGGTAATTAACTATATCATATCGGTGTAGATACACCATAGTTTACCCATAAATTTGAACTAAGTATGTACTGTAAAAGGCATGATTTTAATGTATCTCATATTGTGGGTGCCTTTGCAACTGTGATGGCATGTTGCATTCATTACCAGGATACCTAACCACTCACTGATGATGAAGCCAACTAGCTTGGCTTCATCATCAGTTTCGAAGGTGGTGGTATTCACTGAAAATAAATAACAGTAGTCTTCTCTACTAGAGAAGCATTATTTATTTGAAGTAGTGCAATACCAGCTATCTCGTGAAGGCACCCACAATATGAGATACAATTAAAACGATGCCTTTACACTACATACGTAGTTCAAATTTATGGGTAAACTATGGTATATCTACACCGATATATAGTTAATTGTCTAAACCCGTAAGAAATTATGCCTTGTGCATTTCGTCTTCTAATACATTATTATTTATACACCATTTGGCATCTCTCATATTGTGGAAATAACTTTGCAACTGTGATGGCATGTTGTATTACCAGGATACCTGCCTACTCACTGATGACAAAGCCAACTAGCTTCGAAACGATTGTCTGGGTGGTGGTATCCACTGAGAATAAATAACAGTTGTCTTCTCTACTAGAGAAGCATTATTTATTTGAAGTAGTGCAATACCAGCTATCTTATTGTGAAGACACCCACAATATGAGATACAATTAAAATGATGCCTTTTACCAGTACTGCATATGTAGTTCAAATTTATGGTGTATATACACCGATAAAATATAGTTAATACCAAAATAATATATCTGAGCATACTTCAAGATAAACTCTGAATAGCAAATATAATAAGATGTGATAACTACAGAATATAGCTAAAAAAAAAATAAATAAATAATAAAATAAATTTTTTGTCATGTTCACAGTGAAAAGTACCAATTGGTATTTTATTGCATCACTATTTACCCAACATTTTGATAACGATTCATATCTATTGAATTATTTGTTGGGAAATTCACAAATTACATAATGCAGAAGCCACATAAATGGCCATAACAGCTTCTTTTCCCTTTAAAGATAACGTTACCTGAATTTGAATATTTTATGTAATGATGGGGTTAAGTGATTCAATGGTTAAAGCTACTGGTAAAGTTTTTTTTTTTTTTTTTTTCGGGAGGGGGTGGTTTAGATTAAATGTAGCTAAAGTTTTTCATTTCTTGAAAAATACCACTGCATTTTATTTTTAATATATTTTCTTCCATATTTCTACCTTTTAAATACTGCTTTGTTTTTTATTATTCATTAACTCCACTAGCTAATTTATTTAAGACAAAGAAAGAAAAAAAAGATCAATAATTCAGCTGGATTAATTAGCATTAGCAAAGGCACATGATGCAAGAAAGCAAGCTTATATAGCATTGCCAAAAAAAAAAAAAAACCCTTATTTCACCCATCCACTTGCTCCAAATGTTTGTCAAGTTCTGCCTTGAATCTATTTAAGCTATCAACTTCTACAACAGATGGAAGTTTGCTCCAGCAATCAACTAACCCGCTGGCTAAAGGCAAACTTCTGCACATCTATCCTACAACCATCTTTCCTCAGTTAGTTATTTGGTTTTTAGGAGCATTAGCAACTAAGGCCATATTGCTCCGGGATATGCGGTGGTCATTCCCTGACCTTTCCGTATCCTCCATATTTGGTGGTGACGGGCTCGAACCCCGGTCTAATCAAGAAGCATGTGCTACGCATTGCTGCTCCTTCCCACCTGGCTACGGAGGCATCCATCATCATCTTTCCTCAATTTGAATTTATGCCCTCTCAGGTGATTATTCCGAGCAAGAGGAAGAATCCCATCCGCATTGAGCATGCTCAAACCATTCAAGGCTTTATACACTTCAATCAGATCACCTCGCAGGTGCCTAGTCTCCAGACACTGTAATTTGCAAAACTTGAGTCTTTCTTCATAAGAGCAACCCTTCCATTCACTAATCTTGTTGCCCTTCAATGAACAGCAACCATATTTTTTGGTTAATATTTATCATCTATTAACTCATTAATTTGAATTTATCAACATAAATTGAAATTGAGGAAAGACAGTTATAGAATAGATGTGTGGAAATTTGCCTTTAGCTAGCAGGTGGTTAATTGCTGGAACAAACTTCCACCTGTTATTGTGGAAGTTGATAGCTTAAATAAATTCAAGGAGGAACTGGACAAACTTTTAAAAGGAATGGAATGGTTGTGTAAATTTTTTTTAAATTTATTTATTTATTTTAATTATTATTATTTTTTTTTTGGCTGATGCTACATAAGCTCATACAGTTACTTTCTTGCATCACATGCTACTATTACTATCTTGGTCACAGCAGTAGATGTTTAGAAAATAAACAAGAGTAGGCATAAAACCAGTTCATGTTTATCTTTTGTGTTTACTTATTTTATTCATATTTAGCTAATCTAAGTAACAGTATAAGACATACAAACACTTACCTCCCAAATATAGCAGATGATAAAATTTGCTAATGATATTGCATAGAGTATTAAATGGTATTCCAGATATGGTGCCATTTTGAACTGAAAATATTAATTTATAAATTTTTAATAACTTCATTCAGCTGTGTTATACTTTTTATTTCAAATACTGATACTACTCTATTAGATTAGTTTATAAGTTTAGGAAATTCTTAATATGATCTGTAAATAACTGGACTGACCCATTATTTAAATATGCTAATTCTATTTGAGCAGAAACTGAATAATTTATGAAACAATTTTTTTATTGTATTAAAAAATATATATATATAAATTTTCATTTATATTCTGTTCAAGCAGAGGCCTGAGGAGTTTTCTATTTCAGTGTAACCATCATTTTACTGAAGTTGCTAAATAAGTGTAACAGTTAATGACAAACCATGCATTTTTCATGGCAATATACAGACTCGGTCTTGTAGTGCACATATCAATATCTGCAATGTATACATCTATATACATTGACTCTGGACTAGAGCCAGCCCAAACATTATTCAGCAACAAACAAGCTTATGAACTGTATAGGAATATTTGGTTTCAGATATAAGAGGTGCAGTTGTATCCCTAATATCTGAAATGGTCCCAGACTGAATCATTTCAGATGATAGAAAATCTTGTATAAGAGTGCCACTCTAACATAAGTATTCTGAGACATAACATAAGTGACTCTGTAATCACTTAGCACAAATGATTAATTTGCAACAATAAATTATTTTTAATAGTGTGTGTATTGTGTCTTTTTAACTTAACACTTATCAGTTATAACTTTCAAGCCAGTAATGATTACTAACATACTTTTTATGTATGAAGAGGTAAATATAAAAATGACAAAAAAAGTTAAAAGAATTTGAGTTCAGATTTTTTTATGAACTGTCCACACTGCCTTGGATAGTTTATTTTGTATTTATTTATTTTTGCTATTTAATGATTCAGATTTCAGATATAAAGAGGTTTGACTATGGTTAATGATAGAAAAATATTAACAGGATGCCTTGGGAATATATAAGAATTATCTCAAAAGTAATACCTGTGAATTTTTTTTTTTTTTTTAAGAAGTCTAGACTGATATTGAAAGGGATGGTTATATTCAAACTTTTCCTAATAGAGTACTTAAAAATTGCAGACAACATTAAAGTGCATACCTAAATAATGATGTGCTCTTGAATTCTTTCTACAGAAGATGCTAAGCCAACAGAGGTATATGGTCACTTAAAAATGCTTTTTGTTATGTAAGTGTTGATATAAGTATAGTGTTAATTACAATGCAGCTCTGGTGGTTTCCCCCAACTCTGCGATACAGTGAGACATTGAGGGGGGAGGCGGCCATCTGAAGAGGTGATATGGATCTAAATGCTTATCCTCATATAGGACAATAACAACATTTCAACAGCTGTATGCAAAAAATAGGGGGGAAGGAAGAAGAGAGAAACAAAAAAAAAAGAGCTGATTTAAAATTATCAATGAATTGTCACAACAAGTTGCGTGCTCACATTGGCAATGGTAAGTGTTTTACAAAACATTGCTCACAACTTTGCTACTCAAAACTGTGCATATGTGTATGGGATATTAACTCCCATTCACAAAAAAAGGTTATCTGTGCCTATCTTACACTATATTACATCAATGGAAAGGATACATTATAATGACAAGCAATCAAATGTTTTGAAACAGAAAAAGGCATCTGGCATTACAAAGAAAACAATTCAACATCCAACGGTATGCTAAAAGGTCACATTCTGTAATTTGTGGCAGTCATGGAATCATTATAGTTGATTTTTTTTTGAAAAGGAGAACCACTATGAATACTGAATGCAGTGTAAAAATGTTAAATAAACTGCAAGCTCACATTCGCAGAATTCAGTCAGGTATAAAGGCACTGTTTCCTAGCATTAAATAAAAAATTTAATAAAGCTGAAGAAATTATCCTGATGGAATTGGACTGTATGGCTACACCTTACAATAGCCTGGACCTAGCACTGTGCAAGCAGAACATGTTATCATTGTCAAATAGTTCTCCATGAAGACTGCTGTAAAGAAGTGAATGGTGGGGACAAAAAGAAACAAATAATAGTTTCTACCATGCAGAAATAAGTACCCTTGTTCATTACTAGCCAAAGCGCATTAATGAGATTGTGATTATGTATTAAAATGTAGAAAATGAGTCCAAGTTTGTCTATACAAAGTGAAAATACAAAACTTTGTTTAAAGAAATTGGAGGTATTAGTTTTGGGGCAACATTCACATTTTATAAGGACTCGCAAATTTACATAGTCTGTAAGAGGTTCAAAAAGTTCCAGAACTGTATTTGTTAAAAATACCTGAATGTGAAATAAGAAAAACTATTTTGTTACCTTGAACTTCTAGAATTTTTCTTAATTGGTGCTTTGGTTACATGCACACAAAGGTTTATTTTTATTTCATATGGTAATTTCATATCACTGTGTGTCTATTTTCAGAACATCACATTTTGAATGAAGATATATAAAGGTTGGTTATAGTTTACTTTCAGCTAGAGAGTGACCAATTGTTGTGGACAAACTTCCATCTGGGTTGTGGAAGTGGGTAATCTAAACAAATTTAAGGAAGAATTAGATTATTAGAGGAATGGACAGACGACGTGGGTAGTGACCTTTTTTTTTTTTTTTTTTTTAAATTTTTTTTTTTTGCTGATGTATAAGCTTTTTTCCCTACTAATTCCAATAATTACATATAATCATTTCTGCTCACCACGTGCAGTTTAAAGATGACATGTATGGGCCTTCTTTAGTGTTTCCAATAAGGATAGGTTCCACAGGGTGACTTGCTTATTTCTTTATGATATTTGGGTGCATAAATGCTTTTAAATATTAATTTTGTGTTATTTTGAGTCTATTATCCAGCATCAGAGTAAAAATATTGTCAAAAATTATTCCAGAATTTAAAAAAAAAAATTTTTTTTTTAAATATAAAAACTAAACTTGTTACTTTAATATATACAATAACTTCTTAATTTACATGAGGTTTACATTCCAGAATGTCTCGCACAAATTAAATTCACACGTAATGTAAATAATTGCCAAAAAATGCGATAATAGGCCTATGAGAGTAACTCTCGTTCACATCTAGCTAAGCTACCCCTAGAGTACATACCATTCATTTTCTTTAGTTGGAAGATTGAGCACTCTAAAGAAAATGATGAGCAACCAAAGAGATTCATTCATCTTTATTGATTTACTTATTTATTTTATTATTTCTTTTTTGTACAGTAAGAAAAAGTATGTTCACTATAACCTACATATACAGTATAACACAAACAACAATTGAGAGAGAGATTGGGGTAGAGGGTGGCCTTAGACAGATTGAGAGGGATCATCATGGTCAATTCCATTCCCTCAGATTTGGACCAGATAGGTGGGGTGGGGGCATTATGCTAATGCAGGAGGTGGAGGGGTTCACTTGCCTACTCCCTTGAGTGCTTGAAAAAGGAATCCAGAGTTAGTTGCTTTGCACATTTCCTCCTCATGCAATAACTCATAGTAACAATAGTAGCAACCAAGTTCTAGTGTAACTTTACATTGCACTTTAGAGCTTCGTTCAAGATTAGGGTTTTCATTGGCTAACAGATCCAAGGTCATCCACCCTTTTGAGTACCAGTACACGGATATGTATGACTTGTAACCTTTAAGGGCACGAAGGTTATGATAGTGATAAATGCACACAGGTTTCAATTTTTATGACCCTCCACGTTAGCACCAAACAGAAATGTTAGCCGATCTGTTGCAGTTTTAAAGCCAGGCGAATCTTTTCAGCACATATAACTGAAACCTGTGTGCAACTACCTCCATAACAGCAGATGAAAGGAAGTTAGTTCCAACAATCAGTCACACTCTGTCTGAAAGCAATTTTTACATGTCTATCCTACAACTATCATTTTTCAATTTATGTCCACTTATGTGTACTGTCTGAACAATAGTCAGGATTCCAATTTTAGGTATTTTTTTTCCAATATAAACCTATTTTGTCAAGGTTGAATATCTTTAGGTATGTACTCTCCATCTTCTATGATCACTTTCAGTTTTGCAGGGAATGGATCTGTAGCATTTTTATCGACTGATGCAGCTTTTCCACGTTTTCACATTATGAAAACCATAAGCTTAGCTTAATTTTCAGCACTCACCTCATAGTAATCTGCTTAGCTGGTGGAGAGTTTTACCACATACATAGTGGTTATAGGATTTTAATAACTTACAGGGATTATGGGTTTATGGGTTTAAAACTAAGTTATGGGCTATAAAAAAAATTTTTAAGAAAGGAAAGTGCACCTTCCATTCTATGGTTGCCTAATTAAATTAAATTAAATGAAGAAAAATAGAAGCTAATAGTTGCGCACGAGCGACTTTCGAGATTACTCGTCTTCAGTTAGCTATAGTGGGGGGGGAGAGAGAGAGAGAGCGCGCGCTTGTGTTATATACGGGTTGGGTTCCCGAAATGCATTTCAGTGATTTTGATCACAACCCACTCATCGATTCAGCCATCACAGTAGTTAAATTAAATTCTAGCTACAAAATCCTTGAAAACGAAACCCTCGTTATCGAATGGTTTAAGCGCCATACATCACTCAACGTGTTAAACAAAAAGATTCCCGCCAATTTCTCCCCCATTTGGAATTTAGCATGTATTAAGTTTCCACGTGCACTGAAATGCATTTCGGGAACCCAACCCGTATATAACACAAGCGCGCTCTCTTCCCCCCCCCCCACTACAGCTAACTGAAGACGAGTAATCTCGAAAGTCGCTCGTGCGCGACTATTAGCTTCTATTTTTCTTCATTTAATTTAATTTAATTAGGCAACCATAGAATGGAAGGTGCACTTTCCTTTCTTAAAAATTTTTTTTATAGCCCATAACTTAGTTTTAAACCCATAATCCCTGTAAGTTATTAAAATCCTATAACCACTATGTATGTGGTAAAACTCTCTACCAGCTAAGCGGATTACTATGAGGTGAGTGCTGAAAATTAAGCTAAGCTATACATACGATCTAGTTATTACATTACAGCACATAAGGACTCCTAAAAAAATCAAGAGAAAACCATACCTTTGACAAAAATTTGCAAACCATCTTGAACTTGCTGAAAAATGCTTAACTTCCCCATCCTCACGTTCTTTTAAATCATCATAATGTGAGCTTTCTCTTGCACTTGTGCCAGGCTAATGTTAACTTGTTTTTTTATTTTGGTCACTCAATTCATGTAGCAAGCATTTTTTTCCATGCTTTACATCAAACCTGACTAAGCATACAGCAACTTTTGTGCAGGTAAGGGCACACCACTCTTAATACTTTCTTTGATTTTATCAGCACTATCTTGAATAGTACATAATGTACTCTCACTCAGACTTAGAGCATGTTTAATGCATGCCATACTCTCATCTCATTCATAGCACTTAAGCACTATAGATATCCTTGAATGCTTACCATCACTTCCACTAAACCTATGAGGAGGCTTACTAGCCATAAGAGTAATAATAAAAACAAAATAAATAAACATGAGCAAAAAAAAAAAAAAAAAAAAAAAAAAATGTATACACTTCCAATAATGACCAATCTACAGCAAAACAAAATAAGAAAAAGGGAGGCTATCGTGCTGGCCTCTCATTATTTTAAATTTGTGTAATTTAAGAAGACACTACGTTTGGAAATAAAATTTTATGAAATAACATCATCACATATATTCATATGTGACTTAATTCAATTTCATCAGTTTTGATTTCTGACTACAAGGATAGAAAATTGCAAACTTCCTTCGGATTTTCAAATCTATTTTTGTGCCACCATCCATTAAAACTGTATCTCTACTATTATTTCAAAATACAGAAAGAATGACAGCATGACTGGAAAAATTAAGTTAATTTCTACAATACACAGAAATGTTTTTTGAAATGTACTTGAAATAACCTTAAAAAAAAAACATCTTTATATGCACTCCCCAGAGCCCACACCTGAAAAATGTATATCTACATACAGTCAGTCCTCGTATAACACGTGTTTACACTACACGAATTCGATCATACACGATTTATAAACGGGAACGATATCTTATATAACACGAACCGAATTCGCTTATGCACGATTCCCCTTTGTTTTTACAGGAAATGGCAGTCGAACGCAGAATCACCCCAAATGAATGCAACACGATAGGAATGAAGAGAAGATTCTGAAAATGTATTTATGTTTTTTATATCAGTGAAGGGGAAACACATTTCACCATAATAACGTAAAAACCAACACAATTCCAGCTATCAGTATAATCGCAAATGCAATTAGATCAAGTTTATAACAGATTCCACTAGCAGAAACCCCTAGAAATGTGCTTTAGTAAAATGTGAGGTGTCAATAGTGTATCTCTGCCTTTACGGTGTTGTTTATTCAGTTGCTACATGCGCGCAGCTTTGTTTATGTGTATCAAGCGTGCCTCCTCGTTTTGTAATTGTGCTTTATTCCCTAAAAATGAGTAAAATACTTAAAAGGTGTGAAAAGGAAGCATCCTGGTGAAGACACTGCAGATTCAGAGAGAAAAAGAAAAGCAATATCGATAAACAGAGGTGGACTAGGTCAAAAATTCTTACCAGGGAAAATTTATAGTGGCCTCATACTATGGTTTATGGCCAAAATCACACTGGCCTCCGGCCCACCGGGGTTCCTCCGGTAGTATGGCCAGTCCGCCTCTGTCGATAGAGAAAAAATATGAAATTGTGAAATGCTTTGAGCGAAATGAAAGACCAATGTGATATTGCACGTGCTACAGACCTAAATGAGGCAACGCCGAGAAAATAAAAACTTTCATAGCAGGAACAGCTCAAAGTGTAATTAAAATCCATTAGATTAAGACACAAAGAATTGGAAGAGATGGAATGGCTGTCATCTGTTTCGATAGAAAATCAAACAAAAAACAAGTTTGCTTACGATAGAAGCAAAAGCATTAGCAATATTTTATTACGTAATAGTTGTAATAAAATACTTACGTATTTTATTACGATTATTTATTGTGTTTGGTAATGTTTTGGTTACAAATGTGTGTTCAATCTTGGGTGGTTGGCACCTAACCCTATTTTTCCCATAGGGCCTGTTGTTTATATTGCACGAGGGTTTCTAGGAACACAACTATCGTGCTATACGAGGACTGATTGTATGTACTTATGGAAGGGTTAATTGTATAATTTAACTTCAAATTATACTTTTAAGATTAAGCAGTAGTATTTTCAGATGTTACTCCAGTTTTACTTACACTAACAATGAAGTCATAACAATAACTGCTTAACCACTTCACTTTCAAATGCTTTTTCCTTTAATGCAAATATAAGTGCCATATTATTGATGCATCGGTAAAGGTTTTAAATAATTACATGTCAATAGCTTTTAATCACTTAAAAGAATGATTCAGATTTTTAGCTTTTCTTAGATTACTTTTAAATGTATACCCATTATCATATTTCTCAAGAACTACAGTAGTGCTCAAAAAATTGCATCATCTCATTTTTTAGGTTGTTTGTTCTTATACTGGCAGCTTATCCTTTTAGAAATAGCTGAAACAGAACATAAGTAAAACATTACATATACAAAACTATTAATTGCAGAAAAATTTACTTTTGTGCCTTATGTGTTATTCATTGAAATTAGTTTTTTTTTTTCAAAATAACATGCTATTATTGAGGAAAATTTCTTATAACAAAAATTCGATGAAAGCAGCGATTTTTATTATTATTATTACTTTGCTCATACTAGGATGACAGGCAGCTATATAACTAAAAAACACAAATGCATACTAATATTTCGTTGGCCCACCCCTTGCTTTGCTAACTGCAGCATATCATCACGGCATCAACTGAATAAGGTTCTGAATGTATACCTGGGAAATCTCATAGCACCAAACACAGATTAATGTCCCCTGCAGCTCTCTAAATGTTGGTTTCTTTTGCATTACTGAAACACCCATTTTATTCCTACAATTTTTCAAGTAAATTGAGGTCTGGACTGTTACCAGGCCATATTAATGTGCAAATTGGTTTATCCTTCAACCATTTTTTATACCTGTGGACAGTGGTAAGAAAATACCACAACATTTGACTCCATTATGTACATATTTCCAATCTGGAAATAAACATATTAATACCAATGTAGGTTTGAGTGCTTTTATATCTTCAAACTGCTGTAGGTTTGTCTGTAAATAATACAGTTTAATTATAATAAGCTTTATAACACAGGAATCTTTTTTTTTTCCCATCTGTGCCATAAAAAAAATGCAAGTCCTGTTACAATTAAACTACGGATATGCATATACAGTGGTGAAAACAATTAGGAGATCACAGCACGTGTAAACAATGTTTATGTAAATATGATGAGGATGAAGCTAGGTTCGAATCAGTGTATGTTAAAAACATTCAAATAAACTCCAGAGTGAACAGCAGTTACAACTTTATTAGAACATGATATATCAGAAGCAAAGTAATGTCAGTTTTGTCACCACTCTAGACAGATAGTATGCACCTGCATGTTGCAGATACATACTAAATCATTGTCTGTGCAGCTGCAATGCATTCATAAAATCAAGGCACTCATAAGTTGTTGGGGAATCAGTTGCTGCTCTTGGGTAAGTGCTGTTTCAAGACCATGTGCATGTGGAAGAGTTTTTTTTCGAGAAATTTGAAAGCTTGTAAAAAACTGAAAATCTATGTACATAAATGCTTTTAAATATAAAAATTTCCCTATTCTGACTTGATATAGTTGAACAGTAGAGTAGGATTATTGTAAAAATAAAATTTAAAAATTTGTAAAAAAAAAATCTTTAAGAAAATTACTTTTTTCCCCATTTTTTATTCATTAATTTTTTTTTTCATTTTACATAAATATTAATTCTGTGTGTAAAACTTTTGATGATTTTCCATTTATTTTGATTTATTATTATTGTCTTTATGCATTTTTAAGCTTTAAAGAAATGAAGAAAATGGTTGAAAAACTGTTATAAACAGACACTAAACAAGATATCATTGAAATTTAAAAAATCTATTAATAATTAATTAAAATTTAAAACGTAAGTAAAAAGATACTTACATTAACAAGACGAGCAACAAAATCAACTGGATAAATAATAAAAAATGACACCAGAAAAAACTCTGCAAACACGACCGTAAGGTAAATTCCTAACAAAAAATAAATAAAAGATTAGTCAATTGCTCAGTTTTGCACCAGGGAGTCATTTTATATAATTAAGAAGACAGTTAATGGGCTATTTTATACTGTGCATAGCATTTTATAGCATCTTTCTTCATATATGATTTAAAGCTTTTCTATGCTATCAATAAAGCTATGTGCAAAACTAAGCACGATATCTGATACCCACCACCAAATTTGGCTAACAAAACAGAGAATTTAAAGAAATAGATTTTAGGCAGAATTGCTTTGTTCTTTTACCATTTTGGAAAAAAAAATAAATAAATAAAAAAAAAAAACATTATTTATATTTAACACATCAATAATAAAATATGTTCAAAATACTTCAATGGAAAACAAGGAGCATTAGATATATAAAGCAATTTTATATAACATATTTAAGAATCCTCGGAAAAGAATGAGTTGGTTGATTAGTTGGAGATTCCTTGGCGAACAGACTAATTTTGGTTGTAATATGCTGTTTTGTATATGCTAGTTCATTTTCATGTACCAGATCTCTGTATGTTGTGCAGGCTAACAAACCAAGGATAACCCGAGAGGAGTGATTCCTACTTCCTCTAAATAAGATTATTAGTATTTGTCATATAGTGCAAGGAAGCTACAGACTTTTGCTGCACTGGCAAAAAAAAAACATATGCCCTAGGCTGGTTCCTCTGCCATTAAATAAGAAAATACAAATTAATATGCTTCCCTCCTCACACTGGAAAACAGTGGCCCTTTGAATTTATTCAAACTCTCAGCCTCAACCACCTGCAAGGACAACTTGTTCCAGTAATCAACAAATCACTGGCTAAAACAAAACTTCTACATAATCTAATCTAAACCTTTACCCCTAGTTGTGGAATTCTTTCTAACAGTGAAAATTTCACCTTCATTCATTTCACTAATCCCTTTCAGAGCCTTATAAACCTCAATCATGTACTTGGTTGCCAAGTTCTGTAGCCCACATACTCCTAGTCTTTTTTCAGATGACGTCTCCATACGTCATCACAGTATTCCAAATGTGGTCTTACAATTGCTGTATACAGTGAGATTATCTTTACAGGATAATGTTCAAAAAAATCATTGATAGGTAATAGTAATAGAGGCATGTTATGCAAGAAAGCAAACCTGAACTTATGTAGCATCAGCCAAAAAAAAAAAAAAAAAACTTCACCCACCCATTCCCTCCTTGAATTTATTTAAGCTATCAACTTCCAGAACGACAGATAGAAGTTTGTTCCAGAAATTTCCTCAGAATTTTAACAAACCCATGCTGTGTCAACTATTACTGCAGTCTTGTCTAGATGATCCTGCAATGCTTCTTTAACCAGTGACTCCATTATTTTCCCCAGAACACAATTTAAATTAACAGGTCTATAGTTAATTGTGTCACCTTTTGAACCCCCCCCCCTTGTGAATTCGATACATTTGCACATCTCCAGTCTTTTTCATTTTCTATCATCTTAAGTGTAGTACCACACAGTTGATACGTTCCTCTGCCACAAGTCTCATTAGTTCATCTGACATCTATTTAGGCCTAAACCTTGAATAATATTTCTTAGTTGGTATTAAAAGCCTAGTAGCTTCCACAATTAATTCCTTGAATGCTTCCCACTTAGAATTTGATGTTGGTAAGATCATCAGTTGGTCCCACTGTACAGAATTTAAAAACTGTCTGAGAACACCTGTAGTCACCTGCTGGCTAAAGGCAAATTTCTGCACATCTATTCTACAACTGTCTTTCCTCAATTTGAATTTATGCCCCCTCAGGTTCACAATCTGAGCAAGCAGAAGAATCCCATCAGAGTTCAGCGTGCTCAACCAATTCAAGGTCTTATACACCTCAATCAGATCACATCGTAGGTGTCTAGTCTCCAGCCGCTGCAATTTTGCAAAACTTAAGCCTTTCTTGGTAAGAGGACCCCTTCGTTCCCCTCATCAATCTTGTTGACCTTCTCTGTACATGCTCAAGCAAATCTACATCCTTCCTAAGATGAGGCCTCCAGACCTGTACGCACTACTCAAGGGGTGGCCTACCAATTGCCTTATACAAAGGGATAATCACCTCCTTTTCCCTGCTAGCAAAATTCCTGTATATCATTGACAACACCCCATGACCTGCTCTGGCAGCCTGTCTGCATAGCTCACAAAACTTCATATCTGAC